>NC_041388.1:16152550-16205470 GCF_002162155.2 Triticum dicoccoides
GCGCCCCCTCCTTCCTTCTCTTCCCTCTTCCCCTTCCTTGTCTCCTACTCCTACTACATGGAAGGACTCCTAGTTGGACTAGGAAAGGGGGAATCCTACTCCCGGTGGGAGTAGGACTCCCCTAGGGCGCGCCATAGAGAGGGCCGGCCCTCCCCTCCTCCACTCCTTTATATACGGGGGCAGGGGGCACCCCATAGACACACAAGTTGATCCTTGAGATCGTTCCTTAGATCCTCGATCATACCGTTGTAGTGCTTAGGCGAAGCCCTATGTCGGTAGAACATCATCATCGTCACCACGCCGTTGTGCTGACGGAACTCATCCCCGAAGCTTTGCTGGATCGGAGCCCGAGGAGCGTCATCGAGTTGTACGTGTGCTAAGAACTCGGAGGTGCCGGAGTAACGGTGCTTGGATCGGTCGGATCAGGAAGAAGACGTACGACTACTTCCTCTACGTTGTGTCAACGCTTCTGTTGCGATCTACAAGGGTACGTAGATCATACTCTTCCCTCTCGTTGCTATGCATCACCATGATCTTGCGTGTGCGTAGGAAATTTTTTGAAATTACTGCGTTCCTCAACAGTGGCATCCGAGCCTAGGTTTTATGGTTTGATGTTATATGCACGAGTAGAACACAAGTGAGTTGTGGGCGATATAAGTCATACTGCCTACCAGCATGTCATACTTTGGTTCGGCGGTATTGTTGGACGAGACGACCCGGACCGACATTACGCGTACGCTTACGCGAGACCGGTTCTCCCGACGTGCTTTGCACACAGGTGGCTTGCGGGTGACTGTCTCTCCAACTTTAGTTGAACCAAGTATGGCTACGCCCGGTCCTTGCGAAGGTTAAAACAGCACCAACTTGACAAACTATCGTTGTGGTTTTGATGCGTAGGTAAGATTGGTTCTTGCTTAAGCCCGTAGCAGCCACGTAAAACTTGCAACAACAAAGTAGAGGACGTCTAACTTGTTTTTGCAGGGCATGTTGTGATGTGATATGGTCAAAACGTGATGAGATATAAGTTGTTGTATGAGATGATCATGTTTTGTTGAAGTTATCGGCAACTGGCAAAAGCCTTATGGTTGTCTCTCTATTGCATAAGATGCAAGCGTCCAATAATTTCTTTACTTTATCGCTATGCGATAGCAGTAGTTGCAAGAGAAATTGTTGGCGAGACGACCACGTGACGACACATTGATATAGATCAAGATGATGGAGATCATGGTGTCATGCCGGTGACGATATAGATCATGACAGTACTTTGGAGATGGAGATCAAAGAAGCAAGATGATGATGGCCATATCATGTCACATATTTTGATTGCATATGATGTTTATCTTTTATACATCTTATTTTTGCTTAGTTTGACGGTAGCATTTTAAGATGATCTCTCACTAATTATCAAGAAGTGTTCTCCCTGAGTATGCACCGTTGCGAAAGTTCTTCGTGCTGAGACACCACGTGATGATCGGGTGTGATAGGCTCTATGTTCAAATACAACGGGTGGAAAACAGTTGCACACGCGGAATACTCAGGTTATACTTGACGAGCAAAGCATATACAGATATGGCCTCGGAACACGGAGACCGAAAGGTCGAGCGTGAATCATATAGTAGATATGATCAACATAGTGATGTTCACCAATGAAACTGCTCCATCTCATGTGATGATCAGACATGGTTTAGTTGATTTGGATCACGTGATCACTTAGAGGATTAGAGGGATGTCTATCTAAGTGGGAGTTCTTAAGTAATATGATTAATTGAACTTAAATTTATCATGAACTTAGTCCTGGTAGTATTTTGCAAATTATGTTGTGGATCAATAGCTCGCGTTGTTGCTTCCCTGTGTTTATTTTGATATGTTCCTAGAGAAAATTGTGTTGAAAGATGTTAGTAGCAATGATGCGGATTGGATCCGTGATCTGAGGTTTATCCTCATTGCTGCACAGAAGAATTATGTCCTTGATGCACCACTAGGTGACAGACCTATTGCAGGAGCAGATGCAGACGTTATGAATGTTTGGCTAGCTCAATATGATGACTACTTGATAGTTTAGTGCACCATGCTTAATGGCTTAGAATCGGAACTTCAAAGACGTTTTGAACGTCATGGACCATATGAGATGTTCCAGGAGTTGAAGTTAATATTTCAAGCAAATACCCGAGTTGAGAGATATGAAGTCTCCAACAAGTTCTATAGCTAAAAGATGGAGGAGAATCGCTCAACTAGTGAGCATGTGCTCAGATTGTCTTGGTACTACAATCGCTTGAATCAAGTGGGAGTTAATCTTCCAGATAAGATAGTGATTGACAGAATTCTCTAGTCACCATCACCAAGTTAGTAGAACTTCGTGATGAACTATAATATGCAAGGGATAACGGAAACAACTCCCAAGCTCTTCGTGATGCTGAAATCAACGAAGGTAGAAATCAAGAAAAACATCAAGTGTTGATGGTTGACAAGACCACTAGTTTCAAGAAAAGGGCAGAGGGAAGAAGGGGAACTTCAAGAAGAACAGCAAGCAAGTTGCTGCTCAAGTGAAGAAGCCCAAGTCTGGTCCTAAGCCTGAGACTAAGTTCTTCTACTGCAAAGGGACTTGTCACTGGAAGCGGAACTACCCCAAGTGATTAGCGGATAAGAAGGATGGCAAAGTGAACATAAGTATATTTGATATACATGTTATTGATGTGTACTTTACTAGTGTTTATAGAAACTCCTCAGTATTTGATACTAGTTCAGTTGCTAAGATTAGTAACTCGAAACGGGAGTTGCAGAATAAACAGAGACTAGTTAAGGGTGAAGTGACGATGTGTGTTGGAAGTGGTTCCAAGATTGATATGATCATCATCGCACACTCCCTATAATTTTGGGATTAGTGTTGAACCTAAATAAGTGTTATTTGGTGTTTGCGTTGAGCATGAATATGATTTGATCATGTTTATTGTAATACGGTTATTCATTTAATTAAGAGAATAAATTGTTGTTCTGTTTACATGAATAAAACCTTATATGGTTACACACCCAATGAAAATAATTCGTTGGATCTCGATCGTAGTGATACACATAATCATAATATTGAAATCAAAAGATGCAAAGTTAATAATGATAGTGCAACTTATTTGTAGCACTGCCGTTTAGGTCATATTGGTGTAAAGCGCATGAAGAAACTCTATGTTGATGGGCTTTTGGAATCACTTGATTATGAATCAGTTGACGCTTGCGAACCATGCCTCATGGGCAAGATGACTAAGACTCTGTTCTTCGGAACAATGGAGCGAGCAAAAGATTTGTTGGAAATCATACATACTGATGTATGTGGTCTGATGAATATTGAGGCTCGCGACAGGTATCATTATTTTCTGATCTTCACAGATGATTTGAGCAGATATGAATATATCTACTTGATGAAACATAAGTCTGAAACATTTGAAAAGTTCAAAGAATTTCAGAGTGAAGTGAAATATCATCGTAACAAGAAAATAAAGTTTCTACGATCTGATCGTAGAGAAGAGTATTTGAGTTACGAGTTTGGCCTTCAGTTAAAAACAATGTGAAATAGTTTCACTACTCACACCACCCGGAACACCACAATGTAATGGTGTGTCCGAACGTCATAACCGTACTTTATTAGATATGGTGCGATCTATGATGTCTCTTACCGATCTACCACTATCGTTTTGGGGTTATACATTAGAGACAGCTGCATTTACGTTAAATAGGGCACCATCTAAATCCGTTGAGACGACACCGTATGAACTATGGTTTGGCAAGAAACCTAAGCTGTCGTTTCTTAAAGATTGAGGTTGCAATGCTTATGTGAAAAAATTTCAACCTGGTAAGCTCAAACCCAAATCGGAGAAGTGCGTCTTCATAGGATACCCAAAAGAAAATGTTGGGTACACCTTCTATCACGGATCCAAAGGCAAGATATTCATTGCTGAGAATGGATCCTTTCCAGAGAAGGAGTTTCTCTCGAAAGAAGTGAGTGGGAGGAAAGTAGAAAACTTGATAACGTAATTGTACCTTCTCCCTTATTGGAAAGTAGTTCATCTTAGAAATCTGTTCTTGTGACTACTACACCAATTAGTGAGGAAGCTAATGATAATGATCATGTAACTTCAGATCAAGTTACTACTGAATCTCGTAGGTAAACCAGAGTGAGATCCGTACCAGAGTGGTACGGTAATCCTGTTCTGGAAGTCATGTTACTAGACCATAACGAACTTGCGAACTATGAGGAAGCGATGATGATCCCAGATTCCGCGAAATGGTTTGAGGCCATGAAATCTGAGATATGATCCATGTATGAGAACAAAGTATGTATTTTGCTGGATTTGCCCGATGATCGGCAAGCCATAGAAAATAAATGGACCTTCAAGAGGAAGACGGACGCTGATAGTAGTGTTACTATCTACAAAGCTAGAATTGTCGCAAAAGGTTTTCGACAAGTTCAAGGTGTTGACTACGATGAGAGTTTCTCACTCGTATCTATGCTTGAGTCTGTCCGAATCATGTTAGTAATTGCCGCATTTTATGAAATCTGGCAAATGGATAAACAAAACTACATTCCTTAATGGATTTATTAAAGAAGAGTTGTATATGATGCAACCAGAAGGTTTTGTCAATCCGAAAGGTGCTAACAAAATGTGCAAACTCCAGCGATCCATCTGTGGACTGGTGCAAGCATCTCGGAGTTGGAATATACACTTTGATGAGTTGATCAAAGCATATAGTTTTATACAGACTTGCGGTGAAGCCTGTATTTACGAGAAAGTGAGTGGGAGCACTACAGCTTTTCTGATAAGTATATGTGAATGACATATTGTTGATCGGAAATAATGTAGAATTATTCTGTAAAGCATAAAGGAGTGTTTGAAAGGAGTTTTTCAAAGAAAGACTTCGGTGAAGCTGCTTACATATTGAGCTTCAAGATCTATAGAGATAGATCAAGACGCTTGATAAGTTTTTTCAATGAGTACATACCTTGACAAGATTTTGAAGTAGTTCAAAATGGAGCAGTCAAAGAAAGAGTTCTTTCATGTATTACACGGTGTGAAGTTGAGTAAGACTCAAAGCCCGACCACGGCAGAAGATAGAAAGAGAATGAAAGTCATTCCCTATGCCTCAGTCATAGGTTCTATAAAGTATGCCATGTTGTGTACCAGATCTATTGTATACCCTACACTGATTGACATGGGAGTACAATAGTGATCTAGGAGTAGATCACTGGACAACAGTCTAAATTATCCTTAGTGGAATAAGGATATGTTTCTCGATTATGGAGGTGACAAAAAGGTTCGCCGTAAAGGGTTACGTCGATGCAAGTTTTGACACTGATCTGGATTACTCTAAGTCTCGATCTAGATACATATTGAAAGTGGGAGCAATTAGCTAGAGTAGCTCCGTGTAGAGCATTGTAGACATAGAAAATTGCAAAATACATAACGGATCTGAATGTGAAAGACCATTGACTAAGATTCTCTCACAAGCAAAACATGATCACACCTTAGTACTTTTTGGGTCTTAATCACATAGCGATGTGAACTAGATTATTGAATCTAGTAAACCCTTTGGTATTAGTCACATGGAGATGTGAACCAATCACATAAAGATGTGAACTATTGATGTTAAATCACATGGCGATGTGATCTAGATTATTGACTCTAGTGCAAGTGGGAGACTGAAGGAAATATGCCCTAGAGGCAATAATAAAGTTATTATTTATTTCCTTATATCATGACAAATGTTTATTATTCATGCTCGAATTGTATTAACCGGAAACATAATACATGTGTGAATACATAGACAAACAGAGTGTCACTAGTATGCCTCTACTTGACTAGCTCGTTAATCAAAGATGGTTATGTTTCCTAACCATGGACAAAGAGTTGTTATTTGATTAACGGGATCACATCATTAGTTGAATGATCTGATTGACATGACCCATTCCATTAGCTTAGCACCCGATCATTTAGTATGTTGCTATTGCTTTCTTCATGACTTATACATGTTCCTATGACTATGAGATTATGCAACTCCCGTTTTTCGCAGGAACACTTTGTGTGCTACCAAACGTCACAACGTAACTGGGTGATTATAAAGGAGCTCTACAGGTGTCTCCAAAGGTACATGTTGGGTTGGCGTATTTCGAGATTAGGATTTGTCACTCCGAGTGTCGGAGAGGTATCTCTGGGCCCTCTCGGTAATGCACATCACTTAAGCCTTGCAAGCATTGCAACTGAGTTAGGTGCGGGATGATGTATTACGGAACGAGTAAAGAGACTTGCCGGTAACGAGATTGAACTAGGTATTGAGATACCGACGATCGAATCTCGGGCAAGTAACATACCGATGACAAAGGGAACAACGTATGTCGTTATGCGGTCTGACCGATAAAGATCTTCGTAGAATATGTAGGAGCCAATATGGGCATCCAGGTCCCGCTATTGGTTATTGACCGGAGACGTGTCTCGGTCATGTCTACATTGTTCTCGAACCGCAGGGTCCGCACGCTTAAGGTTTCGATGACAGTTATATTATGAGTTTATGAGTTTTGATGTACCGAAGGAGTTCGGAGTCCCGGATGAGATTGGGGACATGAGGAGGAGTTTCGAAATGGTCGAGACGTAAAGATCGATATATTGGACGACTATATTCGGACATCGGAAAGGTTCCGAGTGATTCGGGTATTTTTCGGAGTACTGGGGAGTTACGGGAATACGCGAGAAGAAGTATATGGGCCTTATTGGGCTTTAGGGGAGAGGAAGAGGCAGACCGCGCCCCCCCCCAAGGCCTAGTCCGAATTGGACTAAGGGGAGGGGCTGCGCCCCCTCCTTCCTTCTCTTCCCTCTTCCCCTTCCTTGTCTCCTACTCCTACTACATGGAAGGACTCCTAGTTGGACTAGGAAAGGGGGAATCCTACTCCCGGTGGGAGTAGGACTCCCCTAGGGCGCGCCATACAGAGGGCCGGCCCTCCCCTCCTCCACTCCTTTATATACGTGGGTAGGGGGCACCCCATAGACACACAAGTTGATCCTTGAGATCGTTCCTTAGCCGTGTGCGGTGCCCCCTTCCACCATATTCCACCTCGATCATACCGTTGTAGTGCTTAGGCGAAGCCCTGCGTCGGTAGAACATCATCATCGTCACCACGCCGTTGTGCTGACGGAACTCATCCCCGAAGCTTTGCTGGATCGGAGCCCGGGGAGTGTCATCGAGCTGTACGTGTGCTAAGAACTCGGAGGTGCCGGAGTAATGGTGCTTGGATCGGTCGGATCGGGAAGAAGACGTACGACTACTTCCTCTATGTTGTGTCAACACTTCCGTTGTGATCTACAAGGGTACGTAGATCATACTCTCCCCTCTCGTTGCTATGCATCACCATGATCTTGCGTGTGCGTAGGAATTTTTTTGAAATTACTGCGTTCCCCAACACCAAGGTAGGAGTGGTAGGTGGGAGAAGCTCCCTTAAATAGTCACCCCACATTTCCAACCGTTACTGCGTTTTTGCGCTGCAGCGGTACAACCGGTCCTTGTCCCGGTACAACCGGGACTCATGGTGTAACAGCAGAACCCTACCAAGTGGTACAACCGGACAGGCGGGCGGTAGTACCGGCTAAGAAAAAATAACCGGACTAACCGCCTGGCTACCGCACAACCACCGCATCAAAACAGGAGCTTGACCGGTACTTGGGCGGTGCCTGGCCGGAACAACCGCATGGCCTTGAGCTCTTGGGCGGCTAAGTTCTGAGCGGAAGAACCGCTCGGAACACCGGTGGTACCGGTCATCGTGGAACGACCAGACCAACCGGGCCACTACCGCCCAAGAACCGCATCAAACCAGAGGCGAGAGCAGTACTTGAGCGGTATATGGACGGAACCACCGCCCCAGCTGTTGCAGAGCATGGTGGCGGTACCACCGCCCGGAGGCAGCGGTACAACCGCTCGAGCAAAAGCTGGTGAGCGACAAGACCCAGCGGTACAACCGCTCCAGAGAGCGGTACAACCGTTGGGCAGAAACAGTGAGCAGGAAAGAGGGGAAGAGGCAAGGAAAACTTCTCTCTCTCACACACACCTGAGGAAGGCAAAGAGAGGGTGACAAGAGTGTACGTGAACTGATTCCCCCAGAGCTTCCTAATGAGGATTCCCTCTTGATAGTACGGGTACTCTACGACCAAAGAAAATAAAAGCGTAGAGGACACGTCTTCGATCTTTTCCTTCGAGAGGCAATAGCAATCCGATGTAAGCCTAAGCATCGAGAATCTGAAACATATAGCACACGATTAGACCACAAAGGGTTGTCATCATCATCCAAAACATAAAGTAGGGAAATGCCCTTTCAATCTCCCCCTTTTTGGTGGATGATGACAACAACACGATTTGCACGAGATAAGTCAATGAAATCTAGACGGAACTCCCCCTGAATGTGTGCCCCACTTTCAAAGCATGGGTCAAAGCATGGGCATACTTTCAGGACTAGACTCCCCCTAGATTTTATAGACTCACCACTCTGAGCACATAATATGAGAGACAACATAACGGATAGATAGCAATAATAACAATAATAATAACCGACGAACGGATAGTAATAAGAGGAGAGCATAAATCACACACACAGCAAGAAACCACCACGAACAAGGTTCAACGCTAAAGAGAAACACGAGGAAACGAGAAACCCAACCCATGCAAATCCTGAGACCTATAGAACCCTCTCCCCCTTTGGCATCAAGACACCAAAAAGGAAAAGAGCGAAGCTAGCGTCCCAAAGCTCAGGCGTCCTCCTCTGACTCCTCGGTCGCATCTGGATCCTCATTAGTTGAGTCGCCATCGTCGTCATGATCAGAGTCCTCCATGGCATGGTCAGCTGCTGCACGCAAGGATGATGGCTGGGGAGGGGCTTCATCATCAGTCCAGGTGCTATGGGTAGAGATCCAACGCTCCTCTGGGGTGATGCTCTTCTAGAGCCACTCTGAACCTGCATGTTGAGGTGCTTCATCATTGCAATCTGGCGACGCCGTGCAAGCTTCTCATTGACATGTGCCTCATACATCTTCTTCTGGATGTCAGCCTGGAGACAAAAGGTCTTCTTCACCTTGGCAGTAAGTTTGGCCACCCATGAAGGCTTGGCCCCTAGCTCCAGCTCAAACTCCTCATCGTCAGAAGTAGCATAGACATCCTCGGGAGCATGTTCAGGGAAGCGAGGCTCGGCATGCTTCTTCTTCTTAAGGAGCTTGACCTCATGAACGGTGAGGTTGTCTGGAGAAGTGAGGAGCTCTCCAGGACGGCGAGCAGCCCACACAGAGTTCAGAAAGCACATGACAAACGGAGCGTAGATTGGGACTTTACGGTAGATGACCATGTTGTACATCTCATGCCACAGCCAATTTGACACATCAAACGTTGCCCCTGTCCCCACCATGGTCTTCATAGCAACCATCAAATCAACCAGATAGCCATGAATCTCATCTTGATTGCCCACCTTGGTCAAGAGCACATTGCGGAACACCCGGTGCATGATGTCATAGACCTTCTCCAAATCCTTGGATTCTCCAATAATCCCACGGCCCCGAATGTACAGAGGGGCAAGCTTCTCCTTAGGCATGGACTCAGGAAAATCATGAGGGCGAATGCCACCCCTTCCTTCCAGACCGGTATCCTCGTACCCAAGAGCATTGCAGAAAGCCCTCCAAGGAACATGAAACAATTCATCGCTACACATGAAGGTGAGAGTGCGCGCATCATCTTCCCCAAAATGAACCGTGGCATAGAACTGATGGACGAGTTGAACATCAAAGTCACAGTTGACTGACATGAGCTTGACAAGATCAAACTCCTCGCAGAGAGCTAGCGCCTCACCAAAATACTCCAAGTTGTTTCTCCAATGGTCAAGATCAATTGTCCACTGCTTGGTATATCTGTTCTTGTTGTGCTCGAAGAGTTCATGAACAATCCGCACTTGCATCTCATTCCGGAACTGAACAGTGGTCCAACGGGGAGCAATGGGAACCTCATACGGATTCTTTGAGCGGAAGGCTTCCCAATCCTTGGCTTTCCAACGATGGAACGGCATAACCACACGTTGCTTAGCAGCTGCAGACTTTTCACGGCGAGTAGGCTTGGTGGGAATCAAAACTTCTTCTTCTTCATCAGACACAACCGGGTGCAAGGTCCTTCGTGCCCTCTTCTTGGTCTTGCGAGGAGCAGAGCGAGAACTAGAGCCACCTGAGCACATACACGAAAAGAACACACAAAAACCCAACAAGGATGAGAGGATTGCACCCACTAGCAGAAAAGGAACAAGTTGCAACAACAGAGAAGATGGAACAGTGCTTAGTGGTTGATATACTCCGGTTTTACCGGATCTTCCGCCGGTAGTACCGCTCCAGCGGTTGTACCGCCCGTAGGGGCGGTAGTACCACTCCAATGGTTGTACCTCCCGTAAGGATGGTAGAACCGCTGACAGTGGCACTACAAGGGAAGATAGATCTAACCGAGGCATACGAATCACACAAGTAATATTCCGAATTCTAAGTGCTGCAAACAAGACAGGAGGCTAACAAAGAACTCTTCTAAGCCATAGATCGAACACTAAACGCGAAAAGATAAGTAAAGCCCTAGACAAGGAAGAACCCTAAAAAAATCTAGAGGAAAAGAACATGAGGCATTACCACCATCCATGGGAAGAGATCGGGAGGCCTCCATGGAGAGAATCCACAGAGAGCCAAGGATCCGAAGCGCGAGACGCACTCTGGGGCAGGGGTAGAGATGGCCGGCGGCTAGGGCAAAAAGAAGAGGAACGAGGACGAAGGGAAAAAGACAACCCTTCAGCCCCGTCGAGTATATATAGGCCCGTACACACGCCCCGATAGAACTGCTTGGGGGAGCGGTTGTATCGCTCGTCTGGTACAGACCGGTGGATGGAGGCGGTACTTCCGGTGCCAGGGAGGCAGCGGTAGTACCGCACGGCATCAACCGGTAGTACCAGACATGGGTTACCGTGGGTTTGTGCGGTGGAACCGCCCAAGCACCGAACGGAGACCCTTGGGACGGCACAACCCGGTACCAGCGGTAGAACCGCTCGTGGTACCGGTTGTACCGCCCGACCACTTAAACCCAAGCCAAGATCAAATTAGTGCAATCCGAAGGGAGGAAGAAGGGGCACAAACAACACCCTAGGGGAGCCTAACACAAAGAGCAAAGACAGAAAGAGAGAAAACAACACAAGAACAACAAGGCTAACTGCAACAACCCGAAGAGAGGATGGTGACCGAGGCCACCTATGTTTGAGTCAATTGGTATGGCACCGTGAAGAATTATCCTTGGGTCCATGACCAAAACTCGTCTTTGAAGCACAAGTACCATCAAATATGGCTAATGTGAAAGACACGATCAATTTATGCATAATGGGGGGAGGGAGAGTTCATTGAGAGAACAACACTCCCCCTATGTACATGCCTACACGTAAACTAGACAACAAATTGAGCGTGGTAGGGTGTGCAAGGGTTCAAGCAACATTGCTCGAATCAATGATATTTAGCTCATGCCTTAACTCGCGAAATCTTGCTTCATCCAAGGGCTTCGTGAAGATATCTGCAAGGTTATCATGAGTGTTGACGTAGTTGAGCTCGATCTCTCCTCGCCTAATGTGATCCCGGATGAAGTGATACCGGATCTCAATATGCTTCATCTTGAAGTGTTGCACCGGGTTGAGAGAGATCTTGATGGCACTTTCATTGTCACACCAAAGAGGCACTTTGTCACAAGTGACACCATAATCCTTTAAAGTTTGCCTCATCCATAAGAGTTGTGCACAACAACTACCGGCCGCAACATACTCCGCTTCGGTGGACGAGAGAGACACACAACTTTGCTTTTTGGAAGACCAACTGACCAAAGAGCAACCAAGGAATTGGCACCCTCCGGAAGTGGACTTCCTATCCACTTTGTCTCCCGCCCAATCGGAATCCGAGTACCCTACAAGCTTGAAGTTTGATCCTCTTGGGTACCATAAGCCAAAGTTTGGGGTATGAGCCAAATATCAAAAGATTTGTTTGACAGCCACATAGTGACTTTCCTTAGGTGCGGCTTGAAACCGTGCACAAATTCCCACACTCAACATGATGTCTGGTCTAGATGCACAAAGGTAAAGCAAGGATCCAATCATGGAACGATATACCTTTTGATCCACCACTTTACCATTGGGATCTAAGTCAAGTTGGCACTTGGTGGGCATTGGAGTGGAAGCTGGCTTGACGTCACTTAGCTTGAATCTCTTGAGCATGTCTTGAGTGTATTTGGATTGATTGATGAAGGTTCCTTCTCTTCTTTGCTTCACTTCGAACCCTAGAAAGAACTTCAACTCCCCCATGGAGGACATCTCGAACTTTGAGGCCATGAGAGCGGCAAATTCCTCATTGAACGGTTTGTTAGGAGAACCAAAGATAATATCATCAACATATAATTGGCACACAAACAACTCCCCTTTGACCTTCTTAGTAAAAAGAGTGGGGTCGATTATCCCAACTTCAAACCCATGGTCTTGTAACAACTTGGTAAGGTGGTCATACCACGCACGTGGGGCTTGTTTAAGGCCATAGAGTGCCTTATCGAGTTGATACACATGATCGGGAAAGTAGGGATCCTCGAACCCGGGGGGTTGCTTGACGTACACCAATTCATTAATGGGACCATTAAGAAACGCACTCTTCACATCCATTTGATGTAACTTAAAGTTATGATGAGAAGCATATGCAATCAACATGCGAATGGATTCAAGACGAGCAACGGGAGCAAAGGTTTCACCATAGTTGATACCCTCGACTTGGGAGTAGCCTTGTGCTACCAAACGAGCCTTGTTGTGAATGATAATCCCATGGGCATCTTGCTTGTTCTTGAATATCCACTTGGTTCCAATGACATTATGGTTCCCCGTTGGCCTTGGCACCAATCTCCACACTTTGTTGCGCTCGAAGTTGTTGAGTTCTTCGTGCATGGCATTGAGCCAATCCGGACCTTCTAGCGCCTCATAGACCTTGAGGGGTTCCACACAAGAGACAAACGCGTGATGCTCACAATAATTTGCTAATTGTCTACGAGTGCTTACCCCCTTTCTTAAGCTTCCAAGCACATTCGTCATGAGATGATCCTTGGTGGAGAGCTTGGAAGTAACCTTGGCGGCACGACGCTCTAATTTCTCCTAGGTGGTGAGTTGAGGAGCGGTTACTTGATCATCTTGAGCGCTGTCATGAATTTGTTCTTGATCTTGAACTTGCTCGGGGGAGAGTGTTGGGAAACGTAGTAATTTCAAAAAAATTCCTACGCACACGCAAGATCATGGTGATGATATAGCAACGAGGGGAGAGTGTTGTCTACGTACCCTCGTAGACCGAAGCGGAAGCGTTGACGCAACGTAGAGGAAGTAGTCGTATGTCCTCTGGTTCAACCGATCCAAGTACCGTTACTCCGGCACCTCCGAGTTCTTGACACGCGTACAGCTCGATGACGCACCCTCGATCTCCGATCCAGCAGAGGCGCCGAGGGGGAGTTCCGTCAGCACGACGGCGTGGTGACGATCTTGATGTTCTCCTGTTGCAGGGCTTCGCCTAAGCACCGCTACAATATGACCGAGGTGTAATATCGTGGAGGGGGCACCGCACACGGCTAAGGAACGATCAATGATCAACTTGTGTGTTCTAGGGTGCCCCCCTACCCCCATATATAAAGGAGGGAGGGAGGAGGTGGCCGGCCCTAGGGGGGGCGCGCCATGAGGAGGGGGAACCTACTCCAAGTAGGTTTCCCTCTCTTTTCCTTATCTTATTTGGAGGGGGAAGGAAAGAGTACTAGTATTAGGAAGTAGTACTAGTAGTAGTAATAGGAGGAGGGGGGAGGAGAAAGGAAAGGGGGGGCCGGCCCCCTCCCCAATTCGGATTGGGCTTGGGGGGGCGCGCCCCTTTCCCTTGCTCCTTCTCTCTTCCTCCTACATGGGCCCAATAAGGCCCATATACCTCCCGGGGGGTTCCGGTAACCTCCCGGGGCTCCAAACTTCTCCGGAACCTTTCCGCTGTCCAAATATATCCGTCCAATATATCAATCTTTATGTCTCGACCATTTCGAGACTCCTCGTCATGTCCGTAATCATATCCGGGACTCCGAACAACCTTCGGTACATCAAAATACATAAACTCATAATATAACTGTCATCGAAACCTTAAGCGTGCGGACCCTACGGTTCGAGAACGATGTAGACATGACTGAGACACATCTCTGGTCAATAACCAATAGCGGGACCTGGATGCCCATATTGGTTCCTACATATTCTACGAAGATCTTTATCGGTCAAACCGCATAACAACATACGTTGTTCCCTTTGTCATCGGTATGTTACTTGTCCGAGATTCGATCGTCGGTATCCAATACCTAGTTCAATCTCGTTATCGACAAGTCTCTTTACTCGTTCTGTAATACTTCATCTTATAACTAACTCATTAGTTACATGCTTGCAAGGCTTAGGTGATGAGCATTGCCGAGAGGGCCCAGAGATACCTCTCCGACAATCGGAGTGACAAAACCTAATCTCGAATTATGCTAACTCAACATGTACCTTCGGAGACACCTGTAGTACTCCTTTATAATCACCCAGTTACTTGTGACATTTGGTAGTACCCAAAGTGTTCCTCCGGTAAACAGGAGTTACACAATTCTCATAATTACAGGAACATGTATAAGTCATGAAGGAAGCAATAGCAGAATACTAAACGATCAAGTGCTAAGCTAACGGGATGGGTCATGTCAATTACCTCATTCTCCTAATGATGTGATCCCATTAATCAAATGACAACACATGTCAATGGTTAGGAAACATAACCATCTTTGATTAATGAGCTAGTCAAGTAGAGGCATACTAGTGACTATATGTTTGTCTATGTATTCACACATGTATCATGTTTCCGGTTAATACAATTCTAGCATGAATAATAAACATTTATCATGATATGAGGAAATAAATAATAACTTTATTATTGCCTCTAGGGCATATTTCCTTCAGTCTCCCACTTGCACTAGAGTCAATAATCTAGATTACATAGTAATGATTCTAACACCCATGGAGTCTTGGTGCTGATCATGTTTTGCTCGTGAGAGAGGCTTAGTCAACGGGTCTGCAACATTCAGATCCGTGTGTATCTTGCAAATCTCTATGTCTCCCACTTGGACTTGGTCCCGAATGGAATTGAAGCGTCTCTTGATGTGCTTGGTCCTCTTGTGAAATCTGGATTCCTTTGCCAAGGAAATTGCACCAGTATTGTCACAGAAGATCTTCATTGGTCCCGATGCACTAGGTATGACACCTAGATCGGAAATGAACTCCTTCATCCAGACTCCTTCATTTGCTGCTTCAGAAGCAGCTATGTACTCCGCTTCACATGTAGATCCCGCCACGACGCTTTGTTTAGAACTGCACCAACTTACAGCTCCACCGTTTAATAAAAACACGTATCCGGTCTGCGATTTAGAATCGTCCGGATCAGTGTCAAAGCTTGCATCGACGTAACCATTTACGACTAGCTCTTTGTCACCTCCATATACGAGAAACATATCCTTGGTCCTTTTCAGGTATTTCAGGATGTTCTTGACCGCTGTCCAGTGATCCACTCCTGGATTACTTTGGTACCTACCGGCCAAGCTTATTGCTAAGCATACGTCAGGTCTGGTACACAGCATTGCATACATGATAGAGCCTATGGCTGAAGCATAGGGAACATCTTTCATTTTCTCTCTATCTTTTGCTGTGGTCGGGCATTGAGTTTGACTCAACTTCACACCTTGTAGCACAGGCAAGAATCCTTTCTTTGCCTGATCCATTTTGAACTTTTTCAAAATTTTGTCAAGGTATGTACTTTGTGAAAGTCCTATTAAGCGTCTTGATCTATCTCTATAGATCTTGATGCCCAATATGTAAGCAGCTTCACCGAGGTCTTTCATAGAAAAACTTTTATTCAAGTATCCCTTTATGCTATCCAGAAATTCTATATCATTTCCAATTAATAATATGTCATCAACATATAAAACTAGAAATGCTACAGAGCTCCCACTCACTTTCCTGTAAATACAGGCTTCTCCAAAAGTCTGTATAAAGCCATATGCTTTGATCACACTATCAAAACGTTTATTCCAACTCCGAGATGCTTGCACCAGTCCATAAATGGAAAGTTGGAGCTTGCACACTTTGTCAGCACCTTTTGGATCAACAAAACCTTCAGGTTGCATCATATACAACTCTTCTTCTAGAAATCCATTCAAGAATGCAGTCTTGACATCCATTTGCCAAATTTCATAATCATGAAATGCAGCAATAGCCAACATGATTCGGACAGACTTAAGCATCGCTACGGGTGAGAAAGTCTCATCGTAGTCAACCCCTTGAACTTGTCGAAAACCTTTTGCAACAAGTCGAGCTTTGTAGACAGTAACATTACCATCAGCGTCAGTCTTCTTCTTAAAGATCCATTTATTCTCAATGGCTTGCCGATCATCGGGCAAGTCAACCAAAGTCCATACTTTGTTTTCATACATGGATCCTATCTCAGATTTCATGGCCTCTAGCCATTTTGCGGAATCTGGGCTCATCATCGCTTCCTCATAGTTCGTAGGTTCATCATGGTCTAGTAACATGACTTCCAGAATAGGATTTCTGTACCACTCTGGTGCGGATCTTACTCTGGTAGACCTACGAGGTTCAGTAGAAACTTGATCTGAAGTTTCACGATCAATATCATTAGCTTCCTCACTAATTGGTGTAGTTGTCACAGGAACCGGTTCTTGGGATGAACTACTTTCCAATAAGGGAGTAGATACAGTTATCTCATCAAGTTCTACTTTCCTCCCACTCACTTCTTTCGAGAGAAACTCCTTCTCTAGAAAGGATCCGATTTTAGCAACGAAAATCTTGCCTTCAGATCTGTGATAGAAGGTGTACCCAATTATCTCCTTTGGGTATCCTATGAAGACACATTTCTCCGATTTGGGTTTGAGCTTATCTGGTTGAAGTTTCTTCACATAAGCATCGCAGCCCCAAACTTTGAGAAACGACAACTTTGGTTTCTTGCCAAACCACAGTTCATAAGGTGTCATCTCAACGGATTTTGATGGTGCCCTATTTAACGTGAATGCGGCCGTCTCTAAAGCATAACCCCAAAACGATAGCGGTAAATCGGTAAGAGACATCATAGATCGCACCATATCAAGTAAAGTACGATTACGATGTTCGGACACACCATTTCGCTGTGGTGTTCCAGGTGGCGTGAGTTGCGAAACTATTCCACATTGTTTCAAATGTAAACCAAACTCGTAACTCAAATATTCTCCTCCACGATCAGATCGTAGAAACTTTATTTTCTTGTTACGATGATTTTCTACTTCACTCTGAAATTCTTTGAACTTTTCAAATGTTTCAGACTTGTGCTTCATCAAGTAGATATACCCATATCTGCTCAAATCATCTGTGAAGGTGAGGAAATAACGATATCCGCCACGAGCCTCAACATTCATCGGACCACATACATCTGTATGTATGATTTCCAACAAATTTGTTGCTCTCTCCATAGATCCGGAGAACGGTGTTTTGGTCATCTTGCCCGTGAGGCACGGTTCGCAAGTACCAAGTGATTCATAATCAAGTGATTCCAGAAGTCCATCAGTATGGAGTTTCTTCATGCGTTTTACACCGATATGACCTAAACGGCAGTGCCACAAATATGTTGCACTATCATTATCAACTCTGCATCTTTTGGCTTCAACATTATGAATATGTGTATCACTACTATCGAGATTTAATAAAAATAGACCACTCTTCAAGGGTGCATGACCATAAAAGATATTACTCATATAAATAGAACAACCATTATTCTCTGATTTAAATGAATAACCGTCTCGCATCAAAGAAGATCCAGATATAATGTTCATGCTCAACGCAGGCACCAAATAACAATTATTCAGGTCTAAAATTAATCCCGATGGTAGATGTAGAGGTAGCGTGCCGACCGCGATCACATCGACTTTGGAACCATTTCCCACGTGCATCGTCACCTCGTCCTTAGCTAATCTTCGCTTAATCCGTAGTCCCTGTTTCGAGTTGCAAATGTTAGCAACAGAACCAGTATCAAATACCCAGGTGCTACTGCGAGCATTAGTAAGGTACACATCAATAACATGTATATCACATATACCTTTGTTCACTTTGCCATCCTTCTTATCCGCCAAATACTTGGGGCAGTTCCGCTTCCAGTGTCCAGTCTGCTTGCAGTAGAAGCACTCAGTTTCAGGCTTAGGTCCAGACTTGGGTTTCTTCACTTGAGCAGCAACTTGTTTGCTGTTCCTTTTGAAGTTCCCCTTCTTCTTCCCTTTGCCCCTTTTCTTGAAACCAGTGGTCTTGTTGACCATCAACACTTGATGCTCCTTTTTGATTTCTACCTCCGTGGCTTTCAGCATCGCGAAGAGCTCGGGAATAGTCTTGTTCATCCCTTGCATATTATAGTTCATCACAAAGCTCTTGTAGCTTGGTGGCAGTGATTGGAGAATTCTGTCAATGACGCTATCATCCGGAAGATTAACTCCCAGTTGAATCAAGTGATTATTACACCCAGACATTTTGAGTATATGCTCACTGACAGAACTGTTCTCCTCCATTTTGCAGCTGTAGAACTTATTGGAGACTTCATATCTCTCAATCCGGGCATTTGCTTGAAATATTAACTTCAACTCCTGGAACATCTCATATGCCCCATGACGTTCAAAACGTCGTTGAAGACCCGGTTCTAAGCCGTAAAGCATGGCACACTGAACTATAGAGTAGTCATCAGCTTTGCTCTGCCAGACGTTCTTAACGTCGTCAGTTGCATCAGCAGCAGGCCTGGCACCCAGCGGTGCTTCCAGGACGTAACTCTTCTGTGCAGCAATGAGGATAATCCTCAGGTTTCGGACCCAGTCCGTGTATTTTCTACCATCATCTTTCAACTTTGCTTTCTCAAGGAACGCATTAAAATTCAACGGAACAACAGCACGAGCCATCTATCTACAAACACACATAGACAAGCAAAATACTATCAGGTACTAAGTTCATGATAAATTTAAGTTCAATTAATCATATTACTAAAGAACTCCCACTTAGACAGACATCTCTCTAGTCATCTAAGTGATTACGTGATCCAAATCAACTAAACCATGTCCGATCATCATGTGAGATGGAGTAGTTTCAATGGTGAACATCCCTATGTTGATCATATCTACTATATGATTCACGCTCGACCTTTCGGTCCCCGTGTTCCGAGGCCATATCTGTATATGCTAGGCTCGTCAAGTATAACCTGAGTATTCCGCGTGTGCAACTGTTTTGCACCCGTTGTATTTGAACGTAGAGCCTATCACACCCGATCATCACGTGGTGTCTCAGCACGAAGAACTTTCGCAACGGTGCATACTCAGGGAGAACACTTCTTGATAATTAGTGAGAGATCATCTTAAAATGCTACCGTCAATCAAAGCAAGATAAGATGCATAAAGGATAAACATCACATGCAATCAATATAAGTGATATGATATGGCCATCATCATCTTGTGCTTGTGATCTCCATCTTCGAAGCACCGTCATGATCACCATCGTCACCGGCGCGACACCTTGATCTCCATTGTAGCATCGTTGTCGTTACGCCATCTATTGCTTCTACGACTATCGCTACCGCTAGTGATAAAGTAAAGCAATTACAGGGCGTTTGCATTTCATACAATAAAGCGACAACCATATGGCTCCTGCCAGTTGCCGATAACGTCGGTTACAAAACACGATCATCTCATACAATAAAATATAGCATCATGTCTTGGCCATATCACATCACAACATGCCCTGCAAAAACAAGTTAGACGTCCTCTACTTTGTTGTTGCAAATTTTACGTGGCTGCTACGGGCTTAAGCAAGAACCAATCTTACCTACGCATCAAAACCACAACGATAGTTTGTCAAATAGACTCCGTTTTAACCTTCACAAGGACCGGGCGTAGCCACACTCGGTTCAACTAAAGTGAGAGAGACAGACACCCGCCAGCCACCTTTAAGCACGAGTGCTCGTAACGGTGAAACCAGTCTCGCGTAAGCGTACGCGTAATGTCGGTTCGGGCCGCTTCATCACACAATACCGCTGAACCAAAGTATGACATGCTGGTAGGCAGTATGACTTATATCGTCCACAACTCACTTGTGTTCTACTCGTGCATATAACATCAACGCATAAAACCTGGCTCTGATACCACTGTTGGGAAACGTAGTAATTTCAAAAAAATTCCTACGCACACGCAAGATCATGGTGATGATATAGCAACGAGGGGAGAGTGTTGTCTACGTACCCTCGTAGACCGAAGCGGAAGCGTTGACGCAACGTAGAGGAAGTAGTCGTACGTCCTCCGGTTCAACCGATCCAAGTACCGTTACTCCGGCACCTCCGAGTTCTTGACACGCGTACAGCTCGATGACGCACCCTCGATCTCCGATCCAGCAGAGGCGCCGAGGGGGAGTTCCGTCAGCACGACGGCGTGGTGATGATCTTGATGTTCTCCTGTTGCAGGGCTTCGCCTAAGCACCGCTACAATATGACCGAGGTGTAATATCGTGGAGGGGGGCACCGCACACGGCTAAGGAACGATCAATGATCAACTTGTGTGTTCTAGGGTGCCCCCTACCCCCGTATATAAAGGAGGGAGGGAGGAGGTGGCCGGCCCTAGGGGGGGCGCGCCATGAGGAGGGGGAAACCTACTCCAAGTAGGTTTCCCTCTCTTTTCCTTACCTTATTTGGAGGGGGAAGGAAAGAGTACTAGTATTAGGAAGTAGTACTAGTAGTAGTAATAGGAAGAGGGGGAAGGAGAAAGGAAAGGGGGGGCCGGCCCCCCTCCCCAATTCGGATTGGGCTTGGGGGGGCGCGCCCCCTTCCCTTGCTCCTTCTCTCTTCCTCCTACATGGGCCCAATAAGGCCCATATACCTCCCGGGGGGTTCCGGTAACCTCCCGGGGCTCCAAACTTCTCTGGAACCTTTCCGGTGTCCAAATATATCCGTCCAATATATCAATCTTTATGTCTCGACCATTTCGAGACTCCTCGTCATGTCCGTAATCATATCCGGGACTCCGAAAAACCTTCGGTACATCAAAATACATAAACTCATAATATAACTGTCATCGAAACCTTAAGCGTGCGGACCCTACGGTTCGAGAACGATGTAGACATGACTGAGACACATCTCTGGTCAATAACCAATAGCGGGACCTGGATGCCGATATTGGTTCCTACATATTCTACGAAGATCTTTATCGGTCAAACCGCATAACAACATACGTTGTTCCCTTTGTCATCGGTATGTTACTTGTCCGAGATTCGATCGTCGGTATCCAATACCTAGTTCAATCTCGTTATCGACAAATCTCTTTACTCGTTCTATAATACTTCATCTTATAACTAACTCATTAGTTACATGCTTGCAAGGCTTAGGTGATGAGCATTGCCGAGAGGGCCCAGAGATACCTCTCCGACAATCGGAGTGACAAAACCTAATCTCGAATTATGCTAACTCAACATGTACCTTCGGAGACACCTGTAGTACTCCTTTATAATCACCCAGTTACGTTGTGACGTTTGGTAGTACCCAAAGTGTTCCTCCGGTAAACGGGAGTTACACAATTCTCATAGTTACAGGAACATGTATAAGTCATGAAGGAAGCAATAGCAGAATACTAAACGATCAAGTGCTAAGCTAACGGGATGGGTCATGTCAATCACCTCATTATCCTAATGATGTGATCCCATTAATCAAATGACAACACATGTCAATGGTTAGGAAACATAACCATCTTTGATTAATGAGCTAGTCAAGTAGAGGCATACTAGTGACTATATGTTTGTCTATGTATTCACACATGTATCATGTTTCCGGTTAATACAATTCTAGCATGAATAATAAACATTTATCATGATATGAGGAAATAAATAATAACTTTATTATTGCCTCTAGGGCATATTTCCTTCAGAG
Source organism: Triticum dicoccoides (assembly GCF_002162155.2). Classification (NCBI taxonomy): domain Eukaryota; kingdom Viridiplantae; phylum Streptophyta; class Magnoliopsida; order Poales; family Poaceae; genus Triticum; species Triticum dicoccoides. The sequence goes on from NC_041388.1 coordinate 16,174,621, forward strand.
AGAACTTGACCTTGGGCATCACTTGGTGTGTCCACACCGTCTTGAGTATGATCTAGCCCTTGGTCTTGTTCATGAGGTTGAGGGCCTTCACTTTGTTCTTCGAAAGAGTGTGGGCCTTGGGTAGGTGATGGCTCCACTTGAGTGGAGCATTGTCCTTCTCCTTCGGCCACAAGGGGTTCCTCAATGGGTAGGATGAAACCAACACCCATTCTTCTTATGGCTTGAGGAGGAATTTCATCACCTACATCACAAGTGCCACTTTGCTCCACTTGGGAGCCGTTATTCTCATCAAACTCCATGTTACACGTCTCCTCAATAAGTCCCGTGGATTTATTGAGGACACGGTAAGCATGAGAGTTTGTAGCATAACCAACAAATATGCCCTCATAAGCTCTAGCCTCAAATTTAGACAACCAAACACCTTTCTTGAGAATGAAACACTTACACCCGAATACCCGGAAGTACTTGAGGTTGGGCTTGTTACCGGTGAGTATCTCATATGGAGTCTTGTTCAAGCCCTTGTGGAGGTAGAGCCGATTGGATGCATGACACGCGGTGTTGATGGCTTCGGCCCAAAAATTGTACGAAGACTTGAACTCCGCCATCATGCTCCTTGCCGCATCCATCAACGTCCGGTTCTTCCTCTCCGCAACACCATTTTGTTGAGGAGTGTATGGTGCGGAATATTGATGCTTGATTCCCTCATCACTAAGAAATTCATCCAAGGTGTAGTTCTTGAACTCGGTGCCGTTGTCACTTCTTATTGTCAAGATCTTTGCATTGTGTTGACGTTGTGCTTCATTTGCAAAGTCAATGACGGTTTGTTGGGTCTCGCTCTTCCTCTTGAAGAAATACACCCACGTGTACCTTGAGTTGTCATCCACAATCACCAAGCAATACTTCCTACCTCCAAGACTATCAAAGGATGGAGGCCCAAAGAGATCCATGTGAAGGAGCTCCAAAGGCCTCTTTGAATAAATGATAGTCGTGGGAGGGTGAGCCTTCTCATGTAGCTTTCCTTCGATACAGGCACTGCAAGCACGATCTTTAGGAAAACTAACATTCGTTAGTCCACAGACATGGTCCCCCTTGAGGAGACTTTGCAAAGATCTCATATTGACATGGGCTAAACGGCGATGCCAAAGCCATCCCACATCAACTTTAGCCATTAGGCATGTCGCGGTCTTAGTGGGTCGCTCCGAAAAGTTAATCACATATAGACCGTTCTCGACATGCCCAACAAAGGCTACTTTAAGAGTCTTGCTCCACAAGAGGGCCACGGAATCGATATCAAAGAAAGTGGCAAAGCCCATGATTGCAAGTTGACGATCGGAAAGTAAATTGTATGCAAGGGACTCAACAAGCATGACCTTCTCGATCATGAGATCATGAGAGATGACAACCTTGCCAAGTCCCAGTACCTTAGAAGATGAGGCGTCACCCCACTCGACATTGGTGGGCATAGATGGAGCCTTGTGCACGTCCACCACCAAGTCCTTGCTTCCGGTCATATGATTTGTAGCTCCGCTATCGAGAAACCATGATCCACCACCGGAAGCAAACACCTACAAGAGAGCAATGCTTGGTTTTAGGTACCCATTTTGTAATGGGTCCTTTGATGTTAGTAACAAGGGTCTTAGGAACCCAAATAGACCATTCAATGTACTCATGAAGAGAACCAACAAATTTGGCATAAACATGCCCATCACTAGCACGGCACAACACATAAGAAGGATTAAAATCGCCGGCTTTGTTGGGAGAGGTGACATTTCCCTTCTTGACTTTGTTCTTCTTCTTCTCCTCGGTGACACTCTCTCCCGCCCTCACAAAGGTTTGCATGAGGGGAGGAGGTCGTTTGGTCTTGTCATTCTTCTTCTTATTCTTGGAGTTGGGGACGTACCCAACCCCTTCCTTCGCCACACCTCCCTTTTGGTTTATCAAGAGATTGTTGAGGTTCTTCTTGCCTTGTATGCAAGACGCAAGACCTCTCACAAGTTGCGCCTTCAACTTAGCATTTTCCTCAACAAGATGCATATGCTCACAACACGGGTTAGTAGCATTTGCATTATCAATTAAAACCATATGAGGACAAGTTGCTTCACTTGGAGTTGATCATGAGACTCCTTGAGACTAGCGTGAATACCCTTCAAGGCCTTGTGGGCCTTGTCAAGTATATCAAACTCCTAATTGAGTCTAGCAAGATCAATCCCGAGTTTGGTCTTCTCGGAATTTAGCACACGAGAAACAACAAAGGGCATGATCATAATCTTTCTCTAACTTAGCATGATCAATGTTGTGTGACTCCTCAAGAGCCAAACGAAGACCACACTCTTTCTCAAGAGCATTGGAAAGATCCGAAATCTCATTGGCATAGTCACAACTATGCCCTTCCATCTTCGAGATGGTGTCTTCGTGGGCATCGATCATGTCATTGGCCTCACCAAGTTGTTCCAAGAGAGCAACAAAGTGCTTCTTGGATTTTCCCTTGAGTTTACCCATAAAGGCCTCAAACTCGTTAACCTCCACATTAGCTCCCTCAACTTCATTAATGCTATCCGTTGGGGAAGGATGATTAATGATGGTAGTTTTGATGTTGGAGGTTACCTTGTTGGTGGCTTTAGCCATGAGGCACTTGGCGGTGATGCTCTCGTTGGGTGAGTCGAAGAGAGACACTCATGACGTTGTTGCAATGGCGATGGAGGCCATGGCAACCGACTCATCATCTTAATCATCGTCATCATCCTCATTGTACTCTTCTTGCACAACCAAGGCCTTGGGAGGAGTCTTCTTGGTGAAGTTGTTCTTGTTGGGGAACGACTTGGCCTTGTCCTTTCGGATGAGTTTGCCACCATTGTCTTCCCTCTTCTCATACGGGCATTCCGCAACGAAATGACTTACGTTGCCGCAATTGTAGCAAGTCCTTACACATTGCTTTCCCCTTGTGCCACTCGAGTTATTTTTACTAAAGTTGGGCCTCGAGTTTTTCTTGCTCCAAAATTGCCTTGAAGCAAGTGCCATATGTTCATGATATGCATACTTCGTATCTTCGGGGTTGCTCTCCTCTTCTTCCTCTTCTTCTTCTTCCACGGTGAGCTTGGCCTTCAATGCAAGGTTAGGCTTCTTTGCCCGTTGAGAACGGAGCACCGCATTGTCGGCGGTCTTGTCCAAAATGTTCATGGCCACAAACTCATCCAACACTTCGCTTGAGGTCAAAGTGTGGAAGTCCGGTCTTTGACGAATGACGGAGGACATGGCCTTGTGGTAGGGCATCATCGCCTTGAGGAATTTGCGCTTGATCCAATTGTCATCCGTGTCCTTGCTCCCGTGATCTCGTAGTGAGACCGCGAGTTTGGTGACTCTCCGATAGAGCTCACGAGGTTCTTCATCTTCCTTCATTACAAACTCATCGGCCTCATCTTATACCACTTCATAGTTGGAGCGTTGAATGCTTGCACTTCCCCGGTAGAGAGACACGACACAATGCCATGCATCTTTGGCCAAGGCGAAGGGACGAAGATGAGGTAGGTCTTCGGGTGGAATTGCATCTTGAATGATGAAGAGAGCATTCTCATTGAATTGATTGTCCGCGGCTTCTCGAGGAGTGAAGTTGCTTGGATCATGTGGATAGAAACCTTCTTCAATGATTCTCCAAAGGTTAGTGTTCACATGATTTAAATGACGTTTAAAGCGGTAAACCCAAGAATCAAAATCCTCATTTTTCACAATCTTAGGGGGAGTACCGGCATGATTCAAATGAGTGCAAGGAACCGGTCCACCATAAACAAGTGGTGGTTCCACATGGGCAAAGATGCCGGTGCCATCCTTGCCACTAGAAGAAGGAGCCTTCTCACTACTAGCTTCCCCCTTTTAGGGGATAGCATCCGACACCTTGTTGGCGGGATCCCGCACTTTCAACGGTGCGGAGCCCCTCAAGAAATTTAGTAAACATGCTTTCAACTTCGGTCGTCATGGAGGTTTTCAATGTCTCCAAGGCTACATTGAACTCCTCACGAGAGACCGAAGTTCCTCCATCGCCCGTAGACGAGATAGGATTCACACCGGAGTGTTCCTCCGCTCCGTCTACGGTATCAACCATACTCTTCGGACGGTAAAGTCCTTAATAAAGAGACGAGGCTCTGATACCAATTGAAAGGATCGATATGGTTGACTAGAGGGGGGGTGAATAGGCAACTAACAATTTTTAGCTTTTCTTTAACAATTTAAACTTTGCATCAAAGTAGGTTGTCTAGATATGCAACTAGGTGAGCAAACTATATGATGCAACGAGGATAGGTACACAAGCAAGCAAGAGATATGAAACAAGTAAGCTTGCTTAAATAGAGGCACGAGATAACCAAGAGTGGAGACGGTGGAGACGAGGATGTGTTGCCGAAGTTCCTTCCCTTTGAGGGGAAGTACGTCTCTGTTGGAGTGGTGTGGAGGCACAATGCTCCCCAAGAAGTCACTAGGGCCACCGTATTCTCCTCACGCCCTCACACAATGCGAGATGCCGTGATTCCACTATTGGTGCCCTTGAAGGCGGCGACCGAACCTTTACAAACAAGGTTGGGGCTCTCTCCACAACTTAATTGGAGGCTCCCAACAAGAACCACAAAGCTTCACCACAATGGAATATGGCTCCGAGGTGACCTCAACCATCTAGGGTGCTCAAACACCCAAGAGTAACAAAATCCACACAAGAAAGTATGGGAGAAGCAAATATCCATTGGTGGAAGTGTAGATCTAGGTCTCCTCCTTCAATCCCTCGCAAATCAACAAGTTTGAGTGGCTAGAGAAAGAGATCGGGCAAGAGAGCTTGAGGGGCATTAATGGTGGAGTGAGAGAGGTCCAAGGTAGGAGTGGTAGGTGGGAGAAGCTCCCTTAAATAGTCACCCACATTTCCAACCGTTACTGCGTTTTTGCACTACAGCGGTACAACCGGTCCTTGTCCCGGTACAACCGGGACTCACGGTGTAACAGCAGAACCCTACCAAGCGGTACAACCGGACAGGCGGGCGGTAGTACCGGCTAAGAAAAAATAACCGGACTAACCGCCTGGCTACCGCACAACCACCGCATCAAAACAGGAGCTTGGCCGGTACTTGGGCGGTGCCTGGCCGGAACAACCGCATGGCCTTGAGCTCTTGGGCGGCTAAGTTCTGAGCGGAAGAACCGCTCGGAACACTGGTGGTACCGGTCATCGTGGAACGACCGGACCAACCGGGCCACTACCACCCAAGAACCGCATCAAACCAGAGGCGAGAGCGGTACTTGAGCGGTATATGGACGGAACCACCGCCCCAGCTGTTGCAGAGCATGATGGCGGTACCACCGCCCAGAGGCAGCGGTACAACCGCTCGAGCAAAAGCTGGTGAGCGACAAGACCCAGCGGTACAACCGCTCCAGAGAGCGGTACAACCGCTGGGCAGAAACAGTAAGCAAGAAAGAGGGGAAGAGGCAAGGAAAACTTCTCTCTCACACACACACCTGAGGAAGGCAAAGAGAGGGTGACAAGAGTGTACGTGAACTGATTCCCTCAGAGCTTTCTAATGAGGATTCCCTCTTGATAGTACGGGTACTCTACGACCGAAGAAAATAAAAGCGTAGAGGACACGTCTTCGATCTTTTCCTTCGAGAGGCAATAGCAATCCGATGTAAGCCTAAGCATCGAGAACCTGAAACATATAGCACACGATTAGACCACAAAGGGTTGTCATCATCATCCAAAAAATAAAATAGGGAAATGCCCTTTCAAATTATATGTTTGCTTAATTAAGCTTACATGTTTGCTAGTAGGTAAAATAAGAAAAAATGTACATAACATATATGCAAATAAAGTATCCTATTTTCTCTTTATATATATATATATATATATATATATATATATATATATATATATATATATATATATATATATATATATATAGGGTATCGCTATTTGTCACCCTGGGTGAGGAATAGTTATTCTTCACTCCCTCTCTATTTTGACATCAATGCACTATAATTTTACGTTCCATAAGTTATGTCTTATTTCCGATGTAAAAAGAGATCTAAGAAAATATATAATCGTTGTAAAAAAATTATGTTATGTAAAATTACAAACATAAAAACATAGTGTAAAATATACATAAACTGCAAATTTTCTTATCATATGATCTATATTTTTATTTTTTTATGCGAAATTTTACGTAATGAATCGATAGGAATGTAACTATTTGAATTTCAAATATAATTTAATTATGAAATGATCGTAAGATTATATCAGATGAAGAATAACTTATTTTGCACCCAGGGTGCAGAATAAGTTATTCTTCACCCGAGGGTGCAGAATAAGCTATTCTTCACCCGAGATAATCTTACGATCATTTTATAATTAAATTACGTTTTGAATTTTAAATAGTTACATTCCTATTGATTCACTACGTAAAATTTGACATAAGAAAATAAAAATATAGGTCATAAGATAAGAAAATTTGCAGTTTATGTGTATTTTAGACTATGTTTTTACGTTTGTAATTTTACATAATATAAAATATTTTTTACGGCGATTATATATTTTCTTACGGTTCCTTTTTGCATCGGAAATACGACAAAACTTACAGAACGTAAAATTACGATGCATTGATGGTAAAATAGAAGGGGTGTGAAGAATAACTATTGCTCACCCAGGGTGACGAATAGCGCGACCCTATATATATATATATATATATATATATATATATATATATATATATATATATATATATATATATATATATATATATCGTTTCTCTATCAAGCTACATAAAGTGCTCATACTCTGCTCATTTATTTTTGAATCGATCTTGGGTCAATCCAATCTATGAGTCGATCTCGAGCGGTTCACGAGCCTCAAACTTCTCTTGCATCTCTAATCAGTGGTGTTTTCCACAAGTGTGAGGACCAAACTAGGGTGGGCAATCAACAAGGATCTCGGTATTTTTTTTTTTAGAAAAGGGGGAAATCCCCGGCCTCTGCATCAGAGTGATGCATACGGCCACACAAAGATCTCTGTATGCCAACCTAAAGGAGAAAAGCCTTGAGAGGCCCAGGTGCCAGAAAACCAAATCCAAAGAACCCGACATCATAGGCGGGAGATCTTCTATGGCTCATCCCAAGCAGAGAACCAAACATCATAGGTGCTCCAATTTCCGTTGCGGACAACTGAGGATACTAAGAGCATTTGTCAGAAATAAATGCGAAGAGCGACGGGAATTCGGTGCTAAGATAGCCCCTTCCAAGCTACATGTCTCTAGCCAAAAAAGGGTACCCTCTCCATCACTTATACAGATCATGGTGCCCGGGGGGGTCTGATTCTTAGTCATGTAAGGCATTGATATATGTCCTCGACACATTAGACTTCCTCTCATACACGTTCTAGAAGGAGAAATACGACACCAAGTCCGATTTTGAAAGAATTCCACATGTATAGCACATGATACATGTTCATATGTACAACAACGTGTCTGGTCCTCTAGTCGTGAGCATGGGAGGTATGGTGAAATGGGAAGCAACACAATACATAAATGGCCATAGATACGTAGTTGACATGATATGGGCACAACACCATCAACAGTTGATACTCGTCAAGCCTAGGCGGTTAAGGTGTTAAGCCACGTAGAAGTTGTAGAAAATAATGTTGTGCTCTAGCAACCCGTCCGGGTTCAACCATCAAAGACTATGTGGCATAACACTCAGTTGTGAAGGTTTAAAGCAAACGGGAAATAGTTGCCACTCAATCAATCATGGTCGTTGGATCCTTGTTGGTAGGGTACTAGTTATAACTAAGCTTTGCCGCATTGACTCAGAAAAAAAATGACATGTCTTGCCACTTTATATATAGTACTTCTCAAGCTCAGTTCCTCTTCTCATCAAAGACATCATGACTCGGCAAGAAGTTCCTGTTATGTGTGCATCGATATGTCCTTGTTTCAACTAAGCATTTTCTCATATATCTACTTCATTCTACATGGTCATTATCCGATTACTCCTACATAGGTATGGAAGGCATTGGGAAGATCAAAACACGATCCACGAGAAACAGAAGCCACTAATAAGATTTGAAAAGCCATTAATCCCCTGGGACCTCCATGTCTGAAGAGAAGCTTCAGTAGCAAACAGGGAGTTGTACTACAACATAGGTATACATGCAATGTTATTGTACCATGATAGTTTGCTACCGTAATTATGTTTCGGTTCGTGATAATAACATCAAGAAAAGTCGTACAATTATTCCCCACTCCAATCGACAGTTTGAAAGTTAGGCCTCAAGAGAACAGAAAAAAAATATCCATCACAAGCTTGTTTTAATTTTGGTTTTGACACCACACGACACTTCTCTTGTGGCATATGACATCATTCCAAGGTTTGTCGATTATCTGGTTACTGAAGTTGTTCTTGTATTTGTATCGGTTACATATATAGTGGAGACAAATAGAAGATTTTAGAGTTTGTTTTAATTATAATTACATTATTTCAATGTATTTGTGGTGTAAAATATTTTTTAAATAAACCTTGCACTCTCGGACATAAAACACAATGTTCTTCTTCTCTGATAGTTTTTTTTTTGAAACTAAAAAGGTAGCACGGGGCCTACCTTATATTTCAAAACAGGCACAAGCCTGGAGGAAAGGTCAGTTACTCTTCTCTGATAGTTTGTTGCCGTAATTGTGTTTCAGTTCATGTTAATGACAACAACAAAATTTGTACACTTTCTTACCACAGCAGATCAATAGTTCAAAAGGTAGGCTCCCATGAGAACATTAAAAATAAATATTGTCGAGAAAGAAGAGGTTCAAAGATGCCTTTATGGGAACCTTCAACCTTGTTCTTGGTGAAGGAGTTGCCTCTAGTTGGACGAACAACTTATGACGGCAAGCTCAAAGTTTGGTGAGCTTTACTATATCAGGCCAATTGCAGTGGTAATCGCGTTTCTAGTGCCACATCACCATCGAATGTTATTCCCACATATTGTATAAGGGCTTTTGAAATGAAGTTTAGAATGGCAGAAGAATTGGCTTCACATAACTCTCTGTTCACATCTAACAGCATCGGAAAGGTAATTACAACCAATCATGATTCTCAGCTCTAAGAAGATTGTAACCCTGGAATCTCGATCTTCAAATGAAATCATGGCTGGGTTTTGTGCCATGGACTTAACCATATCAAAACTACTGCGCAAACTAGGTACTGGAAATTTTCTTGCCACCAATCTATGACTGACCGACTGAGTGATGATCGAAAAAAGACTATTTGTAACACCCAGCGTGTTGAGCCCAAACAGAAGTAGCAGCACCAGCTACATATTTTAGGGTGTGCATAACTGCTAAAATATTGAACGGTTGGACTTCTGCTTGATTGTCCCTTTGAGTTATTGTCATCTCGCTTATTTATTCAATGATGGTAGCTGAGGACATGGTTACCTTTCCCCATATATTCATACCGATTTCCTCCTAGGTAGCATTGTTGGTTCATGACTCAGGCCCCATACACTACAGGATAGCTTATCATTTGCTTCTTAGTGCTTGATTACTTGTAGACATGGAGGTATCAGGACGTTTTTAACAAGATTGGGAAGGAGTGAGTCGACTGGTGGTGGAAGTTCGAGTTTGCATTTCTCATGCATATGAAACGTTGGAGTGCCAAGACGTATCTAGCAATGTTTCATTGCAGGAACAAGATAAAAATGCGGAGCCTCACCAATGATAAGCTCATTGGCCAGCTTCTAAGGCCCCGTTCGGCAATAGACCAGCGACATCACGTCCAAGACACTATGTGCATGGAAGAAAACAGCGAATGGCAAATGCATTGAGTTGCCTCCTTTCAGTAGTTGACCGGAATGTCTTTTCCCACTGAATGCACATCGTCAAAAAGCTTAAAATAAATCTAGTAAAATACGTGCACAATGTCAAGTCTGTTACTAGCAGGTGGGGATACCACTGTCTTCTTAATAACCATCTAACCACAGATTGGTTCAATAGATCGATCCGGTTTTAAACAATGAGATTGATTTATTTATTTTTGTGTGTGAGAATGATCGGGACCTGACAAAAGAGTACGGATCAGGGAACACTAATCTTTTTTTTAGATAGGAGATATATAAATGGCGTATAATATGGCTTACCTCCTTATTAAAGGGGTATTATAGACCATTTAAACTTCCCTTGGCACTCGACGTTCCTCTCTAGTGTAGTTGTTCATTGCGCTGTTCCTCTGCTAGTCTCGCCGGTTGTGGCGTGGATGACTATAGGAGCGCTCTGCCGTCGATCTTCTCCAGTAACCCCTCTGGTAGGAGGTCCCGTAGTAGATCTTCAGCAGCGCCGTGCGGGCTCGACAACACCCACATGAAGGGACCTATGCAGCCCCAAGGCTATCTTTTCAAGTTGCTTCTTAGGGAAGGAGACCCTGCACGCAAAGCAGAGGAGCACGTCTAGCCATGCAAAGGCAGAAGGCGCTCCTAATTTTCGTCCCCTCCGCAGCCTAACAGCCTGCAACCGTTGGGCCAACGGGGTGCACTACTATATTTCCTTCAGTTCATACTCATGCTCTGTGGCGATAGTTTATTTGATCATTTCGTTTAGTCTGTTTATCTAGTTGTGTTTCAGTTTTCCCCCTGTTTCATTGTCTTCGTCTGTATTCATTCGTTTTTATCTTGTCCCTATCAATCGCTTGTGAAATCTCTCCATAGTATTTGTATTCGTGCGTACCATGATGTGTGCCTTTCTACTACATCTGTTTGCATGTTGCATTATTCTCGTCGTAGTTAAAATTGTGATTTATCAAGTTCGCATTGTTGTCAATGCTTTCATCGATGAATATGCCTCTGATGAAGAAGACTGATTAAGTTTATTTCCTTTGACACTACTTCGCTGCTGTGAGTGGGATTAGTTTCAAAGCTTTCGAAAGAAAATTTAAATCTCCCATTCACCCCCCTCTGGTCGATATACTCTCGGTCCTAACAGTACAGAATAAAGACAATCATCGACCAAACAATAATAAGTTATGAAATTAATGCTTATGACTAAGTCGACTTATGAAACTAACACCTTCACGAGTAAACATTGTTATGTCATCGTCACCACGTCATGCCGGAGACAACCCCGACAAGAACAACGTCGCATGTGCTCATCAAAGACACCAAGTCATGTGCTGCCACTATATTATATATGCTTTTGTAGTTCAGTTCCCCCTGTTAGATTTCCATGTCAGAAATTTCTGTTCTATGTGCTCCGATCTTTTCTTAGCTCGACTATATACGTAAAACTGTGTCTACCATAGCTTGCCACAGAACTAGTTAAGGGTCACTAAACTTTTAATAATTTAAAAGTTCAAAAAATATGAAATAAATATGGGAGCATCCCTATAATGTAATAAGATGATCCAACAGAGGGATTGTCAAAATATGCATTTATGTGTCCTCAGCAAAAATAATAAGCATTTCAGCTCACCGCGACATAAATATATATATACGGGATGATTTGTTTTTTTTGTCCAGGACACATACACTCATATTTTTGTAATCCCTCCGTTGGATCATGTTATATTATAGGTGTGTTGGTTCAGTACTTTTTTTTAGAATTTTTGTGAACTTTTGCACCGTTGAAACCCTTAACTAGTTCTGTAGCAAGCTATTGTAGAAAATCCTACTCACATAATTCTTTCTGCCTTCCTTCTTGAAGAAAATGCAGTCAAAATTTCCGGAAATGAGCTCCGTGATTTCCGGAAACCGCGGGAAGGCGACCTCGAGGCGATCGGCGGAGGGCGAGGTTCGTTCGCGAGCACCGGAGATCAGGAAGATCATTGGAGATAAGAGTTGCCCGTCGGAAACCACGATCCCGGCCGCCTGCCCTGATCCGTTGGGACTACGGGATTCATGGTTGAGAGCCAGAAGGGCAATCTGTGATTTGGTGGAGAGGAAATCGAGGGCAGTGGCTAGGAAGGAAATAGGAAGGAACCAAGGAATCCCCAAGAATCCGTGCCTAGAAAGATTGGGTAGCAGAATTAGAGAGATGAGCGAAGATCTGTGTCGTCCACCCCCGGAAAAGAACCTGTTGTCAAGTCAGGAAATTCAAGCGATGAAGGAAAGGGAAGATCCACCCGATCGGGGTCGAGAGGAGGAGGAACAGAATCAGATCTTGCAGATCAAAGCAGAAGGAAAGAATCCATCTACTCCAACTTTGCAAGCTGACAGGAGGATCTCGAAGGGGTGAATAGCTCCCATGCGACGTAGTTGGTGTGAATTGTCTCTCATGCGACGTAGTTGGTTGTAATCGCTCTCATGCGACATCTTCGTTGGAAAAAATAGCTCCCATGCGACACTGTTGCCTAATCCAAAGACACATGTTTAAAACTCGAATCAGGTGAGCGGGACCCACAGCATGGGACCCACTAACTTATCCAACTCAGCATTGGTCAGGTGAGCGGGACCCACAGCGTGGGACCCACTAACTTATCCAGGTCAGCATTGGTACAAGAGGACACCGAGCCGTGCCCCGAGCCGTGCAGCACCCGAGCCCATCCTCCCCCCTCCCCCTCCCCGACCGTTGTTGTTCTTTTTCTCCGGCGACGACGCGCAGCAACGCCGTTCCGGGCCGCGACCTAGCAATGTCGAGCTCCGCTTCAGCCTCCCGCCGCTCATGGCCGCGCTATGGCGCAGTGCCCATGAGAAGATGCCCTGCATGCCCACGTATCGCACCCCTGAAGCGGCTAGTCACAACGACCGACAAGAATGGCAACCTTGGGCGGGAATTCGTGAAATGCGAGAGCAAACCAGAGCAGGGAAAGGTGAGATTTTACTTCTCAATATGCCAATTTTGGTTTTTGTCTCCCAATTTCATATTTGCCCATTTTTCCCCATCGGATTTGGGATTTAGGGTTCATCTTTCCGATTTCAGAAATTGAAGCAATGCACCCATTTTGAGTGGCTAGATGAGTACATAGAGCGGATTCAACTGGAGGGTGCATCAGGGGAGCTCGATTTACTGTTGGAGGCGGAGAAGTTGGGCAAGTTTGGATCGGGCGCATCTGGATCCGGGGCCCCTGGATCTGGCAATTCCATCGGGGGCGCCCGCCCTTCCATTGGTGCTACTGTGGGGGATGCAGGAGTGACGGCAGAGCTGAAGAAGTTGAACAAGCAGATGAAGAAACTCATCAAATTGCAGAAGCAGGGCAATTTGATGGGGCTCATGGCCGCACTTTTTTATGTTTGTGTAATTGGTCTCGCATTTGTTTATGTGATGATAATTAGTCGTAAGTGAATAGATTGGGCATCATTTGTAATCGGGATGATATGTACATTTGAATAAAAGTGTTGCGCTGTATGAATTCAGCATGTCCTCTCCACTCTGTTTCGGCCCCGTTTTTTATTTCTTCAGTTCGTCATCAGTTTCAGTTTCAGTGGTAGAGGGAGAAAAGGAAAAAAAGGTTCGTCCACAGTTGCCCGAAAAGGCCAGGCCCATATAGAAGTTAGGCAGGGCCGAATAGAACATATCCAGGCCCATTGATAAAAGGAGTGCAAAAAAAGTGCACACGGTCATTGACATCGATATATCTTTTCGGCTTTAGATCATTTCACAAATTTTAAGTTTCCTGCAGTCACCTTTTTTGAGATAACTCATCTGATAATTATTTGAGATATTTTTATGCATAAGCTATTTGAGATAATTATTTGAGCAGTCTTTGTGAACCAAAAAAGTTGCAATTGTTTGGTTCTAGTTTATTTCAACCAAGCTCCATTTCTTAATATATTTTTTTACTTGTGCTATGGTGTTTTCAAAGTTTTTACTCGTGTGTTTCAACCGAAAAAGGTTGTGCCCAAAAAAGAAGACATCTAGTGTGCCCCTAGTAGCATCTCCTTACAACATAGAGGGGCATCCCCTTACAACCAGGGGCGGATCCATACTTGGTCATGGGTGTACACCCAAATCTTTTGGCTAGACATTTTTATATATGGTGTATACTTTAATACATTCAGTGCCCAAATGACCTTTCTCGCTAATGCCATGTTTGGCAGCAAAAAATGACATAGCAAGCATGATTTAAACATCAAACAACACTTGCGCATGTCATCGGCACCAGATAATTAGCATTTTTCTTGCCCATTGTCTTCAAATGCATTGTATACCAACTGTATGATTATGTAGTACAGTACATAATCTTTATTGTCAATTTCTTGGTAACGTACATTTTAGATACCAGATCAATTGTTTTTTAGTACACATGGCCACATAAATAAAATGCAATGGAGAAACTTTAGGACTGAAAAAACATATAGATAGATAGTGGGGCATCGGGTACCCTAGTAGCATAGATAGATAAAGCATATAGAGGGGCATCCCCCCACTACATATAGTTCATAAAACATGAAAGTAAAATAATTAAAACTAGATATATAAAAGACACGGGCACACACGCCCGAACCAACACAAACACAAACTAGAGCCCCAAACTAGATAGATAGAAGACTCGCCCCTTGAACAACTCCTTGGCCCCTCCTCCTTGCCACTCCTTGGCCCCTCCTCCTTGGGCCCCTCACTCGTCATCCTCCGGCATCTGGTAGGGGAGGGTGTGCATGCCATTGGGGTGACGGAAGATGTGGTGGAAGTTGGTGAAGATGTTGTAGGTCGTGAACACGATAAACTCGCATCCACACCAGAACACCTGGCCGAGGAGGTGGTGAGCGTCGTAGGGGTTGGTGAAGGTGACGTGGAGGCCGATGACGAGGCCGTTGGCGTTGCCATCGTACTGCTCGTGGAGGTGGAACATGGGCGGAGTGCCCGGAGGGAGGTGGCGGTAGCCGGCTTGGAGGAAGAAGCGAGCGAACTCTCTAGGGCCCCTCCACCTAGAGATGGCCCACACTCTCAGGCTATTCTCGACGACGACTCCGGCCGGGTACTGCCTCTCCGGCACGGTGGGAGGGCGACGGTAGGTAGGGCCGTTGAACTGCATGGTGGCTCGAGTGGGATTTGGCTCGAAAAGAAGAAGGGGAGGAGGCTTGAGAGATGAG
Source organism: Triticum dicoccoides (assembly GCF_002162155.2). Lineage (NCBI taxonomy): Eukaryota > Viridiplantae > Streptophyta > Magnoliopsida > Poales > Poaceae > Triticum > Triticum dicoccoides. The sequence goes on from NC_041388.1 coordinate 16,189,643, forward strand.
TGTGAGAGGATGAGGAAATGGTGCCCTTTTATAGCCGCGTTGCAGCTGTGGTCAATGTGTACACGGTGCCTTCTGGATCGTTTTCTCTTCTCCGTTCGCACTGGCATAAGTAATTGCGGGCAATAATTCAAAAAACGGTGGCCAGAGCATCCAAAGAGGCACGGGCAGCACAGGCGAGTTGCATCGTTTCGTGCACTTGCATCGGCGGTGACGCCGCGTGGGAAACAGGCTCGTTCATCCGCGCGTGACACTGAAAAAGGAGCTGCACCACCGACGCGTCCGTCTCGTTCAAACATGCATTTGTTAAAATAGCTTAGATGCGACGTACCTATACGCTGCGCCCCTGCCGTGCTTTACTGCGTCGATGCGTGCATGCAATGGCGGGCTAGGTGTTCACGAGCAAAGAATAGCTAGGCTGCGACGTTGCATGGCATGCATGGGACAGGGATGGCCCACATGTCATTGACCCTCTCGCATGCAGCCCATCCCCCTCTCGACGGCCGTGCGCACGCACGCCAGGCTCTGCCGGGCCCGATCCGCTCGGCCCAACGGTCAGTTAGATGATCCCGCGCTCAACGTTATCTGTTCGTCAGAGAGAAAAAAACGGTGGCCAATCAGATTGGAGCCCACGGATCGCCCCCACGGAATCCTTCTAGAAGGCCTATCCGACGGCCGCAGTTTGGCGTTAGGGTTAGATCGACGGTGGACGTTTGGCGCTAGGGTTACATGGGGTTTGGAGGCAGTCAATGGGGTTGTCACACCCTAGCTAGTCATGCATTAGAGTGTTGCATCATGTTTACTCTTCATCAGAAACTTGAAATGGGGATCTGTGAAACCCTCAGAATCATTTTGAAAATGACCCAAATAAAAATTTCTCCAAAAGGGTCCAAGGAAATGCTCATGTTGCTCTCTGAAAATATTGGACAGAGATAAAAACCAAACCAATATTTTTAGTGGCTCATGGACATTTATTTTGGGCATTTGGAATTAATGCATAAATATTTGCATTGGAAATATATTTCTATATATATTAATATATGTCCAAATATTATGCCAATTATAAAGGAGCTCTGGAATAATATATCTAGCCCCTGCAAAAATTGGCATAAGTTAAATAAATGATTTAATATATTATTTAAATCAAAACAAATGTCAGAAATTAGAAAACAGAAAAAAAATAAAAGGGAGAAGCTTACCTGGGCTCCTCCCTGTGCAGCCCATCCAGCTGGCCGGCCCAGCCAGCAGGCGGCCCAGCCCGTCTCCCTCCTTTGTCGTCTTCGTCCCGACAGAGGGAGGGGAGTGTGGCCGGCGCGCGCGCGCACCACCGCGCCACGCCACCTCTCTCCCTGCCTGCCTGCCCTCCCCTCCTCGCCTCGATGCCCCTGGACGACGCCACGCCTCCCCCCTGCTCTCTCTCACTCGCCCTCGGCTCTTCCCTCCTCTCTCTCGCTCTCTCTCTCACACAGCCGAACACCACCGTCGCCGCCGTTCGCCGTAGCAGCCGTCTCCGGCCACCCCTCGCTCCCCCGACTAGCTCAGAAGCTCCGCCACAACCCCCTCTTCCTCCCCACCGCTCCACGGGCCTCCGGAAGCCCTGCATCGCCGCCACGTCGCCGACCATCATCGCCGTCGAATTCGCCGTCTCCAGCGTGTCTCCGAGCCCGCTTCGACGCCCACTGCAACCGCGGTGAGCCCCCGAGTCGTTTCCCCCTTCTCCCCTGGTCTCTTTCGACCTCTAGGCCTTAGCCCCACCTTGGCCGAGAGCTCCACGCCGCCGGCGATGTCGCCGTCGTGGCCACGGTCACCGTAGCGCCCAACCGAGCACACTATCGTGCTCCACGCCTCACTAGGAGCACGCAGCACGCACCAACGCCTCCCCAAACACCCTGCAACGCCGACTCCGACCGCACCCAAACTCCGGCGGCCGCAGCCGAGCTCGCCGCCGTCGACTCCGGCCACCCCAGGCCCAGCCACGGCCACCGTTCGACGCGCGGGAGCAAGAGCTCTCCAACGAGCCCAAGAACGGCCTCGCCCGTGCCCTGTAGCGCGATCCCGCATCGCGCCGCCGTCTCGGGCCTCGCCGGCGTCACGTCGCCGGTGGGTTTGACCCACTTTGACCACGGCAGGAACCCCCCTGAGTCCCTGACAGGTGGGCCCAGCCCTGTAGCTAATTAGGATTAGCGCTAACCACTGTTAGTTAACCCCCTGACACTGACTAGTGGGCCCCAGCGCCACTAATTAGTAATTAGGATTAATTTAACCCTGTTTAACCCCCCTGTCACTGACGTGTGGGCCCCACACGTCAGGTTTGACCTCAGCCAGCCGCAGTTGACCACTGACGTCATGCTGACGTCATGCTGGCGCAATAATTATATTTCTGGATTTAAATTAAATCAGGAAATTCCAGAATATTATTTAAACTTCAAAAATTCATAACTTTTATTCTGTAACTCCAAATTGGACAAATTATATATGAAAAATGATCAGAAAAATCCAATCTATCCATCTGTATTATTTTCATGCATGATTAAACAAGTTAAATTGATGTTTTAAGCAGAACAAGGAAAAGCACTTAAAAGGCCATGTTTGAGTTTGAAATTTGAATCTATGATTCAAATTTGTTCAAATCCTTCTGGTTTTAGTTGCATTAGCCCAACACACTCATATTGCTATGTTTCATGCATGCATCATATTGTTGCACATTGTTTGGTGATGGTTGTGTATCGGTGTCCTTCGCGACAGGTTCTGCCTCCGAGGAGTACCGTGATTACCCTAACGAAGAACCGTATCCGTGCATCGAACCATCAGGCAAGCAACCAACCATTTGATCATATCGATACAATCCCATGTTCTCGCTCCTGCTCTCTTTTACTGCATTAAGACAACGCGATTCAAACTGCTGTGTGCTACGGTAGTTGAACCCATTTCCTCTGCATGACCTGTCATTGCCACAGTAACTAGATGAAACCCACTAGCATGTGTAGGAGTTGATTGAGCCCTATGTATGTGTTGTTCCTACCTTGCTATGCCTGCTATGCTTAGAGTCGTGTCAGGTCTGGTTCATCTGGGTGATGGGCTAGAGTGAAATGATTATGTCGGTAATGAGAGTGGTGTGGTGAACACGATTTGGTAAAGGTATCGATGAGAGGCCATGTAGGAGTACATGGTGGGTTGTTTCATTGAAGCCGACCTTAAGCACTGAGATCTGTATGTGTGATTTAAGACACAGCTACTACCATGCATTGGGCCCTGAAATATGACCCCGCTCGACTTCTTATTCACCCTAGCTCTCTGTCCAGGAGTTGCAAGTAGTTTCTGGTGTTTGTAGCCTACTGGAGGCCGTGGACAGCGCTGACCGTAGGGGTGGGCTGTGATGCGGTAGGTACGTGGCCGGGCGTACCGAATACCCGTTAGGTATCTCGGGAACCCTGTTCACATCGTTCGGGGCCGTATGGGAAACCTCGGCCGGACTCCTTGCGGATGGAACCTGAATAGGCGATAAACCTGGACTAGAGGCTTAAGTGTTTAGGTAGGTCGTGGTCTACACCCACGTCGGCTTTCGCTTGAAGTCTGCCGAGCACATGTCGTGTGCAGACGCTAAGTGGTGGAAACATGTATGAAGAAGTACACCCCTGCAGGGTTATCATAATCTATTCGAATAGCCGCGTCCGCGGTAAAGGACTACTTGGTTGCCTATACAGTTCATAGACAAGTAAATGGAAACTGCTAAAAGCCTCAGGATAAGTGTGAGTGCCGAGGATGGCTCTTCCGTAGGAAGACGGAGGCGGATCCTCGGTAGTGTATTGAATTGGTGAGTAGTGGACTCGTGTGCGCAAAACCTTTTCAAGTTGGAGTATCGTAGGATAGCCTAGCCAAGAGTCAAAGCTGGCTTGCTGCAATAACTCCACCAACCCTTCTTGATAACTTGCATGTATTTAGGAGCTGATGTAAGTCTTGCTGAGTACCCTTGTACTCATGTTGCTATAATCTACATTTTTACAGAAGACGCTGCAACCCCTTCTGATGGGTTCTATGTAGACGTTGACATCAACGAGTAGGCTAAAGACCCAGGTGGTGACCCTGAGCTTGTGAAGGACCACGTAGTATAGCTAGGCTTTCCAAGCCTCTTTTATTTTACTAGTTGTCTGTACTCAGACAAGTTACTTCCGCTGCTGGTTTGTATGACTGTATGACTTGTATGTTGGGTCGTGAGACCCGTACCTTTGTGTATGTTATGTATGGCTCCCTGAGCCTTAAATAAAGTACTTGTGTCGTAGAGTCATGTTGTGATGCTTCGTTGTATTTGCACATATCGAGCATATTGTGTGTATGATTGAAATGCTTGGTATGTGTGGGATCTGACTATCTAGTTGTTTATCTTTAGTAGCCTCTCTTACCGGGAAATGTCTCCTAGTGTTACCGCTGAGCCATGGTAGCTTCCTACTGCTCTGGAACACTTAGGCTGGCCGGCATGTGTCCTTCTTCGTTCCTGTGTCTGTCCCTTCGGGGAAATGTCGCGCTTTGAGTACCGGAGTCCTGTTAGCCCGCTACAGCCCGGTTTACCGGAGTCCTGCTAGCCCAGTGCTACAGCCCGGACCCACTTGCTGATGACCGACACGTTCGAAGCTGGGTCATGGATGCCTGTCCCTGTAAGTCTGTGCCACTTTGGGTTTACGACTAGTCATGTCAGCCCGGGCTCTTTATCATATGGATGCTAGCGACACTATCATATACGTGAGCCAAAAGGCGCAAACGGTCCCGGGCAAAGGTAAGGCGACACCCGTGGGGATACCGTGCGTGAGGCCGCAAAGTGATATGAGGTGTTACCGGCTAGATCGATGTGACATCGAGTCGGGGTCCTGACAGGGGTTTTGAAAGGTTTGACCGAACATTCAAATGTGTATAACTAATTCAAAAAAAATCTAAAAAATGAAAAACCTGCGCATATAGCCTTTTTATGTTACATAGTTATGATATAAAATGATAAACTTGATCTAATGATCTTTGCTTGAAAAAACCTTCACAAATTGGACTATCTCGATTGAGGTTGCATGGAGTTCACAGGAGTGAGAAGAGGGTTTGAGGTTTTGAAAATGCAAAAAAATCAAAAACATCACCTTAGCTTCATTTTAGAGTGACTAAGGAGGATCTGAAGTTATTTTTGCATTTAAAATTTTTAAACTTGTTTTATTGCTAACTTTGTATTAAAGGGTGTTTTTTTCAAAAATAAATTAAATAATATGAATACTTATTCAAAAAAAGGTGAGACTTCGTATTGATCCTATATAGGTATAATATAAGCTAAGAAAATCTTTTTTGGGTGATTTTGAGAAGGTCGAAAAAAACTTGCTTAGAAATGGGGCCGTTTTCCCTTACTTTGGAGCCTGTTTGGTCAACATTGTCCGTGACTATGAGTTGGAATTCACAAAAAGGGTTGGATTTATGAACTAAAGTGCATAGTAGTACATAAAACGATGCAACATCACAGAACAAACAAATGAACTCAAAAAATATTGAAGATAGGTTCAAATTTGAATATCGGTTCAAATTTGAATTTTATTTCAAGTCAAATCAACATCATAGCACATAAGTTATGACATGAAAGAACATAAGTTTTCACATCAAATGACAACAAACTTAAGTTTTCACATCAAATTTGAATGTTTTCGACTCTATTTCTTCTACTTCTTTCTACCACTCGATTTCTTCTGCTTTTTTCCACCGTTTGGTTCCACGGCGCATAGTTTGTTGATGCTGATGCTCTTGCTTTTTGGCCCCCTCAACTTTTGCACCTGACCATGTCTCACTTCTTCAGTTTTCACTTCTGCAGATTGAGTAGATGGCACACATTGTTCAACTACTTCAGTTTGCAACTCAACACTTGGCAGCACAACCTCCAAACATGGCAACACAGTTGTCAAAGCAGATTCGAATGGCAGCACAACAGTTGCTTCATCTGCAACAGTTTCAGATTGCCCTAGCGTCTGCAAAACAGATTCAGTATGCATCACATCGTCCAAAACACAAACACTTAGCTCATGTTCAGCAGTAACAGTTTCAGTTAGCTCCATATCTTTGTCACCAAACATTATCTGCTTAGTGCTCTTCCTTCTATAGCCACTGAGTCTTGCTTTTTTCACTGGCCAGCATTGTTCAACAACAAGTGGTGGGGCTTTTTCTGCACGCTTCCTCCTAAAAAATAAAGCATTTGACTTGGTTAGATACTAGAACAAGTAGCAAAATCAAAAACTTGCAAAAACAGTAACATAAACATACTTTGGCCTCTAAGGAGTGTAGATGCACTTGGATGAACCAATTCTGTGCCCAAGTACCTCACACAACTTGCACCTATTTTTGTTACCTTCTTGAGCCCTTTTGGGCTTATCATTCTTTTCCTTTTCCTTTTCCCCCTTCTTACTACAACCACCTTTCTCAAACCAAGCTTTGAATCTGCTCTGTTTAGGCCTCCCAGCCTTTCTTCTAGTGACAGGGGGACACAAGGTAAATTCTATTTCCACCTCAGGCCACTGAGATTGGTCAGTCAGTGCAGGAATTGGACTTGCATATGCAGCTTTGAATTTTTGTACTGAATAATACTCATGCAAATATGGGTGCATATTTAACCTGGGTTTAGATGCCAAAAAAAGTATGGAATGCTCACATTGTTTTCCAGTGTGTTGCCACTCTTGGCAAGTGCACTCATGCAACTCAGTATTTACCACATGCCTCTTGCCACTCTTTGTATCTCTAACTTCAGCACCCCATAAGGAAGATTTCTCAACAGATAGATGTGAAAGATTTCTACTCCTGTTGACCACCTGTTGTACCACTGCTGGAAGCTTGTCCCCTTCCAAAATATTAGCAATTTTTCCTCTCAACTCCCACAAACGCATGATCATGATTCTTATTTGGTCCACCATGTCATGCACAGGCAAGTCTTTCAAATGCTTCACTTTGTTGTTAAAACTTTCTGCCAAGTTGTTATTGATATGATCACATTTTATGGCAGTATTAAAACCTGATCTATACCACAACAGAGAATGGTGGGTGTTCAACCATGAAGCAAATTCATTATCACTACATGATGCCAATATCTTACCAAGGTGATAGGAATGTGTCTGTCGGGTGTAGGATCTTGCTGCTGGCCACATGCGCCCAAATTCATCTCCTCTGAATTTTTTTATCAGATTCATCCACATATGTCCAAAGCACTCCCTCTGCTCAGCATGGGGGAAAACACTTTTTACTGCATTTTCCAACCCTTTACATGCATCTGTGTGGATGGCCAAAGGAGAAACTGGCCCTATGCATCTTTTCAGTTGCATCATGAACCATATCCATGATGCCTCTGTCTCTGATTGAAACATTCCTATTGCAATTGGGAACATCCAGTTGTGTCCATCTAGAGCATTGCATGCAGCCAACTGACCATTCCACTTTCCAGTCAAAAAAGATGAGTCCATGCTCAAATATGGACGACAACCTGCTTTGAATCCATCTATGCAAGGCTTCAAACACATAAAAAACTTGCTGAATAAAACCTTGCCATCCTCTGTTACCTCTGTATCTATCTCCACTACACTCCCAGGTGACCTCTTCTCCACCTCTGCTTTAAAACTATACAACATCCTAAATGTATTTGCCCAGTCACCATACAATGATTTCATGGCCCTTTGTTTTGCTTTCCACACTGTGGTATATTGCAGCTGGATGGGGTACAACTTCTCCAAGTCAACTTTAAGCCTCTTTGCAGTAGTGTTTGGAGTCTTGGCTAAAATAGGAGTAATCTTCTCTGTAACCCAAAGCTGTGATGTCATCTTTGAAACTCTCTGTGAAGTGGTCATACATGTATGCTGGTGTGGTATTTGATTTACCCTTACTGTACTTCCATCAGGTTGTAGTCTGGCAGACAAGTACCATTTGCAAGGATTGCCACCACCATCATAACCTTTGCACCGAGCATAAAATTTCTTTCGATCAGTCCACATAGTCTTGGCATCAAACTCTTTTTTCACTGCATAGGTCCTGAAAGACATCCTAAACTCCTTCATGCTTGGCCACAACTTTCCCACCTCAATAACTGGGTTCTCTTTGTCATACAAACAAACCGGCTCATTATCATCTGCATCATCCACATCATCTGCAGCCTCTCTCATCAGGTGTTCTTCATCCTCATTTGCATTTCTAGGGCCTGTGTTACCTTCAGCTGGCAAAGAACTGTCATCCTTCTCCTTATCTTTGTCATCAACTTGAATGCCAAACATTTCGGCCATATCAATGTCAGATATTGGTGTAATGACCAAATCTGTTTTTTCATTCAACTCTACTACATTCCAGTCAACAACAATCTTCCTAGCACCATGGGTTCCCTCCTCTCCATCTGCATCAATCCCAGTATCTTCAGCTACTATAGTCGGTTCAGTCAACAATGCCAACATCTTCTTTTGTGAAACCCACTCATCATCTTCCATCTGTGCAGCCATCTTTGATGGCACATAACCAACTCTGGAATGAGTTTGCAGATCAATTAGCTCTGCATAAAATGTTACTTGTTTGCTTGCCCATCCTCCTTGCTGATCAATTTCAGCAACCATGGATTCTCCATCTTCAATTCTCACATATTCACCATTATAGTTATCGAAACGTTGCAGAGATACCTCTTGTTCTGGACCCCAAACAATACTCTCCCCACTTCTCTCCACCAAATTGCCCACGGCCTTCTCCTTCATGATCTCCAATTCCTGGGGATCAACATCTGCAAAATCGACATCCAACCTCACGGTGGTATCTCTATCAATGTCTTGGACACTGCCATCACTGAGCTTGGCTTTACAGGGAAAAAATTCCACTCTAATTGCGAATGTGGTGGCAGAACCTGAACCTCCCCTGTTTTGTCAATGGCAGGCAGCGGCGGCAGTCACTACCAAATCGAGTTCGATTCTAAATCGCCAAGAAAAGAGGGTGTCATTACCGATTTGAAGCACTGTCTCCTCGGGGCAGCCCGTCTCCTCGCTCCATCTCATCTAGCCCTCGCTCCATCTCCTATCCAATCAAGCAACAGGGGCAGCATGAGGCCACAGATTTATGGGTACCCCAGATTTATTCAAAATTCAGTGGAATGGGAGTAGTGTTTGGAAAATACTCACTCGCAATAGCCGCTGCAGGGATAGGCGCTCCACCACCGGGCCGCGGAGAAGAAACAACCCCCGGATCCAATGGAGCCCGATTCTAAATCACCAAGAAACAGAGGGCAGCATGAGGCCACAGATCGGGGAGTGGGACTAGGGTTTCGGGCTCACCTCGCAATAGCTCTGCCGCTGCCGAGAAATGCACTCCACCACCGCGGAGAAGAAACCACTGCCGGAGAAGATGCTTACGGCGGCGCCGCTCGCCCAGTCGCCGGTCGAGTCGTGGACGGTTGACTCTTGACTACGTGGCCATAGGTGGACCCCACCAGTCAGAGCACATAACCCCCAGTGTCCTAACCAAATCTCAGCCTAACGGACAGCCAACTAGCCGCATAAATGGTGTGTCGCATGGGAGCTATTTTTTCCAACGAAGATGTCGCATGCAAGCTATTACAGCCAACGACGTCGCATGAGAGACAGTTCACACCAACGACGTCGCATGGGAGCTATTCACCCATCTCGAAGCGCGGTACCCCGCCTTTAAATTCAGACTCGGTTGTTCGCCTTCAACCACAGAATTCTCCATACCCCCCACACCAGCGCATCCCATGACTTCCTATGGCGAACCAAGACGGAGGCAAGTGCAAGGAGGCAGCCCGGGAGGCGGAAGAGATCGGCTCCTGCAAGCGCGCCGATGGCAGCAGCCGTCGGCTGCTCAGGGGTGGCTCGTCCAGGACCAACGGCCGGGCGGGCCTGGAAGGGCAGGGCGCTGATGTGGTGCTGCTCGACCTCTCGCGAGAGAGGGCGGCCATGCGCAACAGATGGCTGGCCGTTGGCCTGTTCTTCTGGATGCAGGCGTTCAACACCATTGGCCTCTTCAAGGAGCTGAAGGACAAGTGGGGCTTGCGAGGCAGGCTCCACTACACACAGCTGAAGAACAACAGGTATCTCCTGGAGTTCGAGAAGGAGGGAGACCTCTGTTTCATCCTCGACAATGGTCTGTGGACTCACCGCGGTGATGCCTTCCTCATCGTCCCAGTGGACGGATCCAGGGCGCCGGGCAACGATGATATCGCCCATATGCCAATCTGGGCGCAGATCTTTGATGTTCCACCTCTGTTCCTGTCCAAAGAGGTGGGAGAGAAGCTCGGGTCCCTGCTTGGTGAGGTCCTAGAAGTAGATACTGATAGGATGGGCAGAATCCGCAATGAGTTCATTAGGGTGAGAGTTAAACATGATGTAGATGAGCCTCTATCCAGGAACATCAAAACCAGAGTGCTAGGAGAGATAGGTAGCGAGGAGAATGAGCTGCATATCCTAGAAGTGAAGTACGAGAGAGCTCCTCGTTTTTGTGCGTACTGTGGTTGTATTGGACATGGCCAACGCGATTGTAAGCTGCCGGAGGACCTCTAGATGATGAGGTACACGGCAGCAATGCGTGCCTCTCCCTTCAAAAAGAGCAATAATGTTAGTGGGGTGATCCTGCCTGAGGGTGGAGGTGCTCGGCGCCTCCTCAACTTTGGCCCTGAGACTGACGAGGAGACCAGAAGAGGCCCAAGGAAGATAGCCATGATCCGCTACAACAGCATCTCGGAGGAGGTGCTTGCTGACCCGACGGTGCAGGCTGCCATTGTCGTAGTCAGCGCCATCAAGGTCGTCGAGGTTACTCCCAAGGGGCGATCTGGCAAAGGGGGAAAGATGGCAATGGGCAGTCAGGCGGTTCCAAGCCGGTCGAAGGAGACAGATGCGTCTGCGGCTCCTGCCGTGGGTGGTGACGAAGATGCTTTGGCTGGCGTGACCACAGGGAAGACCGAAGAGCCCAGCTACCCTCCTGGCTTTGGCCCGATTCCGCGCTTCGTGCGGGTGGGTGACTCGCTGGGCGCTAATGCTCAGGTGGCCAACCCTCTACCACCCATCCAGGTTCAGGAGGCTGCTGTGGCACATATGTAGGCGGGCCACATAACACCAGAGGTGGGAAAAGGCAGCGGTGATACTCAAGGAGCATTAGGGCAGAAGAATGGGCGTGCAAATGATGGTGCGGCCGGAAGCACAGGGGGAAAGGCAGCTGATTCTGAGGCAGTAGAGGTACACAGGAGGAAAACTGGTAACAGGAAGGACTCCATCGGGGGCTCGGCCTCCTCTGGGTCGATTCTTGGCAAAAGAGATGCACGCGGCCAAGATACGGCGGTGATTGTAGGTGAGCTGGAAGAGGGTAACGATCCAGACCAGAACAAGAAGAAAAGGACTACAGAGGAAAATGAAGGGAAGAGCAACAGCGGGGAAGATGGCGGAAAGGAAGCTACCGAGCCTGGGGCTCTCGGTCAACTGGTGTGTGCGAAGGACGGCACCCGCCTGGAGCCATGACGATCCTGAGCTGGAACTGTCGGGGGCTTGGGCAACCCCGGACGGTTCAGGAGCTGGTGTGCCTTGTGCGCACCTATCGTCCTTCCTTGGTCTTCATCTCGGCAACTAGAAAAAGCGAGTCATATGTCAATAATCTGCGTAGGAGACTAGGTCTCAAGAACTGTATCTCCCATGTGGGGGAGGGGAAAGGTGCAGGCATCACTCTCTTCTATAATAAGCAAGTGGAAATAAAAAAGCTTGCTGTTGGCCCTCGCTACATCGATGTGTTGGTTCGTCTAAATCCCCATGGCCGGCTATGGCGGGGTACATTTGTCTATGGAGAACCAAAAGCAAGTGAAAGGCACCACATGTGGGAACAATTGAGGAGGATTCGTCCTAATTCTAACGAGCCTTGGCTCATGATAGGAGATTTCAATGAAACGATGTGGCAGCACGAACACTTCTCCAATACAAAGAGGAATGAAAGATACATGGCAAACTTCAGAGAGCTAGCCAGCGATTGTAAGCTGTTTGATCTAGGCTTCAGGGGGCCGAAATGGACTTATGATAACAGACAAAGTGGGGAGGAGAACGTGAAAGCTAGGATCGATAGAGGGCTGGCGGATCAGGAGTGGAGCACAATGTTTCCGGAGGCGTCGGTGGAACATGTTTGTTCTTCTCGGTCGGATCACCTCCCTCTTCTATTGAGACTCAGTCCAAGGCAGGAATGGAGGCCAATAAAGAAGGTTTTTAGATATGAATATATGTGGGAGAGAATGGAGTCTCTAACAGACGCTATAGTTAGTACTTGGGGTGAAAGTAGGACTGCTGATAACCTGGTGGACATGTCCAAAAAGCTAGCAGACCTTCAATGCTCTCTGAACAACTGGGCTAAGAACAACTTTGGTTCCATCATTAAACAAACAGCAGCGATCAGAAAACAGTTGGAAAGCCTTTGGAAGCGGCCGGTGTCAGCATCGAGAGATAGAGAGATCAAGAGCGTGTCTGCGAAATTAGACGAGTTACTCCACTGTGAGGAGATGATGTGGAGACAACGGTCCAGAGCTCTGTGGTTGCGAGAGGGAGACAGGAACACTAAGTATTTCCAACGTAAAGCATCGTGGAGGCGGAAGAAAAACACTATCAGCAAGCTCAAAGATGAGAATGGTAATTGGATAGAGGACAGATCGAAGCTTCAGGAGATGGCCACCCAATTCTTTAAGCAACTGTACTCCAAGGAGGAAGGGGTGAGACCGAATGTGATTGTGGACTGCATGCAGGAGAGAGTAACAGGAGAGATGAACGATGCCTTGCTTAAAGATTTTTCAGAGAAGGAGGTCAGCGACGCGCTATTCCAAACTGGTCCTTTGAAAGCCCCCGGGCCTGATGGTTTCCCGGCCAGATTCTTCCAAAGGAACTGGAGTACCATCAAGAAAGATGTAGTGAATGCGGTCCTGGGTTTCTTTAAGGATGGCATCATGCCGGAAGGAGTGAACGACACGGTCATTGTGCTGATCCCGAAGAACAATACTCCTGAATTTCTAAAAGACTACAGACCTATTAGTCTTTGCAACGTGATTTACAAAGTGATATCCAAGTGCATGGTGAACAGACTTAGACCACTCTTGGACGATCTTATTTCAGAGACCCAGAGTGCCTTCATTCCTGGACGTCTGATCACGGATAATGCTACCATTGCTTTTGAATGTTTTTATCAGATCCAACATTGCAAGCAAGCCAGGAACACACATTGTGCCTTCAAATTGCATCTCGCCAAAGCGTATGATAGAGTCGATTGGAGCTTTATGGAAGAAGCCCTCCTGAAGTTGGGTTTCCACGGGAAATGGGTCGATTGGGTGATGAGCTGTGTCAGGTCAGTGCGTTACATTGTGAAATACAACGGAGATCTGCTGGATCCTTTTACCCCCTCGAGGGGTCTGAGGCAAGGTGACCCCTTGAGCCCTTATCTGTTCTTGTTTGTGGCGGAGGGACTATCTTGTTTGCTGGACAAGGAGATAAGTCAAGGAAAAATAACCCCCATTAAAATCGCGCGAGGAAGCCCTGGGATTTCAAACCTCCTGTTCGCCGATGATAGTTTACTGTTCTTCAAGGCGTGCAAAGAGGAAGCGGAATGTGTCATGCAGGTCCTAGAGCGTTTCCAGGCTGGATCCGGCCAACTCCTTAGTAATAATAAGTGTTCTCTGTTGTTCAGTGAGATTTGTTCAGTGGAGACACAAAAGGATATCAAGACTGTTCTTCAGATTTCATCCTCAACCTTTGAGAGTAAATATCTGGGACTTCCAACTCCCGAGGGGCGGATGAAGGACTCGATGTTCCAACCGATAATGGAGAGATTCGTGAAGAGATGCTCGGACTGGACAAAGAGGTATATGTCTCATGCAGCAAAAGAAACACTTGTCAAATCTGTGTTGCAGGCCCTACCGACGTACTGCATGGGAGTGTTCAAAATGAGTCAAGGTTTCTGTGACAAGTATGAGCGCTTAATCCGAGACTTCTGGTGGGGCGATGGTAATGGACATAGGAAAGTACACTGGATGTCTTGGGAGCAAATGACCAAACCCAAGAGAGGGGGGGGGCATTGGCTTCAGGGATATGAAGCTCTTCAACCAGGCTCTCCTTGCTAGATAAGCCTGGAGACTTCTGCAGAGGCCAGACAGTCTATGCGCTCGAGTCCTAAAATCTAAGTACTACCCTCATGGTAAGTTAACGGATACGGTCTTTGCCTCGGAGGCGTCCCCGGTCTGGCGAGGGATTGAACATGGACTGGACCTGCTCAAGGCCGGCCTGGTCTGGAGAATAGGAGACGGAAGGAGCATATCCATTCAGAGGGATAATTGGATTCCTCGTCAAGAGGGACCCAAACCTGCCATGTTCATACGGCGGTCCAGATTAAGATGGGTGAATCAACTCATGTTGGCCGATGGCAGTGGATGGAATGAACAGCTGATCCACCAACTATTTTATCGTTTTGATGCGGAGGCTATCTGTGAGATAAAGATCCCAACTTCCGGGGCAGAGGACACTTTAGCGTGGCACTATGAGAAATCTGGCATATTCTCTGTCAGGAGTGCGTACAAGCTGGCCGTAGCACTTCAAAACCGTACGAGCACCCAATCTTCCAGCTCATCCAACAAGGCCAATGACCGTCCCATTTGGGAGGGCAGTACTCTGCGCCGGTGCGCCGGCCCAAATTTGGGCCGGTCACGCGCGAGCCATCGGATCCCCGCGTCCCTCGCCATCAGATGCGTTCCCCATCGCCTCTTTTATCCCCTGTTCGCATCTAAAAAACACAAAAGCAAAAAAACATGGCGGCCCATCCTCCTTTCCCCACGCAGTGCCCATTCTTCGACCTCATGCTAGGTGGCCGGAACGGCCGTCGCGGCCCTCGTCCCCGTCGCTCGCCGTCGACGCTCGTCATGATCAAGTTGCAAAAAAGAAAAAGAAAACTGCAGACCCCGTTGCAACTTTTTTCTCGCGTTCCTGTTGCAAATATGGTGGCTCCTCAGCGCCGACCATGATGCCATTCCTTGCCGGAGCCAGCCCACCCCAGGTTGCAACATCAAATGGCACCGGTGGCGTCGATAGTGTTGCTCGCAGCCGAAAAGTCGGGGTAGAAAAACAAAAATGTTGGTTCCAGCAAAAGTAGAAGACTGTGGTAGCAAAAAAAACGCTGGTTCCAGCAAACATCAAATACGGTGGTAGCAAAATTTCTGGCTGATTCCAGCAAAATCAAAGAGAAGGTAATAGCAAAATTTCGGGGTTGGTTCCAGCAAAAATCAAATACAGTGGTTAGCAAAAATTCTGATTGGTTCCAGCAAAATCAAATGAGGGTAGTAGCAAAAATCGGGATTGGTTTCAGCAAAAAGCAAATGTGGGTGGTAGCAAAAATTCTGGCTGGTCCAGCGAAATCAAAAGATTGTATAGTAGCAAAAATCGAGGCTGGTTCCAGCAAAAAGCAAATACAGTGGTAGCAAAAAGCCGGGGTTGGTTCCAACAAAAATCGAACACGGTAGTAGCAAACTGGTACACAGGTTCCAGCAAAAACACACTATGGTAACAAAAAATGGGTTGGTTCCAGCATCTTGGCGAGCGATCACCAGCAAAAAACAACCTTGCCTGTGCGCAGCAAAAATTCCTACTGGTTCCAGCAAAATTTATTGCCGGTCCCAGCAGTTCCTGGCGGCGTCTGGTTCCGGCCTTGGTCGAAGCTCGCCGTTGCAGCACCGTGCTCCTTCTTGACAGTGGACATGCCCGGTTGTTTCACCGTGTGTCGCCGGTGGCAGCCGTGCGCGCTCCAGCTCGCAGCTCCAACGCCACGACCATCATGGGGGTGGGG
>NC_041388.1:16205540-16208766 GCF_002162155.2 Triticum dicoccoides
TGGCCGCACTTCCCCTGCAGCGCATGGCGGTCCGATTGGTGCGGTGGTGTGTGCGGGGCTGTGGATATTTTCGATCTGAAGCAGAGGAGGAAGAAACATGTGGTCAGGCTCTCTAGAGACGAAGGGATATGGATAAGATGGGGTTGCAAGCGTGTACGTGGCTAACTCCTGACGTTTCGGGAACGCGTACGTGGCAACGCGACCGGCGCGTCGTTCGGCCGGCGCACCGGCTCCGAAAGATTCCCTTTGGGATATCATCTGGAAATCCAAAGTCCTAGAGAAAGTGAAATTTTTTGGATGGAGAGTCGCCACAAATACTCTGGCTACTAAGAAGAACAAGTGGAGGCGCACGCTCGAAGTTGACTCTACCTGCACCATTTGCTGTAACGCAGAGGAAGATGAACACCATGTCGTGGTCTCCTGTACAAAGAGCTGCGCACTTAGACATGAAGTGAGAGGAGAGTGGGTCCTGCCTAATGATTCGCTCTTCAGGTATTCAGGAGATGACTGGCTACAAAATCTCCTGGGGCCTTGCGATGAGAACACTCGAACAAGAATCCTGCTTCTGCTGTGGCGCTAGCTGCTGGTTTCTTCGGGAAGATTGCGTTCACAGTTCGGGGAAGGAGCTGGTCAGTCGCTCAGCCTCTTTCCTGAAACAGTACGAGGAGGAACTAAAGGGTTGTGTCCCTAGTTCGGTTTTGGGATCCGGGGAAAATCAGAGGCTAAAACGTCCGGTGGCAGCGGTTAATGGCTCGACGTCAGGGGCGGTCCCGGCCGGAGGGATGGACGTGCATGGGGTGGCTCCCAAAGCATGCAGCGAGAGCCAATGGCGCAAACCGAGTGAAGGGATAGTGAAATTAAATACTGATGCGGCCTTCCTCGCGGAGAGCGGCCAATCCCATGTGGGTGCAGTGGCACGTGATCATAGGGGACAAGTCATCCTCTCACTGTCCAAGAGAGCAGGTAGATGCTCGTCAGTGGATGAGGCAGAAGCCACAGCCATGCTGGCCGGATTGCGATCCCTGTCAGAGCTGTATAGAGGAACCATCATTGTGGAGACTGATTGCATGGCAGTGGCAAATAGATTAGTTCCGGGTGCAGCCAACCTCTCCGCCTGCTTCCATGTTATTGTTGATATCAGGAGGGAACTTGAAAAGTTCAGCGGGGCTCAGGTCATGCACATCAACAGGAATCAGAACAAATTAGCCCACCACCTGGCCGCTCGTGCTAGATGCAAGGAGGACCTGCAGATGGTGGCGGGAATCCCGGAAGACCTGGATGCAGTGGTAGCTGCCGACGCAGGGTTGGCTAAAGAGTAGTTTTTGTACTCTTTCTTTCCTCAAAAAAAAAAATGCAGTCAAACACACATCTGAAGTAGTCTCACATAATTCTTTTTGCAGCTGCGGTATTGGCAAAAAGCTTTTGAGTAATTTCAGTGGTTGGCATGGCAGTTGGCACTATCACTTGCACTTTGAGTTTCATAACTACAAAATACAAAATAAGTATTAAAGTAAGTGTGGAAATATCATGAGTTAGTCTCCAATGTAGCAAAACAAATGACCTTACTGTAAAAATAATTTGTTTTTCTATAGTAGCTGTAAGGAAACATAATTAATCAGAATGGATGGCTGGAGATGCAAATCTCAGTCGGAACAAACAGATTTGTGTACAATGAGTGCGATGAGTTGTCTAAGAAATTCTGTCGGAACATTTAGCTATGCATATATTCACATTATGCTACTTCTTCAGTCCCGAATTACTTGTCACAGAAATGAATAAAAACAGATGTATGTAGAACTAAAATTCTGTCGGAACATTTAGCTATGCATTTATACGTCTAGATACGTCCAGACAGAGCGAGTATATGTTAGAAATGTTATGGGGAAAAACATTACAATATTATTTAGGGATTGTTGCCAGAGCTAGTACGTATTAGAATGCAACCAGTCACCTTCATCGAACACAACCCATTGGGAACTTATAGCTAGTTCCCACAACTGGAGGAGAAGGGTGGTTGATTAGGACTAGTGAGGGGTAGGCCAGACCACCTGGCATAACGGTCAGTTGTAAACGTTTAGCATGTAGGGTGCCAGAGATCATATAATTGAACTTGTCAGGTGGGTTCATCAAAGACACTGAGACATGTGTTGCCACTTTAAATATGCTTCTCAAGTTCACTTCCTCTTACAAGAAGTTCCCATGTACGTGTGCAGCGTTCTCTCCTTACCTTGACCAAACATTTTCTAATTACTCGTACCTGGGAATGGATGGCAACGGAAAGTTCACAACATGAAAGAGCAAAGATGTAAGTGGTTGTCCATATCAGATCCTATGCTACAAATCAGATTTCAGAAGCCATTAATTCCCTTGGAGATCAATTTGCAAAGAGAAACGTCAGTAGTACTATGCATGTAGTTGTACTAGACCTTAGAGCATCTCCACAAGATGATGTAAAAGTGGGTGCCAAAAATGGTTTAAGGGCAGCAGAGAAACTTACTATGCACCAGAAAATTTTCTGCAATAACATATGATGTAAAATTGCTGCCCTAAACAGTCAAACATTAACATTATTCATTGCATATTCCAAAATTACAAATTCTAATACGAAATGTTCAACATTAACATTAAAATGATATCACACTAGATAGTTAAATAGTACTACGCATGGATCATCGCGCTACTCCTCCTAAAGTCTACACTAGACCATCACGGGGAACGAGTATTTGTACCCACAACATACCATGAAAGTCGTCGCCGTACGAGTCGATGTCCATTGCGCCTCCGCTCGAGGGGCCTAGCTAATAGTCATTGTCGTTGTCAGTAGATGTTTTCACCTCGTCCTCGTCTCTCCCAGTCAAGCTGGTTAAACAACTCATGGGCCACCGTGCTGATCCTGTGAGCATGCTTCTCGTCCTGCTTCTTCCTGTGCTCTCTGTCCCTCTTGGCGTAGAAGACAATCTCTTCCACCATGAGATCCAGATTGGCCTTGGCGAACGTCTTCATGTACAACGAATCCCTAGCCTCGGTTGTCTGTTGCGCCTTGAACCGGCGATTTGCCTTCTCCTTCTCGCGGGACATGATCCATATGGGAGAGCGAGGAACTCTGCTTCTTTGGTCGTCTTGTGTAAGTTGAGCTCGGGCCGACTCAAGCCGTACTGGAGCGCCACCACGTCATATGCGCAAGCGGCGAGCATTGTTGTCCCGAAGGTGCTTAGCCGCTCCCCCC
>NC_041388.1:16209050-16210771 GCF_002162155.2 Triticum dicoccoides
CTCCACCCTCATAGGTAATCTCGACGGTAAAGTGGTCCGAGAGCTGGTGCCGAATGTCGTGGTACGGCATGGTGCGGGCGATAGGGCAGCCATATCATGAGTTAGTCTCCAATGTAGCAAAACAAATCACCTTACCGTAAAAATAATTTATTTTCCTATAGTAGCTGTAAGGAAACATAATTAATCAGAATGGATGGCTGGAGATGCAAGTCTCAGTCGGAACAAACATATTTGTGTACAATGAGTACGATGAGTTGTCTAAGAAATTCTGTAGGAACATTTAGCTATGCATATATTCACATTATGCTACTTCTTCAGTCCCGAATTGCTTGTCACAAAAATGGATAAAAATGAATGTATGTAGAACTAAAATACGTCTAGATACAACCAATTCTGCGGCAAGTAATTCCAGACAGAGCGAGTATATCTTAAACATGGTTTCGGGAAAAACATCATAATATTATTTAGGGATTGTTGCCTGAGCTAGTATGTATTAGAATGCAACCAGTCACCTTCGTCGAATACAACCCATTGGGACCTTATAGCTAGTTCCCACAAATGGAGGAGAAGGGTGGTTGATTAGGACTTGTGAGGGGTAGGCCAGACCACGTGGCATAACGCTTAGCATGTAGGGTGCCAGAGATCATATAATTGAACTTGTCAGGTGGGCTCAGCAAAGACACTGAGACATGTGTTGCCACTTTAAATATGCTTCTCAAGTACACTTCCTCTTACAAGAAGTTCCCATGTATACGTGTGCAGCGTTCTCTGCTGACCTTGACCAAACATTTTCTAATTACTCATACCTGGGAATGGAAGGCAACGGAAAGTTCACAACACGAAAGACCAAAGATGTAAGTGGTTGTCCATATCAGATCCTATGCTACAAATCAGATTTCAGAAGCCATTAATTCCCTTGGACATCAATTTGCAAAGAGAAACGTCAGTAGTAGTATGCAAGTAGCTGTACTAGACCTTAGAGCATCTCCACAAGATGATGTAAAAGTGGGTGCCAAAAATGGTTTAAAGGCAGTAGAGAAAGTTACTGTGCACAAGAAAGTTTTTTGCCATAACATATGATGTAAAATTGGTGTCCTAAACAGTCAAACATTAACATTATTCATTGCGTATTCCAAAATTACAAATTCTAATACGGAATGTTCAACATTAACATTAAAATGGCATCACACTAGATAGTTAAATAGTACTACGCATGGATCATCGCCCTACTCCTCCTAAAGTCTACACTAGACCATCACGGGGAAGGAGTATTTGTACACACAACATACCATGAAAGTCGTCGCCGTATGAGTCGATGTCCTTTGCGCCTCCGCTCGAGGGGCCTAGCTATTAGTCATTTTCATTGTAAGTAGATAGTTTCACCTCATCCTCGTCTCTCCCAGTCAAGCTGGTTGAACAACTCATTGACTACCGTGCTGATCCAGTGAGCATGCTTCACTTCCTGTGCTCTTTGTCCCTCTTGGCGTAGAAGACAATGTCTTCCACCATGAGGTCCAGATTGGCCTTGGCGAACGTCTTCATGTACAACGAATCACTAGCGTCGGTTGTGCGTTGCGCCTTGAACCGGCAATTTGCCTTCTCCTTCTCATGGGACATGATCCACATGGGAGAGCGAGGAACTCTGCTTCTTTGGCCGTCTTGTGGAAGTTGAGCTCGGCCCGGCTCAAGCCGAACTGGAGCGCCACCACGTCATATGTGCA
>NC_041388.1:16211111-16219263 GCF_002162155.2 Triticum dicoccoides
GTGATCTCGACAGTGGTCCAACAACTACCGCGGAACGTCGTGGTACGGAATGGTGTGTGCGATGGAGCAGCCATATTTGGGCGGTAACTGGGTGGTGACTGTTGCAAGAGACCAGGTATGCGGCACTAGGGAGGAGGAAAATGGGTCAGATTATGGTTGCAGGGAGCCGGGGTGGCTCGTGGAGCCTGACAAGGTGGTGGCATCGACCTTCAGTGAGGCGACTGCGGTGGGAAACTTCAGCTGTCTTTTTAGATACTCTCGCCAAGCTTTATTTATGTAACCACAATGTTTACGGTACAAAAAGAAGATCACATGGCTGGCCAAACCAGACATGGAGGCCAAACCCTAAAGTTAAAGCATGCTTAGCGAGATTGTGAGCTTTGGTATTCGAGGCTCTATATTCGTGGACTATATTACATGATATAAACACGGCCGAATGATATCTGATTTCATGTAAAATTGCTTCATACTCCGCCAATGATCCATGTTTAACTCCGTCCACCACTATCTTGCAATCTGACTCCCCATGAATCTTTTGCACATAAAGATCATAAGCCAAATCTAGGGCTTCTCTAACAGCTAGCGATGTAAATGGCAAATAAATGGTGTTCACAAGTCCCGTTTAGCTAGCTTTACTTAGCTCCGTAGTTCATTTTCCCGGAAACAAAAACAAAATTTTAACTGTTAGATTACATAGTGGGTTAAACGGGATTAAACAGGACCAGTTGACATCCCTACGTAACAGCCATTGCTTCAAGAGTTTCAGGGTCTGAAAAGTTCCTTACAATTACAGAAGATGCTCCAACAAAAGTACCTCCTGAATCCTGGCACAATGCAGCGAAAATGCCATAGCTCCCATTCCTCATTACTGCAGCATCAGTGTTGAACTTCACATGGTTCTCCGGTGGCACCACCCACGCCGTTGACCGCATCGGCTCAGACCTGGCTCATCCGCTGTTCGGCTTCGCTAGTGCCTCTAGATCAGCCAGAAAAGAGTTAATAAAATAGTGAGTGGACATCGGACTTTGAAGATATCTTCGTGTATCACTTTTCGCCTGGTTTTCCAAATTGCCCACAAGGAGACCGCCATCCTTGTGCACTCATTCC
The DNA here is from genome assembly GCF_002162155.2 of Triticum dicoccoides. Lineage (NCBI taxonomy): Eukaryota > Viridiplantae > Streptophyta > Magnoliopsida > Poales > Poaceae > Triticum > Triticum dicoccoides. Next base: position 16,212,219 of record NC_041388.1, read on the forward strand.
GATCAAGAGTTTCATCCATCGAAAACTGCCACTCCTTCGCATTCCACTCCAAATTTGCACACATATTTTTTTTCTTTTTTTCCGAAAAGGGGATCTCCCGGCCTCTGCATTAGAACGATGCATACGACCATCTTATTAACCAAATAACAAAAAGTGCCAACAAGGTTCCACAGTCTCCAGCCAGACAAAAGCAAAGGATAAATGCAGCTCACACAGAGGCTGGCTAAAAATAGATAGGGAAACTAATTGCCTATCCTATTACATGACCGCCATCCAAACCGGTTGAAGATATCCCGAGCTACCATCTCCCAACGGATAGAACCAGTAACCAAATGCTCCCTGGCCTCCATCAGAGTGAGTAGCGACCACGAACGGATCAGTGCCGTAGCTCGGAAAATAACCTGCAAAAAATGAATCCGTGATGTTCTGTTAAAAACCAAATCATTTCTGCAATTCCAGATAGTCCATAACAAAGCGCAAACTCCAACCCGAATATGTCTTGCTAATGCAGGCTCAACCCCATTAAGCCATGTCCCAAATAAAGCATTGACCGAAGTCGGTGGAGTAATATTAAAAGCAATATGGACCGTCCGTCAAAGAACTTTGGCCAACGGGCAATCAAAGAATAAATGCTTAATCGTCTCATCCCAATCACAGAAACTACACCTAGTAGGTCCTGTCCAATTGCGTTTAATCAAGTTGTCCTTTGTTAAAATAACTTGTTTATGGACAAACCACATAAACACTTTAATTTTTAAAGGAACTTTGACAGCCCAAACATACTTGGAAGTTGGAATAGCATTCGAATTAATAACATCAATATACATTGATTTAACTGTAAATACTCCAGAGCTAGTCAACTTCCAGCGCAATATATCGGGTTGGTGAGAAAGTTGAACCTCCATCAGTCTCCTAACTAGATGGAGCCATTCTTCCCAACGATTGCCCGCTAGCGACCGCCAAACCTGAATATTAAGGGGGGCAGATTGCAATACCGTTGCCACGAACACCTCGTGTCGTTGAGCAATCCGATATAAAGACGGATATTGAATGGCTAAAGGTGATTCACCAAGCCAAGTATCCTCCCAGAAACGTGTACTTGTACCGTTTTCAATAACAAATCTCGTCCTATTGAACATAGATTGTTTGACTTTCATTAGTCCTTTCCAGAAAGGCGAATCAGTCGGCCTGACTGCGACCTGGGACAATGTTTTAGTCTGGAGGTACTTGTTGCGGAGGATCTGCGCCCACATGGCCTCAGTCCCGGAAGACAGCTTCCACAACCACTTACTAAGAAGGCATCTGTTCTTAACTTCAAGATTTTCAATACCAAGACCCCCTTGGTCTTTCGGTCTACAGATGATGTCCCATTTAGCAAGCCGGTATTTTCTTTTAAGTTCATCACCCTGCCAAAAGAAACGCGACCGATAGAAGTCCAGTCGTTTCCTAACACCAACTGGGACCTCAAAGAAAGATAAGAGAAACATAGGCATACTCGTGAGCACCGAATTAATCAATATCAAGCGGCCTCCGTATGACATGAGCTTACCCTTCCAACAACTCAGTTTTTTCTCAAATCGATCCTCGATGCACTTCCATTCTCTGTTTGTAAGCCTACGATGGTGAATCGGAATACCAAGGTAAGAGAAGGGTAAACTCCCCAACTCACACCCAAACAATTGCTTGTAAGACTCTTGGTCGTCTTTGGCTCTACCAAAGCAGAACAACTCGCTCTTATGAAAGTTAATCTTTAACCCGGTCAATTGTTCAAATAGGCATAACACTAGCTTCATATTTCTCGCCTTGGCCAAATCATGCTCCATAAAGATGATTGTATCATCGGTGTACTGAAGGATGGAAACACCTCCCTCAACGAGATGAGGTACCAACCCACCCACTTGACCATTCTCCTTAGCCCTTCCTATCAAAATTGCTAACATATCCACCACAATGTTAAACAGGATAGGGGACATCGGATCTCCTTGTCTTAGGCCTTTATGTGTCTGGAAGTAATGACCTATGTCGTCATTCACTTTAATTCCCACACTCCCTTTTTGCGTAAAGGACTCGACCTGTCGGCGCCAGGCTTCAACAAAACCTTTCATACGCAGTGCCTGTTGGAGGAATGGCCACTTAACCTTATCGTACGCTTTTTCAAAATCCACCTTAAAAATTACTCCATCTAATTTTTTGGAATGGATTTCATGGAGCGTTTCATGAAGAACAACCACCCTATCGAGGATGTTCCTGTCCGGCATGAAAGCAGTTTGGGATTGCTGCACCACAGACTGCGCAATCTGTGTGAGCCTATTAGTCCCGACCTTGGTGAAGATTTTGAAACTAACATTGAGGAGGCAGATCGGTCTGAACTGCTCAATCCTCACAGCACCCGTTTTCTTCGGGAGCAATGTGATAGTTCCAAAATTCAAGTGAAATAAATGAAGCTGTCCAGAGAATAAATCATGAAACATCGGTAGTAAATCCCCCGTAATAATATGCCAGCACTTTTTATAGAACTCAGCCGGGAACCCATCCGGACCGGGAGCCTTATTATTTTTCATTTGTGCAATAGCATCTAACACCTCCTTTTCTGAGAACGGGGCAACCAGGATATCATTATCAGCAGCAGACAATTGAGGCACGTCCTCGATCCTGGACTCATCGAGGGACACACAATTGTCCTCTGGCGGTCCAAATAACTGTCTATAGTATTCGTTAATATAGGTTTTGAGATTATCCTGACCTAAAATAGTACCCTCATCCTGCTCTAGCTGAAAGATCCGCTTCTTTCTGTGCTTACCATTAGCAATGAGGTGAAAGAATTGAGTGTTCACGTCTCCTTGGACTACTTTGTGGACCTTGGCACGCAAAGCCCACTTCAATTCTTCTTCTCGGAGGAGTTCTTTCAGCCTCTTCTCCGCCTCATTTTTAACCTGGAGCTCAGCGGGCAGCAATATCGCGGATTCGGCTTTTACGTCTAAGGCATGTACAAGAGAGAGGAGCCTATCCTTCTCAATCTTATACACCCCACTGAGGTGCTTAGCCCAACCCCATAAGAAACTTCTCAAAAGCCTAATTTTATTCTGCCAGCGCTCGACCGCCGTCCTTCCTCCAACACCCTTGGCCCACTCCCTGGCTATGATGTCTAAGAACCCCTCGCGTTCGAACCAGGCCATCTCAAATGAGAAGGTGTCTTTGTTTCCCATATGGTTCGGCTCCCCTGAGTCAACGAACAATGGTGTGTGATCGGAGATTCCCCGCGTGAGAGCTTGCACCATAACAAGAGGGAACTTCTGTTCCCACTCCACGCTGGCGAGAACCCGATCAAGCTTTTCATACGTCGGGTTTGGCAGAGCATTAGCCCAGGTAAACTTTCTACCAGAAAGCTCTATCTCCCTTAGATCTAAGCTTTCAATAATGGTATTGAACATAAACGACCACCTGCCGTCAAAGTTATCATTATTTTTCTCCTCTCTCCTCCTAATGATATTGAAATCACCCCCGACCAAAATCGGCAGCTGTTCGGACCCACAGATCCGAACAAGATCCGCCAAAAACTCCGGTTTAAGCTCGGGTTGGGCGGCACCATAGACCGCTACCAAAGCCCAGTTGAACCCATCAACTTTAGACCTAACTCGAGACTTTACCACGAAGTCACCCATTACTACACTCCGGACTTCAAGGGAATCACACCTCACACCCAGTAAGATACCTCCCGATCTACCTCGTGGCAGGAGACAATGCCAGTCGAAATCAATACCACCCACAAGAGAGGAAAGAAATTGCGGCGCAAAATTCTCCCTACCAGTTTCCGAGAAAGCAATAAAATCTAACCGATGTTCCAGAGAAGCTTCAGCAAGAAATCTTCTTTCACCCAAGTCCTTCAGACCTCTGCTATTCCAAAAGATTCCTTTCATAGTTCATCATGGAATTTTTTAGCAGTCCGAATCCTAGCACTCCTACGCACTGCAGAGTCAGGATAAATCTTTCGTTTCCACTTACGCTTAGGTTTAGTGGGCTCCGTCACCCGGTCCTCATAACCGGGCTGAACGGAACCGACATCTACATCATCTAAGGGCTCATCATCGCCCTCAGACTCCTGATTAGAAGGTGCTAGATCCGCACATAGGTTATTTAGCACTCTAACCCCTAACGCGTAAATTTCCTCATTATTCATGGGTTTGACCGCAGCAAGATAACGAATAGTCTCTAAGGCCCGCTCCGCCTCTAAATCTAACATATCATTCACCGAATTGGAAATTTCATTATCAGTAGCGCCTAGTGAAACTCCTAACTGGTTTGCATTATTAATAATCTCCTCAGGAGCATAATGCAATAAAGAATTAGATATGTTAACAGACATACCAGAAGATATCGCAGCATCTTGAAGCTTGGCCGCCCTCATAGCGCACCGCTGCTGCATATCGTCCACCTCCGGAAGGTCCATAACGCGAGCACTCATTCGTCTCCCCGTCAAGACCGGGTCTGGGACCGCGCCAAAGGCAATAACCTCCTCTCGCGAATGAGGAGGCCGCGGGCTCCCAATGCCCTCGGACAAGTGCCCGGCGGGTAGGACAAGAGACGGGACGACTGGGGCCACCTGCCCAGTCCCTCCTCCTGCCCCGCCCACCGGCTCAGAGCGAAGCGTGGAAGTCATCGACAGTGCGGTCCTCCTGACCGCAGATGAGGAACTCGTAGGAGAAGCAGTCCGCCCGACTACCGGGGAGGAGGGGAGAGCCACGGCCACCTGCCCCAGCTCTACCCCCAGCGCAGCCGCCGGCGCGAGAATCACCGCTCCAACTGGAGAAGCAGGAGCCGAGGCCTCCTGCCTCGGGCTCGCTACCCCGGCACTGGCCAAGTCGACCGGTCCCGGCGTCGTAGTGGGAGAGGAGGCTAGGCTACCTCCCCCACGGCCGACCAACGCCGGCCTCACCAGTGTGACCTGCGGCAGACCACGAGAAGGAGAAGCCGGGGCCACCTGCCCTAGACTCCCCTCCCAGAGAGCACCTCTGAGCCTGTCGTAATATCCCTAGTCGAAGCCACAGTAGTAGGAAGTGAACCCACCTGAGGCTCCACCTCCGTAACCATCCCAGGACTAGCCACCGCATCAAACTCCAAAGGAGGAAGCATACACTCAAAGCAATCAACAGACTCAACCCTGTCACTCCAAAGCCTAGGAGGCGCCGAAGATGGCTCGAAGGACCCAAAATGCAATGTACTCATCGATACCGTCGGAGCCGATGCAGGTTCGATTCCAGAACCATCACCGGGTAACTGAGTAGCCGTACTAGTCCCATTGGCCCTCTCTCGTCCTGCCTCCTCAGTCGGGTCCTCACGAGCACCGGCATCACCATCCCCCTCGTGCATGTCCATATCAGCCCCAAAACTCACATCGGCAAACAACTCGACATCCTCAAACTCTATCTCGAGAGGAAACACCTCTCCCCGATAAAACCAGTTAACCATGTTCGGGATAAAATCAATGTCCAGAACGCCCACTAAGATCCGGGCCACCCCATGTGCGCGGGTAAAAGCCATGTCCACATCCTCAGTCTTATCCACCAGCATACCCAAACTCGCCACAACTCGAGCATCGGTTAAAGCCTTAGATGGGGCCCCTGAAAAAATTTGCACACATATACTCAACAACCTCTTCGGGACCTAAATCCCAGAAACTTCAGCTGGTGATTGGGCATTCGTGTGATGGGCTTTTGATTTTGCGGCAGCCACAATGATGCTGCAAATATTCAACAACATAAGCTAAAATTTTGGGGCGCTCAATTTTTTCATCACCATATGCGGATGTGCATCCGCTGAAGCACCGTTTTTGGTCCAAAATGGCCTAAACGGCAGTCTTCTAGGTACGGTCACATTTTTCCATTGTATGATGTGTTTAATATCTTGTACGTCACGTTAGGCAGTAGATAGATATGTATATTAATTTTGTATCTCTTTATCTTTCCCACTTGTGTAATCTCTCTCTCCCATAACAATCTCGCCCTCTCGGTTAGGTCTCCAACCATCGATCCCTTGTACCTACGATCGGTCCACAATCCATATCAATATATAAACTGCGGGCACCCCCGTATGTGTGTTGAGACGCTTCATAGAAATTCCACAAGGTATACAGAGCCTTCATCTCCCATCTCATCTAGCAACCTTCCTCCCCAACCTTCTCAACGACCATAGCCACCATGTCCTCATCTTCAAGATTTGTTTCTTCGAAGGCCAGCCTAAGCAACAACATCTCAGACCCCTTACCCGCACCAACTTAATCCTATGGCGCTCTCAAGCTCGCTCCCAGATCACGGGGCTGACCTTTACAGATACCTAGATCAAACCATTGTCGGCCCTCCCAAAACCATTGTTGCCAAGAACTCCGAAGGCAAGGAGGAAACCGTTCCTAATCCTGCCTATAACCCATGGCTTGTCCAAGACCAACAAATCGTAGCATACCTACTCCACAACCTATCCAAGGAAGTGTGGACCCAAGTAGCCTCGATTGAAAAATCGCATGCTATCTGGACAGCTCTCTCCAACATGTTCTTTGCTCAGCCCTTATCTTGTGCCAACAACATCCGCTCCTCCCTCACTAATGCGCAAAAGGGAACACAGTCTGTTGCCACCTATTTTAGATACATGAGATCCTTCTCTGATGAGCTTACTGCCGCTGGAAAACCCATCACTGAAGATGAATTAATCTCTTTCATCATAGCCGGCTTAGTTCTTGATTACCAACCAATTGTTTCTTCCCTTGATGTTTGCACCGTACTTCTCTCTATTCATCTTCTCTTTGCCATGGTCTCCAATTTCCATCAGAGGATGGATATGTTTCATGGCAACAACGCTGGATCCTTCAAATCCTCGGCGAACGCTACTGCATGTGGTCGTAATGGTCCTCAAAAACGCTATCGCGGCAACCAAGAGAAAGGCGGCGGCGGCGACGGATCTCGTGGAAATCAGGGCGGCGGCGGTAGCTACAACAGTGGCCATGGTGGTGACTACAATGGCGGCGCGGGTGCCTATGGTGGCGGCGATGGTGGTG
>NC_041388.1:16219685-16263304 GCF_002162155.2 Triticum dicoccoides
GGGGGCGACTACCACAACAACCAATAGCAGCGATGCCCTCGCTTCTCCCAATAGCAGCGGTGCCCTTGCTTCTCCAACAACGGGGGGACGGGGGGCAGAACGGTGGTGTGGCGGCGGTAGAACTTTACAAGGATATGATGAATATGAGGCCAAGTTCCAAGTCTGTAAAAAAACTAATCATATAGCCCAGGACTACAACTGGCGCTATGAAGAAGATAATTCTCGAAAGAAGAAAGGTGTCACTGCCGTAGATGGTTCGTATGGTGTGGATACCAATTGTTATGCCGACACCGGAGCTAGAAGGTTACCATGCATGAGAGCTACCATGGTCAAGATCAAGTTCACAATGCAAATGGACAAGGTATGAGAACACGTCATGTTGGCAAGTCATTTATTAATACCCCATATCATGACATTCATCTTAATAGAATCTTGCATTGTCCTACCACCAAGCAAAATCTACTTTCTGTTCATCGCATCGCTCTTGATAATCATGTCTTTCTAGAATTTCACCAATTTTTTTCTCGGTCAAGGATCAGGTCACAAAGAGAATCCTTTACAGAGGTAGATGCGTGGACGGGCTTTACCCATTGATTCCTCAAATTAGCAGGTTCAATAATCAAGTGTGCAGTGCCACCCGTATCTCATTAGCTAGATGGCATGATCGATTAGGCCACCCTTCTTTTTCTATTGTTCAGCAAGTTCTTAGTAGAAATAAACTCCCAGTTGTCGGGGAGCATAACTCATAAACAATTTGTGATTCAAGTCAACATGCTAAAAGTCATCAGTTACATTATCCTATGTCTACCATTGTTTCTATCAAGCCATTACAACTTATTTTTTCTGATGTATGGGGTCCAACACCTTCATCTGTTGGTAGACAAACATACGATGTTAGTTTCATTAATGACTATAGCAAATACACATGGATTTATCTTCTTAAAGAACATTCTGACGTTTTTCAAGTCTTCCTTAATATTCAAGCTCTTGTTGAAAGGCAATTTGATACTAAAATCCTTGTTGTCTAGTCTGACTGGGGTGGTAAATATGAAAAGTTAAACTCCCTTTTTCAGCAAATTGGAATTTCTCATCATGTGTCATGCCCACAAGCCCATCAACAGAATGGGTCTTCCTCTCGTGTGGCCTTAATTCATAAGTTAGTTCCTCTCTTTCTTAGGGATGGAGGTTGCGGAACTTGTCAACAACAATCATACATCCGGCAGCACCAACAATTCATGAAGGTCTTCAAACTAACTCTCATTACCAATATCTAGGGATCGTCTTACTTGGTCACACTTGTAATGTAGTCTTACTTGGTCGTACTCCGTCGGTAAAGTTGAAAAAGTTTTAGCATGACATTGGTCTAAGTCGAGTGCTCGTCTTGGAATATCACCTTGATATTCATCCACAGAAAGGGGAGCATAGAAAGTAGCTAGGCACTACTACTATCTAGAGATTGAAGACCATTCTGATTAATTATTTCAGAAACTAAAGAGATGTTGATACGTCTCCGCCGTATCTACTTTTTCAAACACTTTTGCCCTTGTTTTGGATTCTAATTTGCATGATTTGAATGGAACTAACCCAGACTGACGCTGTTTTCAGCAGAATTGCCATGGTGTTATTTTTGTGCAGAAATAAAACTTATCGGAATGACCTGAAAATCAACGGAGAATTATTTTGAAATATATAAAAAATACTGGAAGGAAGATCCACGTCAGGGGGGCCTCCACCTGTCCACGAGGATGGGGGGCGCGCCCTACCCACTGGGCGCGCCCCCTGCCTCATGGGACCCTGACGCTCCACCGTTCTCAACTCCAACTCCATATATTCGCGTTAGGGGAAAAATCAGATAGAAAGATTCATCGCGTTTTATGATACGGAGCCGTCGCCAAGCCGTAAACTCTCTCGGGAGGGCTGATCTGGAGTCCGTTTGGGGCTCCGGAGAGGGGAATCCATCGCCATCGTCATTATCAACCTTCCTCCATCACCAATTTCATGATGCTCACCGACGTGCGTGAGTAATTTCATCGTAGGCTTGCCGGACGGTGATGAGTTGGATGAGATTTATCATGTAATCGAGTTAGTTTTGTTAGGGTTTGATCCCTAGTATCCATTATGTTCTGAGATTGATGTTTCTATGACTTTGCGATGCTTAATGCTTGTCACTAGGGCCTGAGTGCCATGATTTCAGATCTGAACGTATTATGTTTTCATCAATATATGAGAGTTCTTAATCCTATATTGCAAGTCTATAGTCACCTATTATGTTTTACGATCCGTTAACCCCGAAATGACAATAATCGGGACCACTATCGGTGAGGACCGTAGTTTGAGGAGTTCATGTATTCACCATGTGTTAATGCTTTGATCCGGTTTAGGAGTACACTGGATAAATTTCTGTAAATTTGTGAGTACTACTGCTTGTAGGGCGGCTTGTACGGCGTGTACTCTAAAGTGTAGGACATGATGCATGCATCTGCTTATGATAAATTTCAGTAACCATTGTGCTTGTGTGTTCATGGTGCCTTTGGCTTAAAATGGTTACTACTCCTAAACTTTCAGAACATCACCTTGCAGTGTTCAGTAATGGAATAAAAGTTTAGGACTATCTGGAGTTCATTGTGCTCGTGTGTTTATTGTGCACTACTGCTGCTGCTTGTGCATCTGTTTCAGGCTCTGAATTTGCTTTTGTTCTTGTGACTGTCCGTCAGGTCGCCGAGCCCGTACGCCAGTGTGAGCAGCCTGGGTTGCCGGGTGCTCGCTGTCCGGCAGCACACTACGACGCGACACGGGGTGGTGGAGGCCGAGCTCACCCAGGTCGAGACCATATGGTGGCAGTAGGAGGAGACTGAGCATCGTGTGGTGTGAGCGCCGATTGAAAATCACCAGCGAGTCCTACTTCAACTGCGATGGAATGTGAGCCTCACTTGTCGTCCTCCCTCTCTTTTTCTTTTGTGAGAAAAAATGCATTTCAGTTTTGAGTTTGCTCTGCTTTGAGAGAGAGAGAGAGAGAGAGAGAGAGAGAGAGAGGGTACCATGGTGGCTAGCTTTAACTTGTCCTGTGATTTTGTTTCCACCTGAATGTGCTATATGAACACTTCCTTGTTGTTTGTATACACTGTCGAGTCAAATTGCCTAACTTCTAAATGTCTACATGACCATTCTTTGTGTCTGTCAATGAAAATCGGTGTTAGCAATGTTCAGTTTTACCAATGTGTTTTGAAAATAAAAATCCATTTAGTGAGCACATTTGCTAGGAGTACAGTGTTACAAATGCCAATGTTCAGTTTTACCAATGTTCAATTTTCAGAGGGAATACTCCATTTAGTGAGCACATTTGCTGGCTTGCAATAAGAGGATTAGCATTAGTTCAGATTCTCAGTATCTTCTCTGTAGGAGTAGTTTCAGTTAATTAACTGAAACTTTCTACTCCGTTTCTGCAGGAGCATCTTCTTGCTCTCTTGTCTCTTCTTATCTCTTCTTTCTCTCTTCTTATCTCTCCTCTCTTCTCTTATCTTATCCTCTCCTCTTCTTAAATAATTTTAATTAACTAGAAATTAAACCTTTTCTTTTAGTTAAATCTAATTAAACCTTTCTGTTAATTAAACTTAAATTGAACCTTTTCTATTACTAAATCAAACCTTTTGCGTTAAAATTAAATTAAACTTTTTCCTCTCCTCTCCTGTTCCACTCCACTCCTCTGTCTTCTATTCCACTCCTTTCCTCTCATATTCCTCTCCTGGTCCTTTCCTTTAATAGCAGCAACAACAACAAGTCCTTTTCTTTAATTAATTAAAACTAAAGGACTATGGATTATGACACATACTCTTCTCTAATTCACTCCTCTCCTATCAAAGAATGATCATACAAATGTAGTAGAAATATACACATACAAATGGAGTATGGAGTAAAAAAATACATGGAGTAAAAGTGCAAAATCAAATGGAGTAAAATTTTAAATGGAGTTACACATACAAGTGGAGTTAGACATACTCCAGCATACTACACACAAACAGCGTACTCCAACATACTCAAATATGGATTATTACAGACATGACAAGCATCACTAGCATCACAGCCTCATCGCAAGCAACTAGCCTCATCACTAGCATCACTAGCATCAGAGCCTCATCACTAGCATCAGAGCCTCATCACAAGCACCACAAGCATCATCACTAGCATCACAGCCTCATCGCAAGCATCACAAGCATCATCACTAGCATCACAACCTCATCGCAAGCATCACAAGCATCATCACTAGCATCACAGCCTCATCGCAAGCATCACAAGCATCATCACTAGCATCACAGCCTCATCGCAAGCATCACAAGCATCACAGCCTCACCGCAAGCATCATCACAAGCTCATATTCCATTAATTAACCCTCTCCATTAGCCCTAGTTGTGCAGGGCATTTGCATACACCTCTGGAGGGCATGATAATCTTGGAGGTAGTTGCCCAAGCCCGTCAAGCCTTTCCTTGTTTACATGGCGTATTTTGTACCCATTGCCACCTGCATGGTTCAGGATCTCAACCATGCACGTCTCTAGAGTTAGGAAAATTCTGTTGAGCTTGTAAACGTCATAGCCTTCAAATTCCTCCAAAACACCCTTAATAAGGTCTTGTAGTGTTTTAGGACTCATACAATCTGTCAGGGATTGGAGCGAGTTAAAAAACCCAAGGTCAAGCACATTCAAATCAGGACTGTTGGGAGGCTGTTGTATTATTCTGATGTCAAGTCCAGTTTTTGCGACAGCTTCTAGAAACTCCGGGTCATCTGGCAAGATATGTGGCTTAGCATTATCCTGCTGAATGTAGATGGTCTGTCCAGCATCACCTTCAGGCCAAACAGCTTGTATTGCTGGCAAAACCTTCTCTATTAGGAACTCCCTCATCACTTTTCTGTCGACCTTTATTGATTTTGTCTCTATTGTACCTTTGGGCCTGTTGTCGCTTCTCCTTTGAGCAGGAACTTCCTTCACGAGTGGACAGATACCGATTTTCCCAAAGAAGGCCACGTTTCCTTCACTGTGCCACCTCGGCCTAGCAAAGGCCGTCAAGAACATCACCTTGCCAATACAATTGCCATGTATAGGCCTCGTAGGCTCTTCCTCCCCATCCAGCAAATAATATGTTTTATTCTTCTTTGTCATGTTAAACCACTTTTCGTCGATATGGACAACATTATGCATAGTATTGAACTTATGCCTTGCAGTTGTTGTTGTTGCCTCATCAAGCATCGACAAACAAAATTTCATCCTATCATTCTTATTCTGGTCCTTTAGAGCTGGATTCACACAGTTTGTATGCCTCCATATCAAGTTTAACATGAACTTTCTATGAAGTGTGGTAGGGCTACATCCCAGTTGCCAGGCAAGTGACCTAATGCTAGACCTTTTGTTTAATGGGATCGTTAGGATTTTTTCTAGGTTAATGTCCTTAGGCTTTCTTCCAGAATTTCCCTTTTTTTGATTAGAAACATCCACCTCTTTACCTTCGCTAATTTGCTCCATTGCTTTCCTCCAAATTCTTTGTATATTCCAAACACCCACTCCAATTTTTTTTGCAATGTCTTGCTTATCAGTTCCCAAAAAAGTGCCTCCTCTACTCATACACAGTGTATGCATTGCTACATAAGCAGCAAATTTTTGCCGGTCATTGGGGGTTTTATATTTCCTAGCAACTTGACCAACACCTGTACAACGGCATACAACAGAGAAATGATTAAATGAAATGATGAAGTGATGGAGTGATGGAATGATCAAGTGATGAACTGATGGAATGATCAACTGTAACTGTACCTGGATTTTGAACTATTTCATATCCTTCCATCCCCTCTTCTGTATCTCCTTCCATTTCTTCTCCTACATGTCCTTCCATTTCATTTTGTGCATCTTCATCCATTTCATCCGCATCTTCTGCAGGTGGAGTGAAGTTGAGGTCTGGGAGACCCATTTTCTCCTGAAGATATGAATATGTAAGATGAAGTAGAAGTACAAGTAGAAGCACAAGGTAATCTATCTTGAGTTAGTTAACTTGCACCGAAATGTAAGCCGTACAAGACTATTAAAGAAATAAAACATCATTGTATAAATGTCATCCTTATATTGTTACAGATATCTCAAAGGAGCTTTAGATGAACATCTTTCACAATTTGTCTTAGGAAGACACTGGGTGGTGGAATGAGGCAGGTAGGAGTCCTTTGTGCTGCTGCTGAAGTCGGTGTTCGCTACACCTTAGGCAAGCTTGCCGATGACCATTGGAACGCCAAAGTTTTAGCAGGTTTCATATTGATCTATCTTCTACATCCTATTTACAGGCCCTTAGCGGCATCAATATAACCCTGAATTTGGTTTTCTTTGTCCAAATGTTCAGATGGACTGAAGAAAGTCAAACAGTTCACAGTTGATTTGACTTCAGTGGGGACTAATATGGTTAGTCTATTGTTCCATCTATCTACTGAGCTTGATGTTTTCAGATTAAATATCATGTTTGTGGCCTCCGGCCATGTATTCCCTTCGCTAGGTATTAATTTTTGAGGATAGGCATATGTGATTCTAACAAAAGTCCCTGTATGTATACTTGTATCTCAGTTTAGAAAGTTAGTCAGTTGGCCGCTTACTTGAGTAGATATATATTGGAGAGTTTTGAAAGTAGTTAATTTTCATTGCACTATTTCTTCTTCTTCTTCTGTTTATCGGTGCTACTGTTTTGCTCTATATTAACTGTAATCAGTTTATGTTCAGTTTTAAAAAATTGTCAAGAGCGTCAACTATGTTCAGTTTCTTCGGAGTGTAAGATCACCTTATTGCAAGAAAGCTGCTCTGTTTTGTTTAGAAGAAGAGTAGAATTGCACAAGTTACATCCTGAAGAATTGCACAAGTTACATCCTGAAGCATAATGGTAGAATTTACACAAGTTTGTCACGCTCCTTTGGCGGAAACTAACACACTGCTTTTGTGACGCAACAGTAGCAGGGGAGATTTGCGTTTTTGGCAAAGAGGAGGGGAGGAACTAACATGATGGCTTAGATCAATTACTGATGAACTAACATGATGTATGGATGCAGATTATTAATGCTGCTGTTTTTGGCTTTTTGCAGTGAACAGTCGATGCGGGGTAGAACTGCTTGATGATACATACGAGTCTGATTTTCAGGTGGCCAAATACACACGAGTCTAAACAAGACATGGGTCTGCTTTCCTCTTAAGCAGAGTAAGTACTCCATTACTCCACTCGTAGATATACATATCAGCATGATGCAAATTGTTAGAGTAAAAAGCAAAATGGTACAGAAATTCCAGTACATTTAATTATTTCAATCATTTTCAGTGTACTCCAAGTCAGTGGTACATCATATCTTTGTCAGTACCCAAATGATCATTTAATTATTTCTAGACAATCTGATCTCCAGGAGTATTTGAGAATTAGGCACTATTCTCTTGTAGTACTCTCTTTGTCCGCATATCTTGATCAACTTGAGCATATCAAAAAAATCACTCCTAGTCCTGATGACTACTTTAACATATCTATCGTCAGGAGTAGATCTTCAGTATACTAGGGACTCAAATACTGTTCCCGGTGTGTTTCTGATGACAGTATGTTTGCAGTAATCAAGACAGTATGGTTCTGATGATAGCATATCTATGTACTCCTGGAGATGATATCCTCAACAGAGAAATGTGTGTTTGTCTTTGCAGTATGATCATCAAGCTGTTTCCAGCGACAGCAGCGGAGCCTGGGGAGAGGAGATGAACCTGTGCCTGGGGTGAGGACAACCTAGGATGAGGAGAGCCTGGGCAGCAGCTGAGCCCAGCTCCAGCTCGCCTCAACCTGGGCGGACTTGGAGAGGAGGAGTCCCTGGAGATGGAGAGGAGTCCCTGAGCGTGGAGAGGAGGAGCACCTGGGCGCCTGTGTTGGTCTGGATGGAGGTGGAGCTGTGGCGCCTGGAGCTCTGGGGTGGAGCGCCGGCGAGGGAGCTCCGGACCGCGGCGAGGGAGCTTCCGATCACGGCGGGGAAGGGCGACCAAAGAGGGGGTCTGGCTCTCGATTGGAGCGGCGCAGACAGCCGGCGGGGAAGGACTCCGGAGATGCGGACGACGAAGGAGCCTGGCGAAGGGGAGGAGGGACGGAATCCTCCTCCGCCTGGCGAAGGGGAGGAGCGAGGGAGTCCTGGCGGAGGGAAGGAGCGATGGAGAAAGACGACGACCTGAGCGCGATTTCAAATCGGGGGCAGTTTTGTAATTTCACTATTTTTCACCTTGGTCGGAAAAGACCCCAGCGACAATTATTTCGGAATGGAGGGAGTATATGGCTGGCTTGAAATAGGTAAGTCTTTGACAACATGGCCATCCCACCTGGGTTGAGTTGCGAATCAATGCTTGGAGGCTGTTAAATCGTGGGTTCATGGACTAAAAAATGAGGACACATGCTCAGCACGTAGGTGAATCAATGACTGCTTATGCTAGTTCTTCTTCAGCCTTCTTGTTTTCCCTTTCCCTTTCTTTTTCTTTGACCTTCTTTCTCCTTTTCGGTCCCCCCTGTAGCTGTTTATTTGTTCTTGTACTCAAGTCAAGTGTTCATGCTCTCCCCAGAGACGAACGATCTTGTTTTAATGATATAAAAAGGTAGGGGCCTCACTCCCGATTTAGCTCAAAAGAATCACCTGGAAGAAATAATATCACAATGTTCAGATGAAAGGGTCAATGAAGAAATCAAGCTGAAACAAAAAAAAATAGCTAACAGAGAGCAACCTGGGACTGAAAGGATGATCCACACATCACGACGGGGATGGACGCACGGGATCAGCATCAGCAGCAGAGAGGATCTGCTGCAAAAAACAAGAGTACGGTACGGGCAACATCAAGAACTCTGCTCAAGACGTTATAAAAGGACGAACATCACAACTGTAATCTCGTAGGGAGAGGTAGAGAAGAAATCAACAGTCACCTAAAAATTTGGCATCAGACCGCCCACCAACGAAGGATCATAGTCCAGGCGTCTAGCCACATCTCCAAGCCACCAGCCTAAGAGAGACTGCAAGCTCGCATGCGTCTTGCAAATCGTAACAGAAAGGGGGGCCGCGTTTAATTGGTGCCTAGATTTGGCCGCAACAAGGGAAAGCACGCAGTAAGAGCATCTCCAGGCGCGCTTCCAACAGGCCCCTCCAAGGCCGTTTTTAACGCCGGCGCCGAAAAATCGACCCAGTCGCGTCCTCACGAGCCAGTTTTTTGCTGGATTGGGCCGAAATTGGCGCCGGCGCACTCAACCTGAACCCGGCGCGCTGGGGGGCGCCCGGGGCTCCGGTTCGAACGTTCTGGTGTGAAAGAGTGACGGGACCAGCGCGACAACGAGACGAAGGCTGGTCGACCTCATCGTTTCGGTTTTCCCGTGGGGAATCAATGCCAAGGCTGCCGCCGGTCAGCCTGCCATTGATTCACGGGCGGCGAAGTGCGGCGACGCCGCCCCGCCTTCCGCCACGCGTTCACACGCGGTCGCCCCCGAGCCACTATAAAAGCCGCCCCTGGCCGTGCCGGCGAGGCACCAATCCTCCCCCTCCTCACCGCCGCACTTCCTCCCCTCTCTCCGTCGTTCGAGCCCCTCTCTCTCTCCCCTGGCAACCATGAGCGCGAGGTACCCCGGTGACGCGGCGGCGGCCAACGGTTTCGGCCGCCGCTCGCTGCATGAGTGGGAGTCCCACCTCCTCCACGAGGCCAACTACCCCGGGCCGCCCGACGTACGCGCTCCGTCGCGGTGGAGGCTCAGCGCCGACAGGGTCCCTGTCCCCCCTCTGCCCGTCCCCGAGGCGCCCACCTATTTCCAAGCCGAGCTCGACCGTGCGCGGGCGTCCCTGACGGCCGCGGAGCGGGCGCTCCCGGAGTACGCCGCGCGACAACCACGCGGCGTGGGCGACGTACTTCAAACGCCGGCAGGAGGTGCGGCTCGCCTCCACCAACAACGCGCCGGCGCCGCGCGGCCGCAACAACAGCGAGGGCCGCCGCCTGTGGTGGGGCGTCCCGGGCCGCACGCTCATGGGCGTCCTCGCGCACCTCGAGGGCGGCAATGACCCGCCGTTCGAGTACCCGACCACTCAGAGCGGCGGCGCATGGCTGCCGAGGAGGATGATGGGATGGTCATCCTCCTCTTCCTCCTCCTCCTCCCGATCCTCCTCTCACTCCTCCGGCGCGCCGACGTTTGTCAGCGTCAAGCCAGAGCCGTCCGAGACGCCGCTCGGTAGGCGCACCTGTGGCGCCAGCCTTGTCATCAACGGCGGCGGCCGTGGCTCCTCCTCCTCGGCCACTCCTCGCTTGGTCAAGCCGAAGAGGGAGCCAGGACTGGCGACGGTGAAGCCGGAGCTGGGGCTCGCCGCCGTGAAGCCGGAGCCTGCTCTCGCCGAGGAGGCCGACCAAGAAGAGGCTGCCTTGCAGTGGGCGCGCGAGGACTACACGCGCATGGAGCTGGACCGCCAGCACCGCGCCCTGGAGGAGATCGCCAAACGCCGCCGCCGTGAAGCAGCGCGCCGGGGCAAGGGGTCGAGCAGCGGCGCCAGCCGTGTCAAGGAGGAGAAGCAGGAGGACGACGCCGGCGACGAGTACGCCCTTCTCAGCGCCTACTTTGGCCCGTAGTTTAGGGTTTTTTTCCGTGCATTTTATTTGTGTAAAAAACGACTAAATTTCGCCGAAATATGTCGTGTTTGTTGAAATTTGGCCCAAATATGTCGTGTTTGCTGAAATTTGGCTGGACTGTGAGGACGTCTGGGGCCTGATGGCTGGGGACGTACTCGCCCCCACGCCGAAAAAACCGCCGGCTCGCCCCCAAAAGGCGATTTTCGGCGCGTTCTTGGGGACGCAATGGCTGGAGATGCTCTAACAAACCTGCAGGACAGCGGTGGCGCGAGGAGTCGAAGCTGCCGGCACAATCATTGAAGACAATGGAACCCGCGCTGGAGGTGCACGCATCCGACGATTCTCTCCACGTTAGCGGTGGTGGCGATGACGTCAAGGCTCTTAACCTTGTGGTCGTGGGTTCGAGCCCCACGGTGGGCGCCAACTGTCGTGGAATTGTCACGGCAGATGTCCTTAGTGTCAGGACTTAGTCGCGAGGCCAACCCATCTATGTGGTAGCTTGAGAGGGGTTGAGCGGAATCGAGAGACGCAACATAAGATAAGGATTTAGACAGCTTCGGACCCCGGGAAACATCATCCGGTAATAACCCTACATGCTGTTTGTAGCTAGATCTCATTATACTTATGAGAGAGTCGCCGGTAAGCCAGCTCTTTGTGTCTAGCCCTAGAGATTATTTTCTGTCCCTCTTGGGAGCCCTGCCCCTCCTTATATGTGTTGAAGGGGAGGGTCACATGTGGAGTCCTAGCAGGACTAGGAATAGTCTATCCTTTCTCACAAGTTGAATACAACTCCGGGTCTTGCTTCCCTGTAAAGGAAATATTCGTCATCCCTTTCCTCTTAAGCCGGCCCACCAGAGTATAAGCCGGCCTGCTGGGCCTTGGGCCTTGTCGTCCGTCTGATCCGCCCGCCAGGTCTCCAGTGAGTCACAATGTCTAGGCGGGTTACATGTAAACCGCCATGTCCGGGCGGATCGCCAGTGAGTCGCCAAGCTCCAGCCATGTCTCTGGTGAGTCGCCAAGCCCGGCCGGGTCATACCGCGGGGTATATCCCCCACAGAGGAGGTGTCCTCTTCGCAGTCCATGGACACGGCTCGCCTTCCACAAGTCCGGGAAGACAACCTCATCCACCGTCGTTGACCACAGAGAGCAACACCTCATGGTCAGGACTCAGGAGTGGGAACCACTGTTTTGGGTACCGCTCGAAATTTCGTGATCCCAGGCGGTTACCGCTACCCCACGGAAAACACTCATATCGAGCAAAAAAATCGAGTTTTTAAAATTTTTGAATTCAAACGCTGACCCAGTTAAATACAACGTATATCTAATGTAGCAACAAAATTGGTGATGGCGCAGTGGCAAAGGCATGCTCTTTGGAGGTGCGAGTCGCGGGTGAGTCTTTCAACATCGTGTTTTTCTTTCTTTTTTAGAATGCAAAAGAAAAAACTTGAAAGTTGTGAAATTATAGAATGGAAATCAAGATATGAGAGATCGCGGCAGCGGTTGGTCTGTGTGAATAGCCACAGCGCTAGGAGATGCTTACGGTTCTCATAGAGTTAAAATTGTATCTATATCAACTTAGAAATATTTGAATTTAAAATTTGATTTTAAATTTCGTCCGATTTTTTTGGTATTTCATGGTTACCGTGGTAACCGTGAATTTCGGTGCCCCTCGAGAAAAAAGGACCGCTTGGGATCCAAAACCTTGGTGGGAACGCGAGGGAGGGGGGAGGGGGAGGGGGGGCGCCGGAGCGAGAAGAGCGAAGGCAAAAAGCAGTGGCTGGCCACACATGGCAAGGAAACGGTGGCAGATACCGACCCAAAGCACCCCCTGTCAAATGGAGACCACAGCGTCCCCGCAGCCCCGATTCACCAGGAGGCAGTAATTCCTCGGAGCTTAGAAACTGTAGTGATATATAGACTCATAGCTCCTCCTCCTGTACACCGACTAATTAACCTAGTGGCGCCAAAGCATTCCCATGTGTAGTCTCTGCTTCCCATCTAGTTGCACCCTTCGCATATTTGCCTCTCATAGATATGGAAGGTGTCCGAAATTTTCCATCATTACGGAAATGTTTCAGTTCACATCTTTTTTTTGAAAAGGAGGATGACCCCCGGCCTCTGCATCTGGGAGATGCATACGGCCATTTTATTGATTATTCTCGAGGACCTTACAAAGTAGTACAACAATATGCCTGAATCCTCCATCTTGGCAACATCTGCCACTACTCCTATCCATATAATGAAGGGGGTGCAAGCTGGGCCAAATACCCAGACCTCTCACCTAAGCCTAACATATTAAGCCGGAGGCCCCGACCGAGCCACATACCGGGTCCGGGGCACAATCCGGTCTGACGCACTCACATATGTCGTCGCCGCCATCTTCCACTAGTCCATCTTCAGAGCAGATTGAGGTGCCAACCTTGGCAGGATCCTCCGCCATCAACGCCATCAAGACGCCAAACGATGACCACCATCTACGATAGTCCATCTTCAAGCTGAAGGAGCACTACCACAGGACGTAGACCGGCGGAGAATAAGTGAAACGCTGCACACAATGCCGCCGCCAAACACCTCACACGCACCGCAAAGCGCCCACCATGCTTCCGGGAACCCCAGGCGACGACTTCAAGAAGGAGCGCGACGAGGGTACGACGCCGCCGCCCGCAAGGGGAACTAGAGCTTTCGCCCAAAGGAAGATCACGGTGAAAGACGGGAGAGGACCTCGACAAGGCCTCCAAGAAGGGGACCGACGCCCAGCAAAGACACCGCCATTGTCGTGGCCTCCGCCAATGGCCAAGGGTTTCCCTCGGTCCCGCCCCCATCCCATCCACCCAGCCAAAGACTTGGCCAGGGGAGCGCACGCAGCCGGAGAAAGCGTTGGACTTCATCGAAGCAGGCACGTCGGGTGACGGGGCACCCCGACCCACTATAGTAGACGTCCACCGAGACCTCGCCGCCCGCACGGCCGAAGTCGCGGACCACCAGCACCCACGACCGTCGCCCGCCGAAGAGGCAACGCCGTCCACACCGCCCGAGGCCGCCGCCCCGGCATCCACCCACCGCACACATCCCGTCGAAACATGGGGAACGACCCACACCACCACCACCAGGGAGCACCACACCGCGAACATCCAAGCCGGGCAGGACGAGGCAAGGCCACGCCGGCCAGATCCGGGAGGATCCGGCGAACCCCGGCCCACCAGCCGCCAGATCGGAGCAAGGCGGCCGGATCTGATGGGCAGAGCCGTCCCCGGCGACAGGCGCGGGGAGACAACGCTGGCGGCAGCCGCCGCAGAGGGCCGGCCTCGGCGGCCATCAGGGAAAAGCGGGCGCCGGCGCCCGATGCGGGGTGGGGGCCGGCTCTCCAGAGGTCGAGGCGGGTGCACGGGGAAGCCCCCCCGCCGCCCACCGCCGCGCGGGCAAGCCCGACGACGGCTGCCGGCGGCGGCGGGGAAGGAGGAGAAGGGGAGGCGGGGGACCGGCGGCGCCTAGGGTTTCGCCCCCGGGTCGCCCTACCAGCTGCAGAGAAGAAAGAGAAAAGTGCAGTGATTCCTGATGATGTTGTCGACGGCGGTGATGCAAACTTGACCCAGTTCACATCTGCCTTCTTTATATACGGGGAGGTGATGTTGTTAGATGTAATCTAGATGTTTTTTGGTATCTGCATCTTAGTTTAATTTCGTTCATGCATGTTGTCTATGGTATAGGGCATTGTAGGCACGTGAAACTTCTCTTCAGCGTACACGAAATTGAGTATCGAGTATGCCCATGAGGCTCAAGCTATACAACAACGATTTCACCAATCTCACTCTCTATCCTTCTACAAGGTGTCAGGCTAACCCTAATACAAGACCATAGCCACTTCGGTACGTCGCCTCCCCTTGGGTAGTTGATCTCCATGATCCTCACGGTGGGCCGCACTATCTGTACCTAGGGTTCGTCAGCCAATCGTGCTGATCGCCTGCCTTAAAAAGTCTTTTTTCTGATCTGTTGATCCAGAATTTTTTTCTCTATCGCTGGTTGTTTGATCTACGTGTATCATTTTATTTTTAGATCTAATATCGAGTAGCGTATCCACCACCGTCTGTCGTCCACAGTGCACGTCTGCATCATTGTAATGTTCATTAAGTTACGTTAACAAATGCATTTTTGAAAGACTAAAAGTGAAAATTAAATATGAACCAAGCGAAAATCCCTTCAACACAAGAGCCTTGTAACAAATATAGAAAATTAATTTGAATGGTTACAAGGGCTGGGCAAAAAGTTCAATGCTCGCGAGCATAACAAGTGCTCGATAGCTCAATTTGTTTCAGCTCATGGTCATTATATAACGAACTGAGCTTATCAACATTTTTAGCTCATTAAGATTAGTGAGCTTAACGAGCGAGCAGAGAAGTTTCCCGAGCAACTTGTTTAGCTCGTTAATTTTGCTTGCCCAACCTACTTTTGCACTTCCCACACCTCCATCTTCTGCATGTGACTCTTTCTTTTAGGTCTAGCTGTAGCGAGTTGCTACTATTCAAAGTTTAATTATGCAAAGATGCACCAGACTGGTGTGTTGCTACTGCTGCGTACTGTGCTACTATTTGATCGTTGTTGCTTAATTTATGCTATTGTAAATTTGTCATGGGTGTGTACGGAGTACATGTTATGATGGGGGGATACTATCTTTTCCGATCGACTAGCCCAGCGCCAGCTTATATATATAGTACACCAGGGCCCCTAGGGTTACAAAGTCCTAGTTGTCTATGTCGGTGGAGGAGAGTCCTTCATGGATCCGGCTTTCTTTTTTTACGGTGACGGTGTTATGGACCATTGGTACCCCACGATGCAGGTTTCCGCACTTGTGGGCCAGCCCAAGGACCCCTAGGTCGGTTCCCCACTGGGCCACTATGACGTCCCTTAGAGCTTTACAAAGAGGACTCAGAAAGTTTTTCCGTTGAAGAGAATGAATAAGGATCAGTCGAGGACTCCTCTCCATCGACGTAGCCAACTAGGACTCTTGTAAACCTAGCGGCCCGATATCTTAGATAAGTCATGTCGGGCTAGTGTATAGAATGCAACTTATATAATATAATGCTTTGGTCTATATGTGTACTTTGTACATTGTAATTGTAATATAGAGGAAAATGAGTAGGGTATTACCTCGAGTATGAGGGTGCAAACCTAGGTAAACTATGCACATGTTTCCCCTCCGAACTAATCTCTACACAGAGACACCCTACATAGGGATTTTCCGGATTTGGTCTGACCATGATGGCCCATGCAGGTCCTGCGTGGTGAACACAGAGATCCGGCGACTTCTTCAACTACATGAACATCAATATCATCCGAATTGGTGGAAAAACTTGTCCATTGAGCTTGGAAGCATGTCATCAATATTGCTCTTGCGCGACCATGCAGAGTAACATGAAGGACATAATAATTTACGTCAGACCTGCCTCCTCGAGCACTGTTTCGCCAATCCCTTTGTGGGATATTGCGAAATTGTTTGTACATCAACCCTATATAATTTCATCACAATCCAAAGGTGAGACCTCCGGCTGCCTCCAAAAAGAGAGGTGTTGTCAAATCTAGACAGAAATTCTTGCGAGTTTGGAAGAAGGAGGCTAGAGGTTAAATTGGACATCCTTCGGAGGATCCCATCATTCTGATTCTGCCGAATTTTCATGGTCATGAACCTCAAAATTCCAGCTCGATCAGGCAGTTCAAACTTAGGTGTAATCCAGACAATTGATTCAATTTGTGGACCTATTTTTTGCAGAGATTAAATCCGACCCAAGTTCATCATTGTCCATGAGCCGCCTATCAGAACGACCTCTGATTGAGGGGATTTTTGTGTATGCTCTCAAGCATATGCCTACAAAATTTGAGCATATTTCCATATGTTCTATGTCGCGGCGCCATTATCGCTCCGGACCAACCTCATCACTTCTTGCGTTCCAACCTCAGGTGTCAACTTCATCGCATCGCCTTGCGTGCCTACCTTGACACGTCATCTCTGTGTTGAGTCGACTTAGTCGCCCAGGCAATATACGTCCACTATAACCACATTGTGTCATCACCTTCGCGAGCCGACCTGCATCGACATCACCACACCAACATCATCGCCTCACGGATTCCATGCTGCCGGCATTTCCTTCCGTCACTTCATCTAGCCTACGCTGACTGTGCCTCGTCACCAGACTGACCTATTTCATCATGTCGGCTGCCCATCGGGCTTCGCCTCACCGCACCGACCTCTTTCATCACATCGGTCAACCCCGAGGGCTTTGCCTAGACGCGTACGTTGTGCCGTATCATCACATTATTGAACTGATATCTTTGTCCGGCAGATAGGGGCCAGCTTGGTGACTTGGACCTTGTCCATCTACAAGACCGGACTGTGTCATCAACTCCTGGAGTATAAAAACAGGGGAGCAACTAGTTAACGAGCGCTCCTTCGGGAGCCTCGCAACGATCAGCGCCACTTGGCGCGCTCTCAGCCATTTGCCACGTGTCGCATTCTGGACGCTCCCTTCGAATTTTGTTTTTTATTTTTCCACACGCGTTTTCGGCCTTTTAAACGGTTTTTTCGACGTTTTGGATTTCCCCCGGTCTTTCTTAGCTTTTCGATCAAAAAATTTTTTGTATTTTTTTTGCGAAAAAACGCGTTTTTTTTCTTTCGTGAAAGTCACGGTTTTTCTTCCGGGAGATGCACGGTTGTGCTTTAGTGAGAGTCACGGCCGTGCCTCTCGGAAACGAAAAAAAACGCGTTTTCAGTTTTTTTTCTTTCGCGAGAGTCACAGTTTTGCTTTCCCGAGAGGCACGGTTGTGCTTTCACGAGACTCACAGCCGTGCCTCTCGGAAAGGGAAAAACAAAATGCGTTTTCTGTTTTTTTTTCATTCGTGAGAGTAACGGTTTTGCTTCTGCGAGAGACATGGTTGTGCTTACGCGAAAGTCACGGCCGTGCCTCTTGGAAAGGGAAAAAATACGTGTTTCTGTTTTTTTTCTTTCGCGAGAGTCACGGTTTTGCTTTCGCGAGAGGCACGGTTGTGCTTTCGCGAGAGTCACGGCCGTGCCTCTCGGAAACGAAAAAAAAACGCGTTTTCTATTTTTTTCCTTACACGAGAGTCACGGTTTTGCTTCAATGAGAGGCATGATTGTGATTTTGCGAGAGGCACGGGCGTGCCTCTTTCGGAAAGAGAAAAAAACCGTGCTCCCGGTTCGGTTTTTTCACCCGGTTTTTTCGTCCGGTTTTTTCGTGAAAAAACAAGTTCATCAAAACCTATTAACATGGGATCTAGTTTTGAAGATCTCGACGCGAGAAATTCAATGGTGAAAACGGTTCGAGATTTAGACACACGGTTAAGAGATAAAACGTTTTGAATAAATGGATCTACGAAAAAAGGGAAAACTCCCAAGTTGCGACAAGTGGCGCGCTGCATGTGCGCCACTTGTCGTGACCTGGGAAAGTGGAGTGTTCTTTGCAACGAGTACTCCTTAATTAGTGATTTCGTAAAAACAGCTATCTCGCTTCCATCCTTAAACTTTTTTAGTTATAAAATTTTCTTTAGCTCGATCCATACATTTTTATATGCCTTGAGTAAAGATATTTTTACCTTTGGTCAGCTCTTATCATGCCTATAATTTACCCTGTACGTTTTGCTTGTCATTTAATTTTGGTCCCCCAAACCAAACCCTGTACGATCTTTTATTCAATATGAGCCGCTACTAACAAAAGTGACCGGACCCTCGTGCCCTCCTCCTTCCCCCACCGCCGGCCACCACTCCGGCCCCGGTGTCCTCGCGTCCGCCGGCCACCACTCCGGTGCCGGCGTCTACCAGCCATGGCCTCTAGGGTCTCCTTCTCTAGGGCGTTGTCTTCCTCCTCCTCTGGGTCCCAGGCGCCCCCTCCTGCTCGGGTTCCCCTTCGTTGGGTACGGCTTTTGGGCCTATCTTCCAGGGCGGCGCGGCCGGTCCTCCCGGGCCTCCTGCGGTGGATCCCTCGGTGCGGCGAACGCGCACAGGCCGCCGCCCGTGCAGCCCCGCCTCTCCGCCTCCCCCGCCCGCCACCCGCCGCCGTCGCTCGCCGGTCGACGCCCTGCCCACGTCGAGGCCGCCCAAGACCAGCATCCTCCGCAGTCCTTCATGCACTACTAGGGAAAACCTTATACACAGAATCTTAGCAGCAGCGTGGTTTAAAAACAAATGCTACTGCTAATTAGCAGTAGCGAGCTCCAGGAAACCGCGCTACTAATATCCCGATAGCAGTAGCGCTCTAGGTGAAACAAGCGCTACTACTATAATTGCCAGGGCGTTGCCCCAGGCTAGATATAGTAGTAGCACCCTTCTCCTGGACGCGCTACTGCTAAAGTACTCAGTAGCAGCGTTTTTCTTCAAAACTCGTTGTTGCTAAGTATCACCGCAACTAATTAAGTTTAGTCCCATACTGCTAAGTGAACAAGGTGTTTACCACCTTAAATATGTTACTTCTCAAACTTTCTCGAGCACTTGGTCTTCATTGAACTATATGTGTAGGATTGGTGGCTGCAATATGAATCTTCGCCTGTGCCTATACATGTACGGTGAAGATTCATGTTGACTATTTAGATTCTACACAAAAAGATCAATGATGACCAATGTATATTTTTGATTCTACACAAAATAACTGCTTCCTTTAGCAATAGCGTTTTTTTCCTAAAATGCGCTATAGCTAAATTAGCTATAACGCGTTAACTTAAGAGTGCTACTGCTAGTTCGACCTAACCACCCGCGCGCGGGCTCAAAATTTTGCTAGTCCTCCTTTCCCCCCTGTTCCTCTACTCCTTTGTCGCTGCCACCCGAGCCCGAGCCTGCCCTCACCGCCGCCGCCCGAGGCCGCCCTCAACCTCACCGCCGCCGCCCGCCGCCGCTCTCGACCTCACCGTCGCCGCCCTCGACCTCACCGCTGCCGCCCGAGCCTGCCCAGGACCGCCGCCTTGCGATCCGGAGCCCGCCCTCGCCGCCCCTACATCTGTCGTCGAGCACCTCCCCGCCACCGTCTCTCCTCTCTCTGTAAGCCCCCCAACCCCTCTCTCTGCTTAGTTAGTAGATGTTTTTCAGTAGTAGTAGATGTTAATTTAGGGTTCATAGATAATGATTTTTTGTAGTAGTAGATGTTAATTAGTAGTAGTGATGGTACTAGTTAACTAGGGCAGTATGGTTAATAGTAGATGTGTTTTACTATTGTATAATGTAGTTTTTTTTACTGTTTTTAGTAAGTGTTTAAAATAATTTGTAAGTAAATTAATAAACTAGTTGAACTAGTTTAATTTTAGTTGAACTAGTTTAGTAAGTAAATTAATAAACTAGTTGAATTAATAGAACTAATGTATTTTTAGTAAGAAAATTAATATAACTAGTTGAACTAGTTTATTTTTAGTTTATTTCTATTTATAGTAAGTTTATATTTAGTAAGAACTATTTGAATTAATAGAACTAGTTGAACATGTCACATTTTTTATTATTTTTTTAGTTTAAGCATTTATTCCCGCATCGATGTCGTTCGCTAGGGTTTTATTTATATGATTTTTGTTCTTGCAGAAATCAAGGAGCCCCTCCATCATCCCCACCGTCGTCCCCTTCACGGACCCCCTCCGACCTCGAGGTGAGAGCAGCCAAATCTCCATGTCAATATGAGTCCTATAAGATATGATGTAGATAAAAACATGTATATTTTGTCTTGCTCAAATAGGATATGTGGTTGCCCAAGTGGCCGGTCATGTTCATGTTACACCTCCGAGTGGCCTATGTTTTGCCGGAGTGTTGATTAAATTCCGTTCCGGCAAATTTCAGGTGCTCGATATGTCCTGTTTTAGCAAAGGTCATGCCGGAATTTTTTGTGAATTTTGGCATGACTTGTGCTAGAATATATAGGAAATATCAAGTGGCCTGGATTTTCTAGAAAAATATTTAAACGACATTTCGGGTTGACATTAAGTCTGCCGAGGCTCCATCACCGAAGGTCAAAAAATCAACGAGGGAGTGTATCCACCATATATGAGAGAGGACGAAGAATCCCGACTGTTGTCGTGGGGGTCGTTTCTCCTTCTTTTCCTTGTGCTAGACCTTTGTTATGCACTAGGGAAAGAAGGAGTAACGACCATCACCGACGGTCGCAAATGTCAGAGAGTAGGAATCAGTGAGGGAGAGTCTCCACTATATAGGCTCAGCAGACCGATAGTCAACCCGTGATGAATAATAATGACCTAATTTAATTTCTATAGGACATATATTTAATTGCACAAGTTTAATATTTTAATTATGAACATAGGAAATGTCGTACTCGGACGACGAAAGTCTCTCGAGGGAGTGCTCCTGGTTCCACGATGACCGGGGTTTCTGCGATAGGCCTCACCTGGACGAAGATCGGCGCTTCAACATTAAGCTCGAGGAGGCCTTCGATTGTGATGCGGTAAGCTACGACGAAATTGTTTTTTTCGTAATTAAGTTTGACTTGTACAACTTCAACATGTAATTTTTGTCTTTTACAATTCGACTAGTTTATCCCATGCCATGCAAGACCCTATGTCTTGAAGAGGATTGGTTTTGAAGATCATGAGAGGAATGAAATAAAGAAAATTAACCTAAGGACCCATCATGGTATGGATTTTGAGGTAAATCTATACAATTCTGAGAGCGTATCCCGTTTTGGTTGCTCGTGTTGGGAAGCACTTTGCAAGATGTATGATTTTTAAGAGGGTATGTTTTTCACCATGGATCTTGGTGGTGCTGACATCGACCAAGACAATTTGGACATTTGGTCCTTATTGATACGCTTCCAATTCTACCGCTATGTGAGTTTCTGAAACATAGTTATTAACTAATTTATATTATTCATTTCAAAATAGTTGACAACTTATTTTCATTGTTCAAACAATGTGCGGAACATGGTAGACAGAACCTATTACACCGATGGATCCGAGTTAACTTATCAAGGGAAAAATCATCTGGTCGCATTTTGTACTGATCTTGAGAATTACAATATCTATAATAAAACTCCTCCATATTATGGTCAATACGTGCCACTAGTACACATGTTGAACTACGGTAACATCCATGGAGATGCCATGGTAAGATTTTTTACTATTACGACACCGTGCATCTTTTGCATAAATTCTTTTAAAACCTAACTACATTGCTAACTATGAAGTTATTACTATGTTTTTCAACAGAAAATCCCGGATGATTGTGTGCCTCATCTGATGTATCAGAAAGGTCGCCTTAATGTTTTGAACATACAGCCAGGTCGTCCTACGAATCTCACATGTCCATATCGGATTTCAAAAAGAGATGGTGACATGAAAATCACAAAATGGAAAAAAATGTATGGACAGTCGTAAGGAGCTACTTTGTAACGCCATCGATGCGGCTATATCTTCCACGTGTCAAAGCACGACTTAGAGGCATAACCGCATTGAAAGCAATGTCGCAAGTGAGGTAATCTTCACACAACCCAAGTAATACATAAGGAAAGAGATACATAGTTGGCTTACAATCGCCACTTCGCACAATTACATGAATAAAGCATTACATCATCCAAATACAATCAAGGTTCGACTATGGAACCAAAATAAAAGAAGACTACCCCAAATGCTGCACAGATCCCCGATCGACACGACTGGGCTCCACTTCTGATCAACTAGAACGAAACAACACAAAGGACAAGATCTTCATCGAGCTCCTCCTTGAGCTTGGTTGTGTCACCTGCTCGGTTCAACAACACCTGCAAACTGGTTTTGGAAGTATCTGTGAGTCACGGAGACTCACCAATCTCACACCCTCGTGATCAAGACTATTAAAGCTTATAGGAAAGGCAAAGGTATGATGTGGAGCTGCAGCAAGCGACTAGCATATATGGTGGCTAACATATTCGCAAAAGAGAGCGAGAAGAGAAGGCAAAAGCACGGTCGAACAACTATGATCCAGAAGTGATCCTAGAACAACCTACGTCAAACATAACTCCAACACCGTGTTCACTTCCCGGACTCCGCCGGAGACCATCACGGTTACACACGCGGTTGATGCATTTTAATTAAGGTCACTTCAGGTTTTCTACAACCGGACGTTAACAAATTCCCATCTGCCCATAACCGCGGGCACGGCTTTTGAAAGTTCAAATCCCTGCAGGGGAGTCCCAACTTAGCCCATGACAAGCTCTCATGGTCAACGAAGGATGTACCTTCTCCCGGGACATTCCGATCAGACTCGGTATCCCGGTTCTACAAGACAATTTCGACAAGCTAAAACAAATCCAGCAACACCGCCCGAATGTGCCGACAAATCCCGATAGGAGCTGCACATATCTCGTTCTCAGGG
This sequence comes from Triticum dicoccoides, assembly GCF_002162155.2. NCBI lineage: Eukaryota > Viridiplantae > Streptophyta > Magnoliopsida > Poales > Poaceae > Triticum > Triticum dicoccoides. The sequence goes on from NC_041388.1 coordinate 16,242,654, forward strand.
CACACTCAGATGAGCAATCCGTACAACTAAAACCAAACCTCGAGTTTCCTAGAGGGGGCGCTGCACAGGGCTCTAGTTTGGACCAACACTCAGAGGACCACTGGCCCGGGGGGTAAAAATAATGATGACCCTTGAGTCTGCAGAACCCAAGGGAAAGAAAAGGCTAGGTGGCGAATGGTAAAACCAATGTTCGGCATTGCTGGAGGAGTTTTATTCAAGGCGAACTGTCAAGGGGTTCCCATTATTACCCAACCGCGTAAGGAACGCAAAATCCGGGAACATAACACCGATATGACAGAAACTAGGACGGCAAGAGTGGAACAAAACACCAGGCATAAGGCCGAGCCTTCCACCCTTTACCAAGTATATAGATGCATTAATTAAATAAGAGATATTGTGATATCCCAACAAGTAAACACGTCCCAACAAGGAATAACATCTCCATGTTCCAACAAGGAACAAACTTCAATCTTCACCTGCAACTAACAACGCTATAAGAGGGGCTGAGAAAAGCGGTAATATAGCCAAACAACGGTTTGCTAGGACAAGGTGGGTTATAGGCTTGGTTTAACAATATGAGAGGCATGATAAGCAAGTTGTAGGTATCGCAGCATAGGCATAGCAAAAGAGCGAGCAACTAGCAAGCAAAGATAGAAGTGATTTCGAGGGTATGGTCATCTTGCCTGAAATCCCGCAAGGAAGAAGAACGAGTCCATGAAGAAGACAAATGGACGTAGTCAAACGGATCCTCACAACACGACGTTATCGGAACCAAACCAAAGAAGCAACACCGGAAAGAAGCACACAATATAGTAAACAACCATCACATAATCATGGCATGATGCACAACCAAGTATGATGCATGTCCGGTTTAAAGAGGCATGGCATGGCATAATGCACAAACAATCCTACAAATTAAGTGGAGCTCAATATGCAACGAGTTGCATATTGACGAAACACCACGACAAGTTATTTAGTTCGATCTCGTGTATGTACCCAACAATATTAAATGTTGTTAAACATGGCAAGAGGGTGAAGCAAAGTAAAACTACCTATCTAGTCAAGGTTAAATGAGGCCGGAAGCAACGAACACCAATTCCGGTAAATCCCCATATGCATTTTTAGGTTTGGTACCGTTCTGCCCTAAACCATATTTTAGAGTTGTTAAACATGCAAAGTAAGGTCACCATGTTAAACTAGGCAAGATTCTACCCCATTTACATATAAAGTTTGTTACAAACCGAGTTACGGTTATTTAGTTATGAATTAAAGCATTTTAGCATGTTATTTAAGCAAATTAAAACAAACAACATTTTAAACATGCAAGAAAATTGGATATTATTAATCTACACAAAATTCTAAGCAAGTTTCATTTATTAAGTTTTTACATATGATGCATAGATCATGAGTTATAATATGCATGAAGACTAGGGACTAAACTGTAAACTGGCAGTCTCTTGGATAAATAGGAAAAATCACTATGCGAAAAAAATACAAGTCCCGGGCCGAATCTTAGGCGGCCCAACAGTGCAGGGGAGCTCGGGCTGCTCACATTGGGCTTTTGAGGCTGGCTGGCTGAGGAGGCACTGGGCCTACTGCGCGCTTGTGGCCCAAGAACACAGGAGGCCGACTTGGGGCGTCGCGGTCAACGCTCGACGGCGTGCGGGCTGCAGCAGTCGCCTCATCCCTGCTCGCGTGAAGCAGAGGCGCGGCGAGGCAACTTGAGCGGCTGGAGTCCGGAAGCGGCAGCGCAACGGCGGGATCTGGCGGAAGAGGCGAGTGGATCCGGACGCGTGGCGGCGTTCTCCGGCGGGGTGGCGCGACCGACGGAGCTGAAGGAGGCGCCGCACGTCCTCTGTTCAAAAGAGAGCTTCAGAGCCATGGCGCGGCGCAGGTCCTCGTAGTGGTGGCGCGAGGCAGGCTTGCCGGTCGCCGGAGTGTCCAGACGAGGAGCAGAGGCGCGACGTCCCGTCCCGCTCGAAGCATGGGTAGTTGGGGCGGCGACAGCGGATGGCGAGGCAGGGGACGCGTTTGGCGATGCACTGACTTGGCGTGGACGAAGGCATGGCTCCGGGCGGTGCAGGTAGCAAACGAGGCGGATCCGACTGGCCGACGCCGGATCCGGGCAACGGCGGTGTGGTGGAGCTCAGGGGCGGCGTTGGGGACGAGATTGAGGCCGGCCATGGCGTTGGGCACCGTGCTCCTCGTTCCCTGTAGGCAGACAATGACGAGAGAGCGAGGTGAGCACGGGAAGAAGAACAAAGGAAGAGAAAGGGCATGGGCGCGAGGGAGGAGTAAGGGCCTCGATCCAATCGGGATTTGGGCTCAGGCTGCCTGCGGGTTCGTCCGGTGTTGACAACGAGCTGGAGCAGTGATTTGGTTCGATTGGATGGAGGAGGAGACCGAGGAGAAGGGGATCAGGGAGGATCCCGATGGCGATTTGATTTTTGGCCGCGGTGAGGAGGAATGATGGGACAGTTCCCCTAGATTTTAGGGTTGGACTGATACATATATAGCATGTGGATTTTAGGGTAGGGGCTACCTCGTCCCTCCGATCAAGATCGGGCGGTCGAGAAAAAATATATTAGGAAGTCCAATTAACAAAACAGAGACGTTTTGTAGATGTTTGGGGATGATCCGGACTCATCGGTCATGACTGCTCGGGTCGGTCCAGGGACAATTTTCGGACGCGCGCGAGAGGTCTATTGGAACTTGTGGGTTGTGCAGAAGGGCTCGAGCTGAGAGAAGAGAAGAGCGAGAGGCCCGGCGGCTGTTTTCGGAGACCGAAAATGTCCGACGTTTTGACCGGCTATATTGCCGCTATAGTTAAATGTTGGGGCGTCAAACGAACTCCGAATGCGGTGAAACTTGACAGGCGGTCTATCTACACTATAATAAGACCACACGCCAACTTTCATCCCATTCCGAGAAAATTTTCCGGCCACTTATAAAATAATATTTCGGACGTGCCACGGGCGCGTGCGAGTGTGGTTGGCCTCAGAACGGACAACATACGGAACTGGGGGAACCCAGACGGGTGCAAGTTTTGAAAACATGATGATGCAATGCGAATGATTACATGGAAAGATGCAACATGCAAGCAAATGACAAGGCAACAACAGGGAATAACTGGAAGACACCTGGCGCAACGGCCTCGGGGCGTTACAACACTCCACCACTACGAGAGGATCTCGTCTCGAGATCTAGAATGGCACCGGAGGGAAAACGGAAGAGAAAAGAGAAGAGGTAAAACCAAGTTGCTTCTTTGACAAACGAGTGAAACCAAGGAATCTTGAAAAGGTTAAGCCATTTCGAGAAAAGAATACAACGGAGATGAACAAAGTTGAAAGCACTCTGTTAGGAAAGAGGAACAAGGAAGAACAAAGTCTAACAGCACTCCGGTTGGAAAGATATGCAAGGCTTGATAAAATGGAGAACTTGAGCAGCGGGCACACACTCCGGTTAAAAGGATAAGCACGAAAAAACACGGTCCTGACAAGAACAAGAAGAAGGGTAGAAGAGAGCAACATCACAAATGCCTCCAAAAGAAAAGAGAGAATGGAATGGAATGAACGGAAGGAGAAAACAATATCTTGTACCTTACATGAGCTTGCAAAAGCATCTTGAAGAGACAGGTCAAACGGAATTGTTGGAAAACCAACAACGAAAAAGGATAAGCTTGATATGGTCTTATGGAATACATCTCAAATTATGAGGTGACAACCTGCCACTCACGGGAAGAAGAATTGAATTGATATGGACAAGGAGACGAGAAAGTTATTTCACCGGGAGGATAGATGAAGCACTATGATCATATACTATCACCATTAATAGCAACAATCCTTAGGGAAAGCTTTAGGTGAAATATAACCCCAGATGATTCCAATGGCGAGATTGATGGATTTAAAAATATCTCATTCTTAACAACATGAGTATCATGGAACATGAACTCAAATTATCAAGAATGACATAATACCACCTCCAATGATACGGAAGAAAGAATTGCACTCCGGATTGCAAGATGAAGAAACTTAAGCTCCTTAGAAAAGAATCTCGATGAACACTTCGAGAAGGAATTAAATCCTTGATGAACCATCATGTAGAACCTTCATGAAAAACTCCGGTAACAAAAGGATAACGAGAAAAAAAAGAAGTTGAAAAACACAAGGTGAAGCCTTGCGATGATTTAAATGGAGCTTCGCGACAAGACAAAGTGGAAACTTGGTACCCCAGAAAAGAAAGATGAGCAAAAGAAACGAAGAATTTTTCAAAGAACCTCCGGAATAAGGAATTGAATCACTTGGAGGAAACAAGAATAATAATTACATTATGCTTATCCTTCACCAATTCAAATTGATGACAAGCAATGGAATTGGCATACTACTTATTCTCGTGGAAGGTATTAAAGAGGGGCATAACTTAAGCTTGAGAAGGTCTTCAACGATCCACCGGTAGAATTTGGAAAACTCGAATGCATTTATATGGTAAACGAAGGAAGAAGAAACTTGGAAGAACCACCGTAAGAATTGAACATGAAAACAGCAAGAGCACAAATTCACTGGGAAGAATTGGAAAACGAAAGAAGATACTTGAAGGAATTTAGATACGAGAAAACGAATAGATCACGAGTTGATTAGAGGATATTTGAGCAATGCACCGGTAAGATTGGAGAATGATAACTGAAAGCTGAGAATGAATAAACCTGAAATGATGGACTCCGGATAATCAAACTGAGAAGACTCTTGAATAGCTCCGGATGGGTGAAAAGAATTCACACAACAATAAAAAAACAATTATGAGAGGATGGCCGAGAATGGGGCAAGATTTAAAAGAAACTCTTCTTCGGTCTTCAAATGTTGATTATGACGATGAGAAGCGCCACCAAGAATTGTTGAGGCACTCCGGAAGAATCAAAAGCGAAGAGATTGAGCCAACAATGAGAAGAATTTGACAGATCTTGGAGAAATACATTTGACTGATGATAACTCATTCTTACGTCAAACTTCGAAAAGAATTTGAGAGTAATGCCGGGAAAATAAGAAGAGTCAGGTAAGATCCTGGGAAAAGACCTGTGGGTTAGGGCCCACTCAAAAGATACACTGTTGAACGATTTACAAGAGAGAATGCACCAGTAAGATTAAATGACTAGAATGAGATAACAACCTCGAAATAGGTTGAACTGATCTTGAATGACAAGATGAGCCTTTTGAGATAGCTTGAGCACGCCGGAACAATAAATAGCGAGAAGTGGAATGATAATAAAGTGCACCGGCAAGAGAAAGCATTTGAACCGAGGAAAGGATATGATCGACAAAGCTTGAATTTGGTCCACCGGAGAAGATAAAAGAACAAGGAATGATAAACTTGAGGCTATGTTAGCATCTTCCTGAGAATCACCGGGTAAGAGCATTGACGGAAAAGGAATGGAGAGACTTCACAAGAATATAAAGGCTACTTGATTAAGACATCTGATTTCTTGAAGAAAAGGGGTGTGTGGGCGGGATAAACAAAGGCAACTTGGGGACGGATGAAGCAAACACAGTTGAGAAGAACTGTAATTGAATCTTGTGGATGTTGAAAAGATCGGATCCACTTGAAGAGAAACACACCGGTTGAAAAGGATTGACATGACATACTCGATGATCGAGAAGGATTAGTATTCACATCGGAGTATGAGAACACCGCTTAGGAACAGGTATGGAATCAACATTTGACTTCGAAGCAACTCGAATACCACAGCTCAGAACAAAACAAAGGATTGGCTTGCAGAATAAGCCGGAACAAACATATGATAGAGATTCCGTCCGAAGTTTTCGTGGTGGGGCCTATACGGGCTCGATCGTACAACACCATCATGTACAAGGCAGTGCACATGACATACGAAGCGTCCCCGAGTCGGCATAGCCAAGGACTCTTTAAGACACAACGAGACCACTGTAAAACCAACCGTGGATAGGCGGACCACTAGATGTCGAACCCCAATTTCATATCATACATCTATCAGAAAGATATCCTAAGAGCCACTTGAATTCCCACTTATAAACTCCCGAAATTTTCCGGTTATGCAATCAGGTGTTGGGGATACAGGGGAAGCATAATATCTCACCCAAAACTAGCAAATCCTACATCCAGCTGTATCCATCCTTCAACACATAACCAAGAAACCTTCGGGAATCATTTACCTCAACCTTCGAAAAGCATCCGTTATACGAGTTATGGCAATACTCCCGAACTCCCGCCCCAGTACTGGGTGGCGTCGAGGTTATCTCACCAACAACTTCATAAAAGAGGATTTCGATGTCGGCGAAACTAATCTCAGGTATTCCAGAACTGCAACGATAAAATTGTGACGACAACACCTCGGAGCTCAACTCCCCGGGACACTGCCAGAACCCCTAAATGACAGGAGGCACCAAGAAGAACAATGTTCTCGTCACAAAACCATCGGAAAGATTCCAAGATACCCGCGTGATCCTAAAAAAAATTAGTGAAATTTGAGAAGAGAAGAGTCAAAACTCTACGTCAGGATGCCTCACCAGAGCGATGAAGGGACTGGGGAGTAAAAAGAATTCCTAAACTCTCCGATATATAATTCCTAAATGACTCAAAACATTTTTCTAGATTCAACAACGGCTGCTAATAACGATCAAGCAGTGGGGGCTCCTAAGGTCGGGGAAGGCTCTGATTCCAATTTGTAACGCCCTCGATGCGGCTATATCTCCCACATGTTGAAGCATGACTTAGAGGCATAACCGCATTGAAAGCAATGTCGCAAGTGAGGTAATCTTCACACAACCCATGTAATACATAAGGGAAAGAGATACATAGTTGGCTTACAATCGCCACTTCACACAATTACATGAATAAAGCATTACATCATCCAAATACAATCAAGGTTCGACTACGGAACCAAAATAAAAGAAGACTACCCCAAATGCTATACAGATCCCCGATCGACACGACTGGGCTCCACTACTGATCAACTAGAACGAAACAACACAAAGGACAAGATCTTCGTCGAGCTCCTCCTTGAGCTTGGTTGTGTCACCTGCTCGGTTCAACGACACCTGCAAACTGGTTTTGGAAGTATTTGTGAGTCACGGGGACTCAGCAATCTCACACCCTCACGATCAAGACTATTTAAGCTTATAGGAAAGGCAAAGGTATGATGGGGAGCTGCAACAAGCGACTAGCATATATGGTGGCTAACATATTCGCAAAAGAGAGCGAGAAGAGAAGGCAAAAGCACGGTCGAACAACTATGATCAAGAAGTGATCCTAGAACAATCTACGTCAAACATAACTCCAACACCGTGTTCACTTCCCGGACTCCGCCGGAAAGAGACCATCACGGTTACACACGCGGTTGATGCATTTTAATTAAGGTCACTTCAGGTTTTCTACAACCGGATGTTAACAAATTCCCATCTGCCCATAACCACGGGCACGACTTTCGAAAGTTCAAATCCCTGCAGGGGAGTCCCAACTTAGCCCATGACAAGCTCTCACGGTCAACGAAGGATGTACCTTCTCCCGAGACATTCCGATCAGACTCAGTATCATGGTTCTACAAGACAATTTTGACGAGCTAAAACAAATCCAGCAACACCGCCCGAATGTGCCGACAAATCCCGATAGGAGCTGCACATATCTCGTTCTCAGGGCACACTCAGATGAGGAATCCGTACAAGTAAAACCAAACCTCGAGTTTCCCCGAGGGGGCGCTGCACAGGGCTCTAGTTTGGACCAACCCTCAGAGGAGCACTGGCCCGGGGGGTAAAAATAATGATGACCCTTGAGTCTGCAGAACCCAAGGGAAAGAAAAGGCTAGGTGGCGAATGGTAAAACCAATGTTGGGCATTGTTGGAGGAGTTTTATTCAAGGCGAACTCTCAAGGGGTTCCCATTATTACCCAACCGCGTAAGGAACGCAAAATCCGGGAACATAACACCGATATGACGGAAACTAGGGTGGCAAGAGTGGAACAAAACACCAGGCATAAGGCCGAGCCTTCCACCCTTTACCAAGTATATAGATGCATTAATTAAATAAGAGATATTGTGATATCCCAACAAGTAAACATGTCCCAATAAGGAACAACATCTCCATGTTCCAACAAGGAACAAACTTCAATCTTCACCTGCAACTAACAACACTATAAGAGGGGCTGAGAAAAGCGGTAACATAGCCAAACAATGGTTTGCTAGGACAAGGTGGGTTAGAGGCTTGGTTTAACAATATGGGAGGCATGATAAGCAAGTTGTAGGTATCACAGCATAGGCGTAGCAAAAGAGTGAGCAACTAGCAAGCAAAGATAGAAGTGATTTCGAGGGTATGGTCATCTTGCCTGAAATCCCGCAAGGAAGAAGAACGAGTCCATGAAGAAGACAAACGGACGTAGTCGAATGGGTCCTCACAACACGACGTTATCGGAACCAACCCGAAGAAGCAACACCGGAAAGAAGCACACAATATAGTAAACAACCATCACATAATCATGGCATGATGCACAACCAAGTATGATGCATGTCCGGTTGAAAGAGGCATGGCATGGCATGGCATAATGCACAAACAGTCCTACAAATTAAGTGGAGCTCAATATGCAACGAGTTGCATATTGACGAAACACCACGACAAGTTATTTAGTTCGATCTCGTTTATGTACCCAACAATATTAAATGTTGTTAAACATGGCAAGAGGGTGAAGCAAAGTAAAACTACCTATCTAGTCAAGGTTAAATGAGGCCGGAAGCAACGAACACCAATTCTGGTAAATCCCCATATGCATTTTTAGGTTTGGTACCGTTCTGCCCTAAACCATATTTTAGAGTTGTTAAACATGCAAAGTAAGGTCACCATGTTAAACTAGGCAAGATTCTACCCCATTTACATATAAAGTTTGTTACAAACCGAGTTACGGTTATTTAGTAATGAATTAAAGCATTTTAGCATGTTATTTAAGAAAATTAAAACAAACAACATTTTAAACATGCAAGAAAATTGGATATTATTAATATACACAAAATTCAAAGCAAGTTTCATTTATTAAGTTTTTACATATGATGCATAGATCATGGGTTATAATAGGCATGAAGACTAGGGACTAAACTGTAAACTGGCAGTCTCTTGGATAAATAGGAAAAATCGCTATGCGAAAAAAATACAAGTCCCGGGCCGAATCTTAGGCGGCCCAACAGTGCAGGGGAGCTCGGGCTGCTCACATTGGGCTTTTGAGGCTGGCTGGGTGAGGAGGCACTAGGCCTACTACGCGCTTGTGGCCCAAGAGCACAGGAGGCCGACTTGGGGCGTCGCGGTCAACGCTCGACGGCATGCGGGCTGCAGCAGTCGCCTCGTCCCTGCTCACGTGAAGCAGAAGCGCGGCGAGGCAACTTGTGCGGCTGGAGTCCGGAAGCGGCAGCGCAACGGCGGGATCCGGCGGAAGAGGCGAGTGGATCCGGACGCGTGGTGGCGTTCTCCGGCGGGGTGGCGCGACAGAAGGAGCTGAAGGAGGAGGCGCACGTCCTCTGTTCAAAAGAGAGCTTCAGAGCCATGGCGCGGCGCATGTCCTCGTAGTGGTGGCGCGAGGCAGGCTTGCCGGTCGCCGGAGTGTCCAGACGAGGAGCAGAGGTGCGACGTCTCGTCCCGCTCGAAGCAGGGGTAGCAGGGGGTGCGGCAGCGGATGGCGAGGCAGGGGACGCATTTGGCGATGCACTGACTTGGCGCGGACGAAGGCATGGCTCCGGGCGGTGCAGGTAGCAAACGAGGCGGATCCAACTGGCCGGCACCGGATCCGGGCAACGGCAGCGCATTGGAGCTCAGGGGCAGCGTTGGGGACGAGATCGAGGCCGGCCATGGCGTCGGGCACCGTGCTCCTCGTTCCCTGCAGGCAGACGATGACGGGAGAGCGAGGTGAGAAGGGAAGAAAAAGAAAGGAAGAGAAAGGGCATGGGCGCAAGGGAGGAGGAAGGGCCTCGATCCAATCGGGATTTGGGCTCAGGCTGCCTGCTGGTTCGTCTGGTGTTGACAACGAGCTGGAGCGGTCATTTGGTTTGATTGGATGGAGGAGGAGACCGAGGAGAAGGGGATCATGGAGGACCCTGATGGCGATTTGATTTTTGGCGGCGGCGAGGAGGAATGATGGGATAGTCCCCCTAGATTTTAGGGTTGGACTGATACATATATAGCATGTGAATTTTAGGGTAGGGGCTACCTCGTCGCTCCGATCGAAATCGGGCGGTCAAGAAAAAATATATTAGGAAGTCCAATTAACAAAACCGAGACGTTTTGTAGATGTTTGGGGATGATCCGGACTCATCGATCACGACTGCTCGGGTCGGGTCCAGGACAATTTTCGGACGCGCGCGAGAGGTCTATTGGAACGTGTGGGTTGTGCAGAAGGGCTCGAGCTGAGAGAAGAGAAGAGAGAGAGGCCCGACGGCTGTTTCCGGAGACCGAAAACGTCCGACGTTTTGACCGGCTATATTGCCGCTATAGTTAAACGCTGGGGCGTCAAACAAACTCCGAATGCGATGAAACTTGATAGGCGGTCTATCTACACTATAATAAGACCACTCGCCAACTTTCATCCCATTCCGAGAATATTTTCCGGCCACTTATAAAATAATATTTCGGACGTGCCGCGGGCGCGTGCGAGTGTGGTTGGCCTCAGAACGGACAACAGACGAAACTGGGGGAACCCAGACGGGTGCAAGTTTTGAAAACATGATGATGCAATGCGAATGATGACATGGCATGATGATGCAATGTGAATGATGCCATGGCAAGCAAATGACAAGGCAACAACAGAGAATAACTGGAAGACACCTGGTGCAACGGCCTCGGGGCGTTACATACTTGGAAGCAACATTGTGCGAAAGGCAAGAATTAGAGACTGGATAATCTCCATTCTCCATAATAGAGAGTCAGGGGATATTTTGTTTTATGCTATTTTACCTAAGAGAATATAGTAGGTCCTAAGAGAATGTAGTAGTTCCTATGAGGTACAATATTTATTATGTGGTACAATGTATTAGAGTTGATGATGAGGAGTAGTTGTGATTATGACCAGTGACCAACTTGCTATGTGATGTCTCATTGATGAAAACGATGATCATGAGGAGGTGTTATATGACAATGATGTATTATAATGATAAGTTGTTAATGATATGATGATGATGATGATGATGATGATGACGATGATATTTATTATATCATTGGGTGAAAGAACCGCGGACTAGTTTCAAGTAGATGTCCATCCACTTGAAACTAATCCGCGGTTCTTTCATCCAGTGATGTAATAATTCATTATGATGTAAAAACAATCTCTAAATTGTTGCTGTATGAAAACTTGTATAAAGGTGTATGAATAAAACGTGAAATGAAAAAGAAATAAAATACGAAATAATACTAGTAGCGCGTGCAGGGAGAAGCGCTACTAGTAATTACCAGTAGCGCTGTTTGAAGAAAACGCTACTACTAAGTCGATATAGCAGTAGCTTCGGTTAACCCACGCTACTGCTAACCTTTAGCTGTAGCGTCGTACCAGTAGCGCACCATCCCGCGCTACTGATAGGCCTAAAACCTGCGCTGCTGCTAGGCTTTTCCCTAGTAGTGATGGGTGCTGCTACAACTATGGGGAGGAAGGCCACATCTCGGCTAAGTGCTGGAATCCCACAAAGTGCGTGCGCTGCAATGGGAGCGGCCACATTGCTCGTGAGTGCTCCAAGCCGCGGAGCCCTTCGCCAGTGGCCCTGGAGGCGCGCCCACCTCCGCCGCTGCGCCAGCCCGTGCCGGCGCCCGCGGTGCCTCTCGTAGGCTCTTGCGGCTCGTCATCTAGACTGCCACCTCCCCCGCCGGGGCCTCCTCCGCCTAGGGCGGTGCGCCTTGTCCGGCCATAGAGTGCGGTGGTTCGCTCTAGGGTGGAGCCTGCGGTGGCCGGTCCGGGGTTCTCTGTCCCCTTCACTGGCCAAGTGGGTTCTGGTGTGCTGTCCCGGCCGGTCTCGTCGCCGCTGGTGGTGGAGAGGTACTTCCAGGAGGCCTCTGAGGATCCTGCCTGGATGGAGGGGGATCGCGCATGCTGAGGTGGTCACGGTCACCAGGGAGAGGCCGGCGGTTGACTTGGCATCATCTGCGTGTTGGAATTTGCCAAGGATCGAACACACGATCACGCTGCAGCTCAACTGGTCGTATACGCGCAACTCGTCTTGATGTATAAGAACTAGCTGTAGCACTTGATATCACGCCGGCGCTCACGCAAACACCAGGACCAGAACACACGCGCACGAAAGCAACACTCGAAGTTGGCCAGAGACACGTGTCGTGCCTCGTAATAATCTCTTTATTGTTTTTCGTTTTTCTGGTGGTGTTACAATCTTAGCAGCCCTGGTGCATATATATATGCAGCCTCCAGGACCAAAGCCTAACCGACCCAAACTAGACACGGCTAAACAAACTTAGTAGGACAAGACTAAAGCGCACACATGGATACGGAAGGACTAACCTATCCTACCACGCTATTGACTCAAACATCATAACTTTCCTTAACTAATCAACCGGCAACGTTGATCATCCTAGTACTAATCCTAATCAAACTAGACTAGAACCTCACGTATAACTTGTACTTGTCAAATTTTGCACATCCCTAATTACCTATCATAATGTTTGGATTATTCCAACACTGCGGCGGCCTTGCATGTGGAGTTTGGGGTTAGCCCGGCGGACATGTCAATTCGCCCATACTTCCCGGAAGATTTCTTGGTAATTTGCAACAATCCGTTTGTCAGGCAGTTAATGGTGGAACAGAGAGAGGCCTCCTCACCTTGGTTCTCTCTCTCTCGTTGCGGCCCTGGCTCCGGCAAGGCCAGGCCACCGGCGCAGCCATGCCCTTCTTGGTGCATGCATGGACGAGGAGGACAGCCGAGGTGGTTCTGCGGGGCCTGGGGCTCGTGCACCACGTTGCAGGCAGGACGGCGAACAGATTCGATATGTCTGGTTTCCGTGTGTGGCTTCGGACAGTTGATCTGGCAAGAATCCCCGGCTCCTGCCTCTTGTTCATGGAGGAGCCGAGGGAGGCTCGTGTGGATGGTGGGCCTGCAGCGCTATGCTACCCGATAACCATTACCATCCTTGGTGAGCCCGTCATGGTTGCTAGTTTGGATGCGCCATCCCCGCGGGCGCCACCGCTTCCGTCGCCGCCTTCGGGTGATGCTGGGGGTGCAGATGAGCACGCCCCAGCGAATGGGGCCATGCCGGGTGCGCGTGAGGATGGTGGCTCGTCGGGCAAGCTCGTCGGGCGACCATGCAGGCTCTGCTGGTTCGTCGGTGCCACCGCCGGCGCCGCGGATGGCTCACATGCTGGCCATACGGGCGATGGAGGGCAGGGCGGTGGCCCCCAGCATGCCTTGCAGCTACTTCACTGAGGTTAGGCGCTCTTCTTATGCACACTAGTAGAAAAGGGGGTAAAGGTCTATGCCCGGTCAGTCCATTAGTTCCGATTCAGTCACGAACCGGGACTAATGTGAGCATTGGTCCCGGTTCGTGCGGCTAAGGCATTAGTTCCGGTTCACCTGAGCCCTTTAGTCCCGTTTTGAGGCACGAACCAAGACTAAAGGGTGCGATGCCCTTTAGTCCCGGTTTGTGTCTCAAACCGGGACTAAAGATTAGACCTTTAGTCCCGGTTTGAGACACAAACCAGGACTAAAGGGTGCAATGCCCTTTAGTTCCGGTTTGTGTGTCAAACCGGGACTAAAGGTCCCATTTTCAAACTCTACCCCCTTCCCTGTGGATCGCCTTTTTTGTTTCGGAAAAATAAAAAAAAAACTTCAAAAAATAAAATCCTTACAGAGGTAGTTATATTACTACATCTACTAGTTAGGAAAATTTAAAAACTTAAATTTGGACATTTTTGCAAAAAAATGTAGGGAAAATGTAAAACGGCTATAACTTTTGCATACGATGTCGGAAAAAAACATATAATATATCAAAATGTTCAGAACGAAAATCCGCTTCCGATTTTGATGGCCTATGGCCTGTTTGTAAATTTTTAGAATCCTCAAATTCTAAAAGGAAAAAAGCTGTGCTCAAATTTCAGTTTTTTTGAATTTTTTGTTAAATCTGGTCAAACTATGGTCAAACTACTTATTTAAGTAGTATTAGTGTTACTAAATAATTATTCAAGAATATTAGTGTTACTAAATAATTATTTCAGTTTTTTTGAATTATGGTCAAATATGGTCAAATTGTTGTCAAACTGTAGTCAAACAATGGTCAAACTACTTATTCAAGAAATATTAGTGTTACTAGATAATTATTTCAGTTTTTTTGAATTTTGGTCAGATCTGGTCAAACTGTGGTCAAACTACTTATTCAAGAAATATTTGTGTTACTAAATAATTATTGTTTTTTAGAACAATAGTTTCAAACTCAAACAGTGAAATGTGTGACTACATGCTCAAGCTAAATTCCTGAGGGTTAATAGGATTGACATCTTACTATTTGTCAGGAAAACAACAAGTGCAAACTTGGAAACGAGGGAGAATAGAACCCGGAAGTTAAGCGTGCTCAGGCTGGAGTAGTGAGAGGATGGGTGACCGTTCGGAAAGTGATGAAGGGTGATTAGAGATTAAAGGTTAAATTGAGCAGTGATGAGGGGTGATTAGAGATTAGAGGTTAAAATAATTCAGAAATTTGAAAATAAAAAAAATAAAAAAAAGTTTCAAAAAAAAAACATAAAATTTCATTTAGTACCGGTTGGTGTTACCAACCGGGACTAAAGGTGGACCTCCAGGCAGCGGCCACGTGGAGGGCGAACGGAGACTAAGGAGGAGGCTTTAGTACCGACCCTTTAGTCCCGGTTCCAAAATCGGAACTAATGGCCCTTTATCTACTAGTGGTAGGGGAGGCAGAGCCTCTTTTGACCGCTCAAAGCAGGCTGGGCCAGCCCAATCTGGTACTAGTTAGGAAAAAAAATATGAGCCGCTAGCTGGCCAAAGCGTTTCTCCTTATTAGTTTGCCAGCTTTTCCTGTGATAAGATTTTCGACTTGTATCTTAGCCATCCTGGGTCACCCTACTCCGTCGTTCATCCAAAGTCCACTAGTTTGGCTATGTTGGCAATGTGAGGGTTCCTTTGTTAAAAATTAATTTTCATAAGAGCGAGTTGTTCTACTTTGGGAAGGCCAAGGACGAGGAACACACTTACAGACAATTGTTCGGATGTGAATTAGGTGCTTTACCATTCAGTTACTTGGGTATACCGATCCATCACCGTAAGCTATCCAATAAAGAATGGAAGTGTATTGAAGAACGAATTGAAAAAAAACTTAGCTACTGGTAGGGCAAGCTTATGTCATATGGAGGTCGGCTAGTCTTGATTAACTCAGTACTGACTAGTATGCCGATGTTTCTACTTATGTACTTCGAAATTCCGAAAGGGGCTCGGAAGTGACTTGATTTCTTTAGATCTTGTTTCTTTTGGCAGTCTGATGAGGCCAAGAGGAAATACCGTCTCACGCGATGGGATATCCTTTGCCGACCAAAGGACCAAGGGGGTCTCGGTATTAAGAACTTAGAAATTAAGAATAAATGTCTTATGAGTAAATGGTTATATAGGTTAGAGACAGAGCCGGAGGGGATGTGGTTTCAAATCCTGCGCAATAAGTATTTGCACTCGAAAACACTAGCCTAGGTTACCATGAGACCGACTTACTCGTCATTCTAGAAGGGACTTATACGAATGAATGACTTGTTCTTTCGTACGGTCAAATTCTTGGTTGGCAATGGGATGTCACACTACTAGGAAAAGGGCTATAAATGAAATTGACACTAATGGCGCACCAGACATGTTGTGAGCCATTACTATATACTAATGGCGCACCATCTGTTGGTGCGTCATTAGTGTGGAAGACACTAATGGCGCACCAGGCACACGGTGCGCCACTAGTAACAAAATGTTTTTTTTTCATTTTTTCAGACATACTAATGGCGCACTCTGCCCGGATGCGCCATTAATAGTTAGAACTACTAATGGCGCACCTGCCATGGAGTGCGCCACTACTGTATTTTTTTACTTTTTTGCAAAACTACTAATGGCGCACCGTTGCATAGTGCGCCATTACTAGTTTAAACTAGTAATGGCGCACTGTGTCGCGGTGCGCCATTAGTATAATTTTTTTTTACTTTTTTGCAAAACTTCTAATGGTGCATGTCTGTGTGGTGCGCCATTAGTATGTTGGGTTACTAATGGCGCATGTCTCTGTGGTGCGCCATTAGTAACCTGGGACCAGCTAGATATTTTTGGACAGCCACACCTACACACTTACTTTCCCCACTTCATTCCCCCCACCTCCTTCTCTAAGCTTGTCGGCTGCCTCCTCCTCCTCACCTCATTTGCACCATAGATTCATCAAAATTAAGTGTTGAAATTACCTTTTTTTGATAGGTAAGTAAGGGGAAAGCTATCTTCATGTTGTAGATCTACTTTTTTTCTCCCTAGCTCGCTCCAACAACGTGCACATGCACTTTTTGTGGCCTAGCTAGATCTATGTATATTTGTGGTGTTGCATATGTTTGTGGTGTTGCATATATGTTTGTGTTTGCAGGTACCGGTATTTGAAATGCGATAGTTGCCAATATTTTGCCGGAATGTTGATTCATTTCCGTTTCGGCGAGAATTTTGGCACTATGCATTCTTTTTGGTCCTATTTTTAGGGAAAGTCATGCCAAATTTTTTCTTGGTTCTAAAATATCATTTTGCTCTACCCCGCAGGCGACCATGGTCCGCACGATGACCGAAGGCATTGTGAATAGGTTTTTGAGCTCCGCGAAGGCCGCGATGCTTCAAAAGAACGAGACGGAGATAAGATGTCCATGTCGAAGATGCAAGCAGAAGAGCCTTATTGCGGACCCGGATTCCGGGCAGGTGCGGGACCACCTGCTCTTGCGTGGTTTCATGGATGGCTATCGGTGGAAAGGTGATGAAGATGACTATGAAGTCGTCCATGGGGGTCGGGCAAGAAATGAGGAAGGGCAGCAAGACAACCACCGTGGCTCGGGCGGGCGAGAAGACGAAGAATCTCCAGGACATGATCACGATGGTGATGCTGTACACAGTCATCATGTAGAAGATGCCGGACATGATGATGAGGAAGATGCCGGAGCAGACGAAGGGCATGATCATGAAGATCTAGATGTCGGAGGAGCAGACGACGATGGAACATCAATAGGCTGGGTGTAGGACCGTCATATTCAAGAGCTGCTTCTCAAGCAGACGGATAACGCAAGAGCTGCCGCCCGAGAGAAAGCCAAGCTGGATCAACTGGAGATAGACGCAGTTACTCCATTGTATGAAGGATGCAGACCCGAGTATACCCGCCTGAAAGTAACGCTCATGGCTTTGGAGATGAAGGTAAAACACAAAATGACCGACGCATGCTTGGACGAGAACATGTCATTCTGGCACGAACGTCTTCCCAAGGGGAACAAGTGTCCGACCAGTTTTGAGGAGGTGAAGAAAGTCGTGTGTCCTCTGGATTTACCGCACGTGAAATACCATGTGTGCATGAACAATTGCATCATTTATCGGGGCGAGCACGCGGAGTCTACCATATGTCTGGTGTGTGGCGTCACTCGATACAAGAAGAGGAAGAAAGCTCCTCGAAAAGTGGTGTGGTACTTTCCGATCACTCCTCGTCTGCAGCGGTATTTCGCGGACCCTAAGGTAGCAAAACTCCTGCGTTGGCACGCGGATAGGGAGGAGAAGAAGCGAGAAGATGACGCAAATGATCCAGAGATAAATAAAAAAGACAAGATGCCGAGTCACCCTAAGGATGGGAGCCAGTGGCAAGCGTTGAACTTCGAACAACCAGAATTTGAGAAGGATCCAAGGAACATCATGCTGGGCGCGAGCACCGATGAAGTCAATCCGTTTGGCAGCCAAAGAAGCACACATAGCACCTGGCCTTTGTTTGTGTGGATGTACAACCTTCCCCCCTGGTTGTGCATGCAGAGGAAGTACATTCACATGAGTATGCTAATTGAAGGGCCGAAACAACCAGGGAACGACATCAATCTGTATCTGGGGCTGCTGAAAGAGGAGCTAGACACGCTGTGGAAAACGCCAGCCAATACGTGGGATGCCACAGAGAAAGAATATTTCCCTATGAGAGCCGCACTGCTCACGACGATGCACGACTATCTCGGTTACGGATATCTCGCGGGGCATGTGGTCCACGGATTTTCTGGATGCGTCAGGTGCATGGATGACACAACATATCGCCAGCTAGATAGAGATCCCGGTTCTTCGAAAACCGTGTTCATGGGACATCGAAGGTGGCTTCGCGACGATGACCCGTGGAGGAAACGCAAGGATCTGTTCGATGGTGAAACCGAACTCCGAAGACGCCCGCGTACAAGGAGCGGCGAGGAAATAGACGGGCTGTTGAAAAATTGGAAAGATTGCCCACTGCCGGGAAAGAAGCAAAAGGCGCCAGAGCCCGGAAAGAAGCGAAAGGCGCAAGAGCCGCTGCTGAAGGTATGGAAAACGAGGTCTGTTTTCTGGGACTTGCCGTACTGGAAGATCCACCGTGTGCCTCACAGCCATGATGCCATGCATATCACGAAGAACGTGTGCGAGAGTCTGCTTGGTACCCTGCTCAACATGCCAGAGAGGACCAAAGATGGGCCGAAAGCAAGGGCAGACTTGAAATCAATGGGCATCAGGCAGGAGCTTCACGCTAATGATGATGATGATGATGATGAGGCGAAGCAGGACACAGAAAGTCGTCGCAAAGGCAAAAAGGCCAAGAAGACCGGAAATGACTACCCTCCCGCGTGCTTCACTCTAAGTCAGGAGGAGATCGAGCAGTTTTTCACCTGCCTCGTAGGAGTAAAACTTCCTTACGGTTATGCGGGGAAGATAAGCAGATACCTAGACCCAGCGAAGTAGAAGTTCAGCGGGATGAAGTCTCACGACTGTCACGTGCTGATGACGCAGATACTTCCAGTTGCAATCCATGGGATCATGGACGCGCATGTCCATGAAACGCTATTTGGCATATGCAACTTTTTCGACGTCATCTCTCGGAAGTCGGTTGGCGTGAGGCAACTTAGAAGGCTACAGGAAGAGATCGTGGTGATACTATGCGAGCTTGAGATGTACTTCCCGCCCGCATTCTTCGATGTTATGGTGCATCTACTGGTCCATATCGTAGAGGATATCATCCAACTCGGGCCGACGTTCCTGCACAGCATGATGCCGTTGGAAAGGATGAATGGTGTCATCAAAGGATACGTTCGCAACATGTCACGTCCAGAGGGAAGTATAGCCAGGGGCTTTCTGACCGAAGAGTGCATCTCCTACTGCACGAATTATCTAGGCATCGAGAACCCCGTTGGTCTTCCCGTCAACAGGCACCTCGGCAGACTCGCTGGATGGGGTCACCGTGAGGGTCGCCGCGAAATGCATGTCGACTTCGAGGGTCGACTCGCGGACTTTGAAAGAGCAAACCTAGTCGCGCTACAACACATAGACGTGGTCGATCCTTGGGTGGTAGAGCACAAAACCTTTATTGAGAAGACATACAATGACCGAGGCCAACAGAGGACGGACGGAGATATAATCAAAGAGCACAACTCATGTTTCACGCGTTGGTTCAAGCAGAAGCTTCTGTCGTACCCTTTACATGAGGATTCTTCCGCAGAAGAACAACTCATATTCGCCTTGTCACAGGGCGCCGAGCACAACCTGATGACATATGAGGCGTACGATATCAACGGCTACACATTCTACACCGAGGACAAGGACATGAAGAGCGATGGTTATCAGAACTCAGGGGTAACGATGGAATCCTACACCGATAACGACAAGGACAGATACTACGGAAGGATCGAGGAGATCTAGGAGCTAAGCTACGCTGGAGAGAAGGTCCCGATGTTCCGTGTCAGATGGGCCAAGAGCGTCCTAAAAGAAGACCGGTATTTCACCACCATGGTTATACCCGAAGCCAAATCCAAGACCGCGGGCGCAAACGTCACCGTGAAAAATGAGCCATGTGTACTAGCTTCCCAAGTGGACCAATGCTTCTTCATTACCAACCCGTCAAAGCCCAGTCGTGTTGTCGTGAGGAGAGGCAAAAGGAAGATCATCGGAATGGATGGAGTAGCCAATGAGCAAGACTTCGACAAGTACGGCGACCCGAAGATCGAACATGACGACGACGATGAAGTAGCAGCATACACCACAAGAAGAAGCAGGACCACCCTACCTAAAGGACGTCCGTTCCACAGAAGAACTCCATTTGCGAAAAAGAAGGGCAAGAAGATTATGAACAGATAGCTAGCTAAGATCGACTGTATTTAAATCGTAGTCTTCATTTCTCGGTTGTATTTCATGGGCACTTTTTGATATCATGAATATTTTTAAATTTCATGGGCACTTTTTGAATTCATGAATATTTTTTCAAATTTGATGATATTTTTTCATATTCAATATGATAAAATATTGAATATTCATGAGGAAACTCGATCTCGATCCCCCTCCATCTCGATCTCGATTCCCCCTCCATCTCGATCTCGATCCCACCCGCACCCTCCCCCGCTAGCTCCACCGCCGCCGACGACCCACTGCACCCTCCCCCGCTCCACCACCGCTGACGAC
>NC_041388.1:16263415-16263913 GCF_002162155.2 Triticum dicoccoides
GAGCACCCCCCGCACCCTCCCCTGCTCCCCTGTGAGCTCCGCATCCTCTCCCCTCTTCATTTAAAAAAATAATAATAATAAAGTGTAGACTACAATTGTTGTTAAACAACAATTATTACTGTTTTTATAAAAAATATTACTGTTTCATATTCATATTCATTTTCTAAAAAATTATTACATGCAACAATTTTTTTTTACTTATGGCGCAGCTCTGGCTGGTGCGCCATTGCTATATATAAAAAAAGATTACTAATGGCGCACCTCTGCCTGGTGCGCCGTTGCTATGTAAAAAAAAGATTACTAATGGCGCACCTCTGCTTGGTGCGCCATTGCTATGTAAAAAAAGATTACTAATGGCGCACCGACCGCGGGTGCGCCATTAGTAAGATTCCCCTCTAGCTAATTCCCTCCCTCTCGCCAGATCCCCTTCGTCCCTCTCCCTCGCCCCCCTAGCTAATTCCCCCCGCTGCCCCGACCCACGCCGCCGCCGCCCCCGCG
>NC_041388.1:16264080-16332288 GCF_002162155.2 Triticum dicoccoides
CACCGTCGTCGCCCCCGCGCCTCCTCGAGCCGAGAGCCGCCTCCCTCGCCGTCCCTCCTCTGCCCCGCCTGCGTTAACCTCGTGGTCGCCGTCCAACACCGCGCGGCCTGCCCAGGAGGACCGCCGTTGTCTTCCTCTTCGAGTACGAGGACCAGGGCGAGCTCGCACCCCCTCGGACGCCCGCCGATTTCCTCCGCCTCGGCCACCATCGCCATCGCTCGACGCCGAATTCGCGCCGCCTCGACTAGCTCCGGCTACCCCGAGTCGCCCTCGACCTCCCCAGTGAGAACCTGAGCCGCTTCCCCCTCTTCCCCCTCTTGATTTCCTTCTGATGTGTTCTAGGGTTAGGGGTTGGAGAATTTTGGACAAGAAAAGGGGTTGGAGAATTAAGTAGCTAGGGTTGGGGAATTAAGTAGCTAAGGAGATTATGTTTAGAGCATCAATGATGGGTGTTGATATACCTCTGGATAATTTTGATTTTATTCATGTTCTCAAGGAATTGGAATTATGCAGGGAACAAATTAGTAAGAAAACTGAACACTGTTGAGATATTCATGACTCGAATGGAAATGTCGCCTCCGTGTGTCTAAGTTGGCATGATACTGTAGTGGAAGAGGAGGAGAAATTTACTGTAGTTTCTGGAAGAAAGAAAAAGTCTCCTGCTAAGAGAAATGTCACTATTTCTTCTCTTACCTCCTCTTCTATACCTTGTACTAGAGGTCGGCAAAAGAATATCAGTTCTACTTTGCCCCCTAGTAGATCTGGATACTATTTCTGTTAGGAGATGGTGTTATATTAAGATGCCTTCCCTTTAAGCAGAAAATTCAGTTAGGAGCTACTGTTAGGAGCTACTGTCAAAAACTTGAGCTACTGTCAAAAAATTCAGTTAGGTACAGTTAGGAGCTACTGTTAAAAACTTGAGCTACTGTCAAAAAAATCAGTTAGGTACAGTTAGCATCATGTAAGAAAATGGCCATAATGTGCCCTGATAATGATGTATTTTGTCATAAAAATATATAGTGGACTGCCATGATAATGACATGCTGCTAGTAGTTAGTTCCACCATGAGTTTCATTAACAGCAAGTCAGTTTTGTTTATAGTTGAAAGTAAGTGTGTGGTTTGAAAATCAAAAAGAAATGTTTTCTTAACTCAAAAGCCTGTTACTGCACCTGTACTGCACATTACAAAGTCTCCTAGTACTTAACCCACCCAAGCTATGAGGCAAAAATTTCAGTTAACTGTTATGGACAATTGTCAATTTTCTGTAATGATGATGGAACATTATAAAGCATTGTAGTCCAGTGTATATGAAGGATACAAAAAATTTAGCAACTTCTCTGATTTTATAAAGTTGTTCTATATGGGTGAAACTTCACTTGTTTCTAGGCTAGTGCAGGGTGTTGCTTTATTCTGTCATCATTTGTAACTATGTCACAAATAAATTGTTCCTTCTTCTGTATTTGAAGTAATGACTGTTCATAAGCTGAGGCATGGATTAAGCTGTTTCTTTGCTGTACCATTATATCTGGATGATTTTTTGTTTGGTGACCTATTATATCTGGAATGGAAGCTCACATAAGTTGAGCTGATTTTTTTCCATATGAAAGCAGAGGACCATATGGTCTGTGGCTGGGTTTTGTCTCCGTCCATTGTGTCGTGATGAATTTGCAGGTACCCCGAGAGGCCCTTGAGTTTGCCGGAATGTCGATTAACTTCCGTTCCGGCAAATTCGGGTACTCCATATGTCCTATTTTCAGCAAAGGTCATGCTGAAATTTTCCGTGAATTTTAGCATGACTTTGCTAAAAATAGGACATATGGGGTACTTGCGACTAATGCATGGGCCGGGGTATCGTAGTACTTAGTTAAGTAGGATCAACTGCCCCGCTATTCTTGCTGCATTAAACCATAGGTGGCAATAGAGCCAAGTGATTAGGCCCAACTTAGAATTCTCCTTAGCATCGATAAACCATAGATGATAAACCCAACATAGGTGGCAATAGAGCCAAGTGATTAGGCCCAACCTAGGGTGCCTCGGCATCGATAAACCCTAAATGATGAAAACTTAACTTGGCTTCTATAGGGTGCCTCGGTGTCGATGAGAACCTAAATGATATACGCTTAGGCTTTTAGGTGCCTCGACATCGATAAACCCTAAATGATAAAAGCTTAGCTTTTAGGATGCCTCAACGTCGACAAACCCTAAATGATAAAACCTTGTCTTTTAGGGTGCCTCGGTGTCGATAAGAACCTAAATGATGAAAGCTTAGGCTTTTAGGGTGCCTCAGCGTCGACAAACCCTAAATGATAAAAGCTTAGCTTTTAGGATGCCTCAGTGTCGACAAACCCTAAATGATGTAGTTTTGAATTATGAACGTAGGATATGTCGTCATCATCATCGGACGACAAAAGTCTCCCGGGGGAGTGCGACTGGTGCCACGACGATCGAGGTCTGTGCGACATGCCTCACCTGGACGATGATCGGCGCTTCAACATTAAGCTCGAGGAGACCTTCGAAGTTGAAATGGTACACAACAACGACAAGTGTTATTTTCATAATTAAGCATGACTTCAACTATTTCAACGTGTAATTTTCATCTTTTACAATTCGAGTATAGCTTATCCCATGCCATGCAAGAAGCTATGTCTTGGAGAGGATGGATTTTGAAGACCATGAAATTTCTGAAACAAAGAAAATTCACCTAAGGACTCATCACGATGTGGACTTTGAAGTAAATCTATATAATTCTGAGAGCGTAACCCATTTTGGTTGCAAAAATTAGGAAGCATTTTGCAAGATGTATGGTTTTGATGAGGGTATGCTTATCACCATGGATCTTGGTAATCCTGACATCAACCAAGACAATATGGACATTTGGGTCCTTGTTGATACGCCTCCAGTTCTACCGCTATGTGAGTTTCTCAAACATAGTTATTAGCTAATTTATATTGTTTATTTCAAAATAGTTGACAGCTTATTTCCATTGACAGCTTATTTTTATTGTTCAAAGAATGTGCGGGAGATGGTAGACAAAACCCACTACACTGATGGCTCCGAATTAACAACTTACAAGGAGAAAAAACATCTGGTCGGATTTTGTACTGACATTGAGAATTACAATATCCACAATCAAACTCCTCAACATTATGGTAAATACGTGCCACTAGTGCATGTGTTCAACTACGGTAACTACTATGGAGATACCCTGGTAAGATTTTTACTATTACGACATCCGTGCATCTTTTGCATACTTCTAAAACTAGTACATCATTGCTAACTATGAAGTTAATACTATGTTTTTCAACAGATAATCCCAGAGAATTGTGTGCCTCATATGATGTATCAGAAAGGTAGTCTTAATGTTTTGAACATACAACCAGGTCATCCTATGAATCTCAACTGTCCATACGAGATTTCTAAAAGAAGTGGAGACATGA
Source organism: Triticum dicoccoides (assembly GCF_002162155.2). NCBI lineage: Eukaryota > Viridiplantae > Streptophyta > Magnoliopsida > Poales > Poaceae > Triticum > Triticum dicoccoides. The sequence continues at coordinate 16,267,519 of NC_041388.1, forward strand.
AAATCAAAGGATAGAAAAAATGTATGGACAGTCGTAAGGAGCTTCTTGGAAGCAAAAGGAAGCGAAGCGCAAGAATTGGAGACAGGATGTTCTCCATTCTCCATAATGGAGAGTCAGGGTCTATATTGTTTTATGCTATTTTAGCATAAATAGGGTATTTAGGTCCTGCCTAATACTGATGATCATGTGCTAAGAACAATTAAGTAGGGTTGGTTCGATGACTATCAAGATGATGATCGTATGACTTGTTATGAATAACGAGTAGAAGTTGTATGATGATGATTAGTAGGACTTGTTAGGATTAGTATTACTTCCGACAAACTCGATACTCGCGGTCTCGAGACTTGTAATGTTTTATCTTTGTTTGGTCTTTTGAATTCGGAGACTAATATGATGAATTGTATTCGGAGACTAATCTTCTATTGTATTCGATGAATCTGCTGTTGCTGTGTGCTACTGTCTATATTCTGTCAAATAATATATTTTGTGACCTGTGCAAAAATCAGAAAAGTAAAAAAAACCTAATATTTATACTAATGGCGCATCACTACAGAGTGCGCCATTAGTATGCCAAGTATACTAATGGCGCATCCATCCACAATGCGCCATTAGTGTGCCAAAGCACATGGTTAAATATGGCCCTGGGAGGCATACTAATGGCGCATGGTGTAATATACTAATGGCGCACTAGGTGGTGCACCATTAGTATACTAGATACTAATGGCACACCAGTGGTGCACCATTAGTAATAAATACTAGTGGCGTGATACTAATGGCGCACCAGTGATGCGCCATTAGTAGGCAAAACTGGTGCGCCATTAGTTGGCCTTTTCCTAGTAGTGTCAACAAGATTTTGGGGGGATACGTGGTTAGGAGAGACGCCCCTGGCCATCCAATATCCTACCCTCTATAATAGTGTACAACGTAAGGAGGATTATGTAGGCACAGTCCTTCAAACTATTCCCTTGAACATCCAGTTCATACGTGTGTTAGTTGGTGAGAGATGTACCGCCTGGATGCACTTGGTTCGGAGATTGATAGAAGTTCAACTCTCCGACCAGCTGGATTCGACACAATGGAAGCTAACTAAGAATGAGATGTTTACGGTGAAATCATTCTATAAGGATTTGATTAATTCTGGCCCACTCTCAAGGTTGTTGCACATTTGGAAGGTTAAGGTTCCTTTGCGTACTAAAATCTTTATGTGGTTTTTCCACAAGCAAGTGATACTCACAAAGGATAACTTAATTAAAAGGCGATGAGTAGGAAGTTCGCAGTGCTGTTTTTGTGATCATGATGAAACAACAAAACACTTATTTCTTGAATGCCCACTTGCCAAGCTACTTTGGAGAGTGGTTCATATAGCACTCAACATTAATCCTCCAGTCGATATTGCATCATTGTTTGGGACGTGGTTAGCTGGGGTTGAACAGATTACTGCGACTCATATTCGGATTGGAATATGTGCGTTATTATGGGCTATATGGAACTGCAAGAATGATATGATTTTTAACAGACAACACACTTTAACTTTCTTGTAGGTTATCTTCAAAGCTACAGCTTGGATCCGTACGTGGTCCTTACTCACTCCTATGGACTCCAGGGAGCCTTTGGTTACTGGGTGCAACCAATGGGAGATGGTAGCTCGGCTTATATTCAATCGGTTCGGATGGCGCTCGCATAACATGATAGGAGTCTAGGGAGCCTACCCTTCTTATTACCGTATCGGTTGTCTTTGTTACCCTGTAGTTTTCCTTTATACTTTTTTCTGCTCCATTTGCGAGCTGTAAGACTTTTATGACGATACTTTGTGGATTGTTAATAAAATGACTGCATGCATCATCATGATGCAGAGGCCGGGGGCATGCCTCCATTTCCAAAAAAAGTCACAGATCTCCTCATCGGCTGCTGAGGACTTAAGGCAAAGGCTAGTCGGCACAATATAGAAATTCAAAAGCAGAAAGTTTGAAGGCGAAATATAAACAAAAATTAATTTTAAGACCAAGTAACTTGGAAAAGGACTTGACTTAATCGAGGCTAATGTTTTGCATAAGCTATTCCATTTTTCTTAGCTCACGATGCTGCTAACCTGTTATATAATTTTGATCCAGGATTTACGATTTCATTGTGGTCAAGGGCGATAAGAGGGCATTGCACTCACGAATTATTCAAATACAAAGTGGCATGGCAATATGCTCCCAACGAAGATGTTGAACCCCAGGACGACTTCTAGCCCGGCCCGAGTCGTGCGGTCTACTGGATCATCATGTAAGCAACAACAAAAAACTAGCATTCAAGTTAGAGATTTTGATCCTCAGGTCGGTCTTCAAGCCCAGCCTGAGTCTCGGGAACTACTACATCGACATTTCACTCAAGAATTACTAACTGCAGGAGGCATTGTGAGGAGATTCGCTCCTCAGGTTGGCCATTGTGCCCAACCTAATTCTTTAGGGCTACTTCACATCTGTTTGATATAATTTTAGCTCTACAAAGAGGATCTCGATCCTCATACCGACTTTTCAAAACGGCCTTAGTCTCGAAGGCCACTGGACATTTGATTTTCTTAGCTAAACTATTATCTTAGAAGATTTCGCTCGTCAGGTCGGCAATTCTGGCCGACCAGAGTCTCGGGTGCTACTGAACCAGCTATTTTACCTAAAATCCTAATTATATGATCAGCAGCCTAGTTTGTGCCAAACAAGACTGTAGCTCATGGGTAAGGATACACGGAAGTGCAAAATTAAGATAAGAACCCACAACACAGGTCAAATCTAGTGTTGATCTGCACCTTGAAGGCTGCTTGGCGCGAAAAAAAGTTCCAGAGGGGTCGGCTATCTTCATCGATGATTCAAGATTGGAGCGGCCCGTCCGACTTTGGTATTTCAGTCATATGACTACTCTTTCGTGCTGTAGTGGTAGGCTTTGCCAAATTTGACCGTGTCACTCACCTCTTTTTGCATGTTTTCGTCATGATGCCCAGTCGCGAAGCCACACATGACCTGTGTAGTCCATTGACTACATAAATTTATGCAAAAACAAAATACAACAAGCAGAAATTTTGGAAAAAGTTCTCGTACATCCATACATTGACTACACGACGCTAAATTGACTACACATGATACTGATGATGCCATGTTCGGATGTGGTTGGAAGTCTAAGGAAAGAATGCCAATATATGGTGATAAAATCACATCAATTAATGTGATAATTTCTTTGCATAAAAGAATAAACCAACTGAGAGAAAAGGAAGAAGCCAAAGGAGATGTCTATAGAGTTTGATGAGTTTTAATGAAGTATCTTAAGAGCTGCCCTACGATTCTCTTATCCTGACCAAAGGGATCAAATTCCTAGGTTGAACTTCAAAGGCATACCATGTTACCAATAGGTTATCACCTTATTGAATTGGCATTGTACTACTCGTATCACTCATATCGTTGTCAACAATTGAAAGGGCGTTTAGGAAAAGATAATCATCAACACCGTGTTGTGAAACAAGATGTCCGGTGGTTGGCTTAATTAATTGAGGATGTGTCACACTGGCAAAGGAATACTCGGACGTTTTTATCTAGTTAATATTAAGGAATACTTTCGAAGGAGGGTAGGACATTGTGTCTGCATCTTCTAGATGCCATTGAAGCTTCATTATCTGTATGTTTTTAGATTGTTCTTTGCTATAAACATGTCCACATTCCCATTGTATTTGGTTATTCTACTTAGGAGCACATAAAATTATTGTTGTGGGTTCTTAGTGTGTATGGACTACCTAGGTTTTTCAACAAAAAAACATGCATTAGAGTAATATACTGCTCATACTCATAGAGAGTTATCTCAGCTAGCAAAAGGTATACCTAGAAGGCAAGATCCTAGTGATTTTCTCATTTCAACCATAATGTAACTATGAAAGAAGAAACTAATGCTTGACTCACATAAAGGAGTGTCAATAAATTTCGTTGGAGCTTGGGGTGTGAAGGTATTTGGTTTCTAGAAATTCTCCCCACGACATGTCCTCATTTAGCAATTTTAAAGGTCACTTTCTTAGAAGACATATATTTTAAACCATAAGGTCCTCCACCCCTGGCCATCCATGGACATTCTCGAAATAATACTCAACTTAGTCATCTGATATTTGCATTTATGCTCATCATTCTTCTAAAGAAGGCATATTCCATTCTTTGTCTTAAGGGCATAGTTATCTAAATAAAAATTTCACAACTACATCGATAAGCTCATGATAATCTCATTGATCAAGACAACACATCCCCATAATACATTATCTTTCCCTATGAAGTCCTTGGACTGTTCTGAAAACGATCCTCAACTCCCTTCCACTCCTAACTCGGGAGTTTGAGATGATGAATAGGAATCCCGATGTATTGAAAGGGTAAAGATGTTGCATCACATCGAAGAAACTTGTCCCTATATATATTTTGTTTTAAAAACAACCACATGATCGTGTGCCTGATTCTGGTCCAACGTAAAGAACATGAAATCGACCTTATTTTGTTGAAGTTAACGTCGTTTGAGTGGGAAGATTGGTATTGTGGGACCAATTGTTTTTCTATTGGTACCCATCAAAGTTGAAAACAATAATTAAAACTAACTTGCAGCAGTATATTTTGACAATACCATTGAATTTTGCTCCGCCTACGACCATTTTGGGCAGCAAGGTTATGATGCAAAATCTTAATTAAAGATGGGAAATCAGAAGGAAATATGCCCTAGAGGCAATAATAAAGTTATTATTTATTTCCTTATTTCATGATAAATGTTTATTATTCATGCTAGAATTGTATTAACCGGAAACATAATACATGTGTGAATACATAGACAAACAGAGTGTCACTAGTGTGCCTCTACTTGACTAGCTCGTTAATCAAAGATGGTTATGTTTCCTAACCATAGACAAAGAGTTGTTATTTGATTAACGGGATCACATCATTAGGAGAATGATGTGATTGACTTGACCCATTCCGTTAGCTTAGCACTCGATTGTTTAGTATGTTGCTATTGCTTTCTTCATGACTTATACATGTTCCTATGACTATGAGATTATGCAACTCCCGTTTACCGGAGGAACACTTTGTGTGCTACCAAATGTCATAACGTAACTGGGTGATTATAACGGAGCTCTACAGGTGTCTCCAAAGGTAAATGTTGGGTTGGCGTATTTCGAGATTAGGATTTGTCACTCTGATTGTCGGAGAGGTATCTCTGGGCCCTCTCGGTAATGCACATCACATAAGCCTTGCAAGCATTGCAACTAATGAGTTAGTTGCAAGATGATGTATTACGGAACGAGTAAAGATACTTCCCGGTAACGAGATTGAACTAGGTATTGAGATACCGACGATCAACTCTCGGGCAAGTAACATACCGATGACAAAGGGAACAACGTATGTTGTTATGCGGTCTGACCGATAAAGATCTTCGTAGAATATGTAGGAGCCAATATGAGCATCCAGGTTCCGCTATTGGTTATTGACCGGAGATGTGTCTCGGTCATGTCTACATTGTTCTCGAACCCGTAGGGTCCGCACGCTTAAGGTTTCGATGACAGTTATATTATGAGTTTATGAGTTTTGATGTACCGAAGGAGTTCGGAGTCCCGGATGAGATCGGCGACATGACGAGGAGTCTCGAAATGGTCGAGACGTAAAGATCGATATATTGGACGACTATATTCGGACATCGGAAAGGTTCCGAGTGGTTCGGGTATTTTTCGGAGTACCAGGGAGTTACGGGAATATGAGAGAAGAAGTATATGGGCCTTATTGGGCTTTAGGGGAGAGGAAGAGGCAGGCCGCGCGCCCCCCAAGGCCTAGTCCGAATTGGACTAGGGGGAGGGGCTGCGCCCCCTCCTTCCTTCTCGTCCCTCTTCCCCTTCCTTGTCTCCTACTCCTACTACATGGAAGGACTCCTAGTTGGACTAGGAAAGGGGGAATCCTACTCCCGATGGGAGTAGGACTCCCCTAGGGCGCGCCATAGAGAGGGCCGGCCCTCCCCTCCTCCACTCCTTTATATATGGGGGCAGGGGGCACCTCATAGACACACAAGTTGATCCAAGTGATCATATTCTTAGCCGTGTGCGGTGCCCCCTTCCACCATAATCCTCGATAATATTGTAGCGGTGCTAGGCGAAGCCCTGCAACGGTAGTACATCAAGATCGTCACCACGCCATCGTGCTGACAGAACTCTTCCCCGACACTTTATTGGATCAGAGTCCGTGGATCGTCATCGAGCTGAACGTGTGCTAAAACTCAGAGGTGCCGTAGTTTCGGTGCTTGATCGGTCAGGCCGTGAAGACGTACGACTACATCAACCGCGTTGTGCTAACGCTTCCGCTGTCGGTCTACAAGGGTACGTAGATCACACTCTCCCCTCTCGTTGCTATGCATCACCATGATCTTGCGTGTGCGTAGGAATTTTTTTGAAATTACTACGTTCCCCAACAGTGGCATCCGAGCCTAGGTTTTATGTGTTGATGTTATATGCATGAGTAGAACACAAGTGAGTTGTGGGCAATATAAGTCATACTGCCTACCAGCATGTCATACTTTGGTTCGGCGGTATTGTTGGACGAAGCGGCCCGGACCGACATTACGCGTACGCTTACGCGAGACCGGTTGTCCCGACGTGCTTTGCACAAAGGTGGCTAGCGGGTGACAGTTTCTCCAACTTTAGTTGAACTGAGTGTGGCTACGCCCGGTCCTTGTGAAGGTTAAAACAGCACCAACTTGACAAACTATCGTTGTGGTTTTGATGCGTAGGTAAGATTGGTTCTTGCTTAAGCCCGTAGCAGCCACGTAAAACTTGCAACAACAAAGTAGAGGACGTCTAACTTGTTTTTGCAGGGCATGTTGTGATGTGATATGGTCAAGACATGATGCTAAAATTTTATTGTATGAGATGATCATGTTTTGTAACCAAGTTATCGGCAACTGGCAGGAGCCATATGGTTGTAATGCTTTACTTTATCACTAAGCGGTAGCGATAGTCGTGGAAGCATAAGATTGGCGAGACGACAATGATGCTACGATGATGATCAAGGTGTCGCGCCGGTGACGATGGTGATCACGACGGTGCTTCAAAGATGGAGATCACAAGCACAAGATGATGATGGCCATATCATATCACTTACATTGATTGCATGTGATGTTTATCTTTTATGCATCTTATCTTGCTTTGATTGACGGTAGCATTTTAAGATGATCTCTCACTAATTATCAAGAAGTGTTCTCCCTGAGTATGCACCATTGCGAAAGTTCTTCGTGCTGAGACACCACGTGATGATCGGGTGTGATAGTCTCTACGTTCAAATACAACGGGTGCAAAACAGTTGCACACGCGGAATACCCAGGTTATACTTGACGAGCCAAGCATATACAGATATGGCCTCGGAACACGGAGACCGAAAGGTTGAGCGTGAATCATATAGTAGATATGATCAACATAGTGATGTTCACCAATGAAACTACTCCATCTCACGTGATGATCGGACATGGTTTAGTTGTTTTGGATCACGTGATCACTTAGAGGATTAGAGGGATGTCTATCTAAGTGGGAGTTCTTAAGTAATATGATTAAATTGAACTTAAATTTATCATGAACTTAGTCCTAGTAGTATTTTGCAAATCATGTTGTAGATCAATAGCTCGCGTTATTGCTTCCCTGTGTTTATTTTGATATGTTCCTAGAGAAAATTGTGTTGAAAGATGTTAGTAGCAATGATGCGGATTGGATCCGTGATCTGAGGTTTATCCTCATTGCTGCACAGAAGAATTATGTCATTGATGCACCGCTAGGTGATAGACCTATTGCAGGAGCAGATGCAGACGTTATGAACGTTTGGCTAGTTCAATATGATGACTACTTGATAGTTTAGTGCACCATGCTTAACGGCTTAGAATCGGGACTTCAAAGACGTTTTGAACGTCATGGACCATATGAGATGTTCCAGGAGTTGAAGTTAATATTTCAAGCAAATACCCGAGTTGAGAGATATGAAGTCTCCAACAAGTTCTATAGCTAATAGATGGAGGAGAATCGCTCAAGCAGTGAGCATGTGCTCAGATTGTCTAGGTACTACGATCGCTTGAATCAAGTGGGAGTTAATCTTCCAGATAAAATAGTGATTGATAGAATTCTCTAGTCACCATCACCAAGTTAGTAGAACTTTGTGATGAACTATAATATGCAAGGGATAACGGAAACGATTCCCAAGCTCTTCGTAATGCTGAAATTGACGAAGGTAGAAATCGAGAAAAACATCAAGTGTTGATGGTAGACAAGACCACTAGTTTCAAGAAAAGGGAAGAGGGAAGAAGGGGAACTTCAAGAAGAACAGCAAGCAAGTTGCTGCTCAAGTGAAGAAGCCCAAGTCTGGTCCTAAGCCTGAGACTAAGTGCTTCTACTGCAAAGGGACTGGTCACTGGAAGCAGAACTACCCCAAGTGATTGGCGGATAAGAAGGATGGCAAAGTGAACATAAGTATATTTGATATACATGTTATTGATGTGTACTTTACTAGTGTTTATAGCAACCCCTCAGTATTTGATACTAGTTCAGTTGCTAAGATTAGTAACACGAAACGGGAGTTGGAGAATAAACAAAGACTAGTTAAGGGTGAAGTGACGATGTGTGTTGGAAATGGTTCCAAGATTGATATGATCATCATCGCACACTCCCTATAATTTCGGGATTAGTGTTGAACATAAATAAGTGTTATTTGGTGTTTGCGTTGAGCATGAATATGATTTGATCATGTTTATTGTAATACAGTTATTCATTTAAGTAAGAGAATAAATCGTTGTTCTGTTTACATGAATAAAACCTTATATGGTTACACACCCAATAAAAATAGTTCATTGGATCTCGATTGTAGTGATACACATAATCATAATATTGAAACCAAAAGATGCAAAGTTAATAATGATAGTGCAACTTATTTGTGGCACTGTTGTTTAGGTCATATTGGTGTAAAGCGCATGAAGAAACTCCATGCTGATGGGCTTTTGGAATCACTTGATTATGAATCAGTTGATGCTTGCGAACCATGCCTCATGGGCAAGATGACTAAGACTCTGTTCTTCAGAACAATGGAGCGAGCATCAGATTTGTTGGAAATCATGCATACTGATGTATATGGTCCGATGAATATTGAGGCTCGCGATAGGTATCATTATTTTCTGATCTTCACAGATGATTTGAGCAGATATGAGTATATCTACTTGATGAAACATAAGTCTGAAACATTTGAAAAGTTCAAAGAATTTCAGAGTGAAGTGAAAAATCATCGTAACAAGAAAATAAAGTTTCTACGATCTGATCATAGAGAAGTGTATTTGAGTTACGAGTTTGGCCTTCAGTTAAAAACAATGTGAAATAGTTTCACTACTCACGCCACCTGGAACACCACAATGTAATGGTGTGTCCGAACATCATAACCATACTTTATTAGATATCGTGCGATCTATGATGTCTCTTATCGATCTACCACTATCGTTTTGGCATTATGCATTAGAGACAGATGCATTCACGTTAAATAGGGCACCATCTAAATCCGTTGAAACGACACAATCTTAACTATGGTTTGGCAAGAAACCAAAGTTGTCATTTCTTAAAGTTTGAGTTGCAATGCTTATGTGAAAAAGTTTCAACCTGATAAGCTCAAACCCAAATCGGAGAAGTGCGTCTTCATATGATACCCAAAAGAAAATGTTGGGTACACCTTCTATCACAGATCCGAAGGCAAGATATTCGTTGCTTTGAATGGATCCTTTCTAGAGAAGGAATTTCTCTCGAAAGAAGTGAGTGGGAGGAAAGTAGAACTTGATGAGGTAACTGTACATGCTCCCTTATTGGAAAGTAGTTCATCACAAAAATCTGTTCCTGTCACTACTAGACCGATTAGTGAGGAAGCTAATGATGATGATCATGTAACTTCAGATCAAGTTACTATCGAAACTCGTAGGTAAAACCAGAGTGAGATCCGCACCAGAGTGGTACGGTAATCCTGTTCTGGAGGTCATGTTACTTAACCATGACGAACCTACGAACTATGAGGAAGCGATGATGAGCCCAGATTCCGCAAAATGGCTTGAGGCCATGAAATCTGAGATGAGATCCATGTATGAGAACAAAGTATGAACTTTGGTTGACTTGCCCGATGATCGGCAAGCAATTGAAAATCAATGGATCTTCAAGAGGAAGACGGACGCTGATAGTAGTGTTACTATCTACAAAGCTAGAATTGTCGAAAAAGGTTTTCGACAAGTTCAAGGTGTTGACTACGATGAGAGTTTCTCACTCGTATCTATGCTTAAGTCTGTCCGAATCATGTTAGCAATTGCCGCATTTTATGAAATCTGGCAAATGGATAAACAAAACTTCATTCCTTAATGGATTTATTAAAGAAGAGTTGTATACGATGCAACTAGAAGGTTTTGTCGATCCTAAAGGTGTTAACTAAATATGCAAGCTCCAGCGATCCTTCTATGGACTGGTGCAAGCATCTCGGAGTTGGAATATACGCTTTGATAAGTTGATAAAAGCATATAGTTTTATACAGACTTGCGGTGAAGCCTGTATTTACAAGAAAGTGAGTGGGAGCACTACAACATTTCTGATAAGTATATGTGAATGACATATTGTTGATCGGAAATAATGTGGAATTATTCTGCAAAGCATAAAGGAGTATTTTGAAAGAAGTGTTTCAAAGAAAGACCTCGGTGAAGCTGCTTACATATTAAGCATCAAGATCTATAGAGATAGATCAAGACGCTTGATAAGTTTTTTTTCAATGAGTACATACCTTGACAATATTTTGAAGTAGTTCAAAAAATTGGAATGGTCAAAGAAAGAGTTCTTGGCTGTGTTACAAGGTGTGAAATTGAGTAAGACTCAAAGCCCGACCACGGCAGAAGATAGAAAGAGAATGAGAGTCATTCCCTATGCCTCAGCCATAGGTTCTATAAAGTATGCCATGCTGTGTACCAGATCTATCGTATACCCTACACTGTGTTAAGCAAGGGAGTACAATAGTGATCTAGGAGTAGATCACTGGACAACGGTCAAAATTATCCTTAGTGGAATAAGGATATGTTTCTCGATTATGGAGGTGACAAAAGGTTCGTCGTAAAAGAGTTACGTCGATACAAGTTTTGGCACTGATCCGGATGACTCTTAGTCTCAATATGGATGCATATTTAAAGTGGGAGTAATTAGCTAGAGTAGCTCCGTGCAGAGCATTGTTGACATAGAAATTTGCAAAATACATACGGATCTGAATATGGCAGACCCGTTGACTAAACTTCTCTCACAGGCAAAACATGATCACACCTTAGTACTCTTTGGGTGTTAATCACATAGCGATGTGAACTAGATTATTGACTCTAGTAAACCCTTTGAGTGTTGGTCACATAATGATGTGAACTATTGGTGTTAAATCACATGGCAATGTGAACTAGATTATTGACTCTAGTGCAAGTGGGAGACTGAAGGAAATATGCCCTAGAGGCAATAATAAAGTTATTATTTATTTCCTTATTTCATGATAAATGTTTATTATTCATGCTAGAATTGTATTAACCGGAAACATAATACATGTGTGAATACATAGACAAACAAAGTGTCACTAGTATGCCTCTACTTGACTAGCTCGTTAATCAAAGATGGTTATGTTTCCTAACCATAGACAAAGAGTTGTTATTTGATTAACGGGATCACATCATTAGGAGAATGATGTGATTGAGTTGACCCATTCCATTAGCTTAGCACTCGATCATTTAGTATGTTGCTATTGCTTTCTTCATGACTTATACATGTTCCTATGACTATGACATTATGCAACTCCCATTTACCGGAGGAACACTTTGTGTGCTACCAAACGTCACAACGTAACTGGGTGATTATGAAGGAGCTCTACAGGTGTCTCCAAAGGTACATGTTGGGTTGGCGTATTTCGAGATTAGAATTTGTCACTCCGATTGTCGGAGAGGTATCTCTGGGCCCTCTCGGTAATGCACATCACATAAGCCTTGCAAGCATTGCAACTAATGAGTTAGTTGCGAGATGATGTATTACAGAACGAGTAAAGAGACTTGCCGGTAACAAGATTGAACTAGGTATTGAGATACCGACGATCAAATCTCGGGCAAGTAACATACTGATGACAAAGGGAACAATGTATGTTGTTATGCGGTCTGACCGATAAAGATCTTCGTAGAATATGTATGAGCCAATATGAGCATCCAGGTTCCGCTATTGGTTATTGACCGGAGACGTGTCTCGGTCATGTCTACATTGTTCTTGAACCCGTAGGGTCCGCACGCTTAAGGTTTCGATGACAGTTATATCATGAGTTTATGAGTTTTGATGTACCGAAGGAGTTCAGAGTGCTGGATGAGACCGGGGACATGACGAGGAGTCTCGAAATGGTCGAGACGTAAAGACGATATATTGGACGACTATATTCGGACATCGGAAAGGTTCCGAGTGGTTTGGGTATTTTTCGGAGTACCGAGGAGTTACGGGAATACGGGAGAAGAAGTATATGGGCCTTATTGGGCTTTAGGGGAGAGGGAGAGGTAGGCCGCGCGCCCCCAAGGCCTAATCCGAATTGGACTAGGGGGAGGGGCTGCGCCCCCTCCTTCCTTCTCTTCCCTCTTCCCCTTCCTTGTCTCCTACTCCTACTACATGGAAGGACTCCTAGTTGGACTAGGAAAGGGGGAATCCTACTCCCGGTGAGAGTAGGACTCCCCTAGGGCGCGCCATAGAGAGGGCCGGCCCTCCCCTCCTCCACTCCTTTATATACGGGGGCAGGGGGCACCCCATAGACACACAAGTTGATCCAAGTGATCATATTCTTAGCCGTGTGCGGTGCCCCCTTCCACCATAATCCTCGATAATATTGTAGCGGTACTTAGGCGAAGCCCTGCGACGGTAGTACATCAAGATCGTCACCACGCCGTCGTGCTGACGGAACTCTTCCCTGAAACTTTGCTGGATCGGAGTCCGGGGATCGTCATCGAGATGAACGTGTGCTAAAACTCGGAGGTGCCGTAGTTTCTGTGCTTGATCGGTCGGGCCGTGAAGACGTACGACTACATCAACTGCGTTGTGCTAATGCTTTCGCTGTCGGTATACAAGGGTACGTAGATCACACTCTCCCCTCTCGTTGCTATGCATCACCATGATCGTGTGTGTGCGTAGGAATTTTATTGAAATTACTACGTTCCCCAACAAAATCATCCCCGGGCGGAAATCGAGGAGTAAGGCGATGAAAGGTTCATATAGATTAATTAGTTCCGAGAATTTTGGAGATAACTCAGGGGAAATCCTAACTGGACAATGTAGGATCGAAAGTATATCTAGAGGGGTGTGATTAGACTACTTGACCAAATAAAAATCTAGCCTTTTCCCAATTTTAAGTCTTGGAAGATTTTAGCAACTTAGCACACAAGTCAAGCAATCAGCCTACACATGCAAGCCTAAGAGTATAGCAGCGGAATGTAAAACATTTGCATATCAAGGTAAAGGGAGGAGTTTGTACGGAGAAAATGCAATGTAGACACGGAGATTTTTGGCATGGTTCCGATAGGTGGTGCTATCGTACATCCATGTTGATGGAGACTTCAATCCACGAAGGGTAACGGTTGCGCGACTCCAAGGAGGGTTCCACCCATGAAGGGTCCACAAAGAAGCAACCTTGTCTATCCCACCATGGCCATCACCCACGAAGGACTTGCCTCACTAGGTTAGATCTTCACGAAGTAGGCGATATCCTTGCCCGTACAAACTCCTTGGTTCAACTCCACAATCTTGTTGGAGACTCCCAAGTGACACCTAACCAATCTAGGAGACACCACTCTCCAAAAGGTAATAGATGGTGTGTTGATGATGAACTCCTTGCTCTTGTGCTTTAAATGATAGTCTCCCCAACACTCAACTCTTTGTCACTGATTTGGACTTCTTGAAAAGATGATTTGAGTGGAAAGCAACTTGGGGAAGGCTAGAGAGATCTAGATTCATATGGTTGGAATGGAATATCATGGTCTCAACACATGAGTAGGTGGTCCTCTCTCAGAAAATGAATGTTGAAGTATACGCACATTCTGATAATTCTCCTTACTAATGAAGGAAGGGTGGAGGGGTATATATTGCCTCACACAAAGTCTAACCGTTACACACAATTTACCAAACTCGGTGGGACCGAATCAGAAAACTCGGTCAGACCGATTCAGTTCATAATGTGACCATTAAGCATTTCGGTGGGACCGACATATCAACTCAGTGGAACCGATTCTATTAGGGTTAGAGCATAACGTAATCTCGATGAGACCGATTACACAAACTCAATGGGACCGATTTTGGTAATAGGCTAACCAGATAGTTGGTCAGGCAAACTTGGTGGGACCGAATCGCTCATTTCAGTGAGACCGAAACATTACGAAAGGGAAACAGAGAGTTTGCATTGCGAACTCGGTGGGACCGATCGCTCATCTCGGTTAAACCGAAACGTCATGAAGGGAAACAAAGAGTTTGCAATCCCATCTCGGTGAGACCGAGATCCCTATCGGTGAGACTGATATGACTAGGGTTTATGGCAGTAGCTATGTGAAGCGAACTCGGTGATGCCGGATAGAACATTTCGGTGGGGCCGAGTTTGACTTTTGGTTTGGGACATATGTGGATAAGAGAAAGTGGTTGAGGGTTTTTGGAGTATATCACTAAGCATTTTGAGCAAGTAAGCCATTAAGAAACGCCTCATCCCTTTTAATAGTATTGGCTTTTCCTATGGACTCAATGTGATCTTGGATCACTAAAATGAAAATGTAGAGTCTTGAGCTTTAGCCAATGTGTGTCCTTAGCATTTTGAGGTGTCCACATTCTTAATCCATGTCATGCCAATCATTGAACTTTCTCAAATTATCATCTTGAAATAATATTAGTTCAATGAGCTATATGTTGTTAATAATTACCAAAATCACCCAAGGATAGTTGCACTTTCAATCTCCTCCCTTTTTGGTAATTGATGACAACATATAGATCAAAGCTTCAACAAATCGTGATAAGATTTAAATACATCGTCGCTTTGAGAAGTATGTGATAAGCAAGAGGTTCCCCTAAATTTGTGCACTATTTAAGATTTGCTTTTAAATGCAAATGCACAATCAATTAGGATCATTGGTCACTCTTCCATGTCACATACATCTTGGTGGAGCACTCAAAATGATATGAATTAAAACATGCACTCATCACCAAGCAAAATGAATGATCATATCTTTCCCTAATAATAAAGTACGGATTGACTCCGTGGGTTCACCGTCACAATACGCTTCTTCCCGTGAATTTACGCTTTCAGTTTGAATTTAAACATATACACAAGGTGGTATTTAAAAACCCGTTTTGTTTGTCCGTCTGTTTTTCCCTTCTTTTCTCTTTCGTAGGCGTTGGGTCACCCGTCGCCCACCTGGGCCACAACCCGTAGAATCCAGACGAGACACGGTGGTAGCCGGCCGAGTCAATCAAGAGAGGAGGCAAAAACTTCCGGTCATAGGAATTGTACTCCCTACTTCTGTTAGGTCCTCGATGGCATCGAACCGAGCTAGCCCATTATTGTGTACAGAAAACTGATTTGAACTGCTAAGTACCACCTCACTTTGTTATGTCCCATCATACCAATTTATATACGTCATTGAATTAAAATCCGTAAGCAGCCTCGAGCGTACATGGATCAACAGGAGATACATCTTTGAGATGAAAAGCTGATGCAAACGACCTGGCTAAGGGTATGGAGGTGGCATGTGGCGGCTGAAGAAATCGGATTGGGCACACAACCTGGACAAAAACAGCCTTACTCGGCTACATCTTCAGTGAAGAAAGAAAAGCAGAGGTGCAAATGGGATAAAGAACGAATGCTAAAGAGGAACTTTGAAGTGGTAATCTTGCTCTTGCAACGGAAAAGGAACAGAATACATGAAGCCGACTGGTACGGGCTGAAAAATCAGCCACCTCCTCGGCCCACTTGACGCGATGCATGATCCTTCGTCATCCTCGCAACACCATCATCCGCCGTCACCACGCCCGCCGGTCGCCGTCAATAGCATCAGATGCTTCCGGCGAGCAATCCCGCGTGGCTGGCGCTCCCGTCGGCGACCAGTCTTGCTTGCAGCCGCCCCATTGTTGCTACCCCCCATACGAGAGAGTCGCGCGAGAACGCTCGCCGCTGCTGCAACTTCTCGCCGCCGTCAGCTAATTGCCGTCAAACACACCATGGCTGGATTTGTGCTTGCAGAGAGAGCATGGTTGTTGCTGGATATGGCGCGAGCTTGCAGAAGCCTTGGCGGTGGCTCTTGCTTGCGCAGCAGTGTGGGGTTCCCGCTGGATAGAGATAAGGGGAGAGAAGGGAGGAAGGAAATTGGGGATGATGGGGACAAGAAGGGACGGCTATGAAGATAAGGTCGATGAGGGACAGCGGTGCGTGGGCCAGACGACACGCGTCACCCGCAGGAGACGACTGGTCCACTTTTCCGGCAAAAAAGTCTACGGCCGCTTGAAAACAAGCAATTCCCGTAGGATAGGATTAGATTTAGCTAGATTTGGTAATATATAACTAGGTAACCTCGTGTAAACTGTCAACTAGATCAAATCGTCGTGCATGTATTTTTACATAACTGCCGGGTTTGGTACGACATTCTTTTTTTAGTTGAATTTGCATATGTTTGTGTTTTTTATGTACTCACACTTTTTTTATTTACTCATACTAACTACACAGGTTATGACACATACAGCACAAACATATATGTCTGGACGTCCAATGAAGTAAATACATAAATTATCTTCGGGAGCTGCTGATCTCGATGTCAAAACATAGGCATTTACGTGTTATGGCCACGGCTGATCTCAATTTATACGAGTGCATAATAAATCATCAATGTTAAAACATAGGCATTTACATGTTATGGCCACAGAGTGTTTAGTTGTTCTCAATAAATCTAAAGCTGTTTTCCCGAATCAGAAAGAAGATGCAATGTTTGATGTCCCTGAAGATGGTCACGTTGAAGTTGTGGTACGGAGGAACATGGCAACCACCTTAAACATCCTTTTGACCCAAAATTGATGCTATGTTGAAACAAGAACAATTACATCCAGATAAAATTATTTTGAAAGTGTTGTATATATATGATATTTTTACTGTCTAATGTCTATACAATACTTAATCTGCTGGTGTGGTATATGCTTTGTCACTAGGCATTAACAGACTGATCTACAACATCGTACTGAAATTTGTCGGACAAAAAACATGGTGTATATAGCAATGCTCTTACTTTAATATCATTTTTCCGCTTTCTAATTTACTTCAAAAAACATGATACTCTAGCACGCAAACAACAGATATATTATGATACTTATGTCTAGAGTAATTAAATTTATTTATAAGTCGCTACATATGCTCTATTTATGATGCAAAATTTATATTAGCTTTTAATCAACACCAGATTCATACAGTATACATGCAGGCAAGCAATTTTGATGGCAATCTCGAGTCATGGATGCTAAGAAACAAAAAAGGAAAAGAGACAGGGAGCAGTATGCACAGATGACCAATGAAGATAAATAGGAAAAACTGAAAAACCGTCGTAAAGCCTATCATCTCAAAGAAGAATTAAATATTGGCCCCAGTTGCAAAAAATACACACAAGGGACGAAGAAATATTCAAACATGAAGCCAACACAGAAGATAAAAAAGTGCGCACGGGAAAGGCAGAAATAGACAAATATGCAACCAGAATAAAAAAAGAAAGCTAGAATAGTGCAAATTACAGCTAACCGTGAATTGAGACGCAACACACTAAATAAAGATTCAATTGTGACGGAGAATCTGCATATAAACCGCAGAACAGAATACTACATGAATTAGGACTTCATGATTAGCGTGCACATACACAACATGCTTGGACGTTAAGCGAAGTAACTCATCATAATTGTCGTGTGTATGATTTTTTTTATTATCAGTACGATGCTTCATTTACTTGTGAGAAAACGTCATATTGAAGTCAGATGAAAGACATCATGTGTTCTTTTACTTCAAAATCATTTGAGTTAGTAACTGAACTCTTGAAGAATGTGCTTCAAAGTCAAGAAAAATGCACCCGGTGGAAGTCCTCCGTGCACCCCTCTCTCTCCAACCATTGGCCATCCAACCCATAGCAACGCACGGGCATGTTTCCTAGTAAGCATATAAAAGATAATGTCATCCAACAAAACGTTAAAGTATGATATGATCAAACACATGATCATACAAGTATCTCACGTAGACATAAAGTATCAAACGAGCACACACACAAGTTCAACTGAAAAGCAAGAAAGCAAGAGAGACAAAGCAGCAAAGCAACACTCTCTTTCGAAGCCTATGATCTATACATTTCTCCCCCTTTGGCAACAAGTTACCAAAAAGTTCCAAAATGCATAGTGTTATGCGTCTCCCAGGCTTGGTCTTCGGGAGGTGGTGTCGATAGAACTCCAAGGACGAAGGCATAAGTGGATGATGTTGGAGCTGGTGGAGCAGGTGCTGGAGGTGGTACTGAGGCCGTTGCTGGTGCAGATGAAGTAGCTCTTGTATCTGATACTGGCACTGCAGCTGACCTCTGACTCCTTCACACTCGCTGAAAAGCATCCGTAGTTGCCTTCCCTCTCTTCTCCTCAGCTTCCTCCTGGAGCTGCTCGACTGCAGTCTGTATCTTAGTCACCTTGAGGTCAAGATCATAGAATTTTATCTCAACAATCCTTTCCAAGCTCTCTTGATTCTGAGTCAGGGTGGCCAGGCCCTTCTCAATCTTCAATGTTGCTTGTATCAGATAACCCAATTGATCTTGTTTGCTCTTTAAGAACACCTGAGATGCTTTCTCGGCACTTGGCATCCTTGCAGCCTTTTCTGCCTTTTCCTTAGCTCTCTTCTCTTGTGCATGTGCTCATGAAGGTTCATTCTCATTCATCACAACTACGTTATCGTCAAATTCTGGATGCAAAGGTAAGTACTCCTTGTCCAACAGGTAAGTGCATGTGCCCATCGTGGAGTTGATGAGCACCTGAATATGTGTAGCATACCCGCAAGATCTTTTCTGATCTACTGTAGTCCTCTTGATTGTCTCACCAATCAGACTCATGACCTTGAATTTTTGAGGGACATCAAATATTTGCAGCAGGTTGATTGAATGTCCTCTTATCATCTTGCGATCTCCATATTTGGGTAACATAGTATGCCTCAGGTAGTGTTGATTGTAGGCAGACCAGACAGTAGATAATGCACAGATCCAAGCTTGTGTGTCTCGAAAGCTTTATCAGGGATCTCCTTGTACATATTTGTCGTAGAGTTGTGGTCCTTCTTCTTCTTCTTGGCATACACTGTTGAAAATATGCCCTAGAGGCAATAATAAAAGCATTATTATTATATTTCCTTGTTCATGATAATTGTCTTTATTCATGCTATAATTGTGTTATCCGGAAATCGTAAGACATGTGTGAATAATAGACACCAACATGTCCCTAGTAAGCCTCTAGTTGACTAGCTCGTTGATCAACAGATAGTCATGGTTTCCTGACTATGGACATTTGATGTCATTGATAACGAGATCACATCATTAGGAGAATGATGTGATGGACAAGACCCAATCCTAAACACAGCATAAGATCGCATAGTTCGTTTGCTAGAGTTTTTCCAATGTCAAGTATCCTTTCCTTAGACCATGAGATCATGTAACTCCCGGATACCGTAGGAGTGCTTTGGGTGTACCAAACGTCACAATGTAACTAGGTGACTATAAAGGTATACTACGGGTATCTCTGAAAGTGTCTGTTGGGTTGACACGGATCAAGACTGGGATTTATCACTCTGTATGACGGAGAGGTATCACTGGGCCCACTCGGTAATGCATCATCATTATGAGCTCAAAGTGGCCAAGTGTCTGGTCACGGGATCATGCATTATGGTACAAGTAAAGTGACTTGCCGGTAACGAGATTGCACAAGGTATTGGGATACCGACGATCGAATCTCGGGCAAGTAACATACCGATTGACAAAGGGAATTGTATACGGGGTTGCTTGAATCCTCGACATCGTGGTTCATCCGATGAGATCATCGAGGAGCATGTGCGAGCCAACATGGGTATCCAGATCCCGCTGTTGGTTATTGACCGGAGAGCAATCTCGGTCATGTCTACATGTCTCCCGAACCCGTAGGGTCTACACACTTAAGGTTCGGTGACGCTAGGGTTGTAGGGATATGTATATGCAGTAACCCGAATGTTGTTCGGAGTCCCGGATGAGATCCCGGACGTCACGAGGAGTTCCGGAATGGTCTGGAGGTAAAGAATTATATATAGGAAGTGCTATTTCGGCCATCGGGACAAGTTTCGGGGTCACCGGTATTGTACCGGGACCACCGGAAGGGTCCCGAGGGTCCACCGGGTGGGGCCACCTATCCTGGAGGGCCCCATGGGCTGAAGTGGGAAGGGATCCAGCCCAAAGTGGGCTGGGGTGCCACTTCCCCTAGGGCCCATGCGCCTAGGGTGGGGAAACCCTAAAGGGGGGGGGGCGCCCCCTTGCTTGGGGGGCAAGCCCCCCACCCCTTGGCCGCCGCCCCCCTAGGAGATTGCATCTCCTAGGGCCGGCGCCCCCCTAGGCCCCCCTATATATAGTGGGGGGATGGAGGACCTCTCACCTCTGCCTTTGGTGCCTCCCTCTCCCTCTCCAACACCTCCTCCTCCTCCATAGAGCTTGGAGAAGCCCTGCCGGAGTACTGCAGCTCCATCACCACCACGCCATCATGCTGCTGCTAGAGCCATCTTCCTCAACCTGTCCTTCCCCCTTGCTGGATCAAGAAGAAGGAGACGTCACGCTGACCGTACGTGTGTTGAACGCGGAGGTGCCGTCCGTTCGGCGCTAGGATCTCCGGTGATTTGGATCACGTCGAGTAAGACTCCCTCATCCCCGTTCTTTGAACGTTTCCGCTCGCGATCTACAAAGGTATGTAGATGCATCCGATCACTTGTTGCTAGATGAACTCATAGATGGATCTAGGTGAAACCGTAGGAAAATTTTTGTTTTCTGCAACGTTCCCCAACAGTGGCATCATGAGCCAGGTTTATGCGTAGTTCTCTTTGCACGAGTAGAACACAATTTGTTGTGGGCGTAGATGTTGTCAACTTTCTTGCCGCTACTAGTCTTATCTTGCTTCAGCGGTATTGTGGGATGAAGCGGCCCGGACCAACCTTACACGTACGCTTACGTGAGACCGGTTCCACCGACTAACATGCACTAGTTGCATAAGGTGGCTGGCGGGTGTCTGTCTCTCCCACTTTAGTTGGAGCAGATTCGATGAAAAGGGTCCTTATGAAGGGTAAATAGAAGTTGACAAATCACGGTGTGGCTTTCACGTAGGTAAGAAAACGTTCTTGCTAGAATCCTATTGCAGCCACGTAAAACTTGCAACAACAATTAGAGGACGTCTAACTTGTTTTTGCAGCAAGTGTGCTGTGATGTGATATGGCCAAAGTTGTGATGAATGATGAATGATATATATGTGATGTATGAGATCATGTTCTTGTAATAGGAATCAGGACTTGCATGTCGAAGAGTATGAAAACCGGCAGGAGCCATAGGAGTTGTCTTTATTTTTTGTATGACCTGCGTGTCATTGAGAAACGCCATGTAAATTACTTTACTTTATTGCTAAACGTGTTAGCCATAGCAGTAGAAGTAATAGTTGGCGAGCAACTTCATGGAGACACGATGATGGAGATCATGATGATGGAGATCATGGTGTCATGCTGGTGACAGGATGATCATGGAGCCCCAATATGGAGATCAAAGGAGCTATGTGATATTGGCCATATCATGTCACTATTATTATTTGATTGCATGTGGTGTTTATCATGTTTTGTACATCTTGTTTACTTAGAACGACGGTAGTAAATAAGATGATTCCTCATAATAATTTCAAGAAAGTGTTCCGTTGTTTCGAAGCACCACGTGATGATCAGGTGTGATAGATTCCAACGTTCAGATACAATGGGTGTAAGACAGATTTACACATGCAAACACTTAGGTTGACTTGACGAGCCTAGCATGTACATACATGGCCTCGGAACACAGAAGACCGAAAGGTCGAGCATGAGTCGTATAGAAGATACGATCAACATGAAGATGTTCACCGACGTTGACTAGTTCGTCTCATGTGATGATCGGACACGGCGTAGTTAACTCGGATCATGTTATACTTAGATGACTGGAGGGATGTCTATCTGAGTGGGAGTTCATTGAATAATTTGATTAGATGAACTTAATTATCATGAACTTAGTCTAAAATCTTTACAATATGTCTGGTAGATCAAATGGCCAACGTTGTCCTCAACTTCAACGCGTTCCTTGAGAAAACCAAGCTGAAAGACAATGGCAGCAACTATACGGACTGGGTCCGGAACCTGAGGATCATCCTCATAGCTGCCAAGAAAGATTATGTCCTACAAGCACCGCTAGGTGACGCACCCGTCCCACAGAACCAAGACGTTATGAACGCTTGGCAGACACGTGCTGATGATTACTCCCTCGTTCAGTGCGGCATGCTTTACAGCTTAGAACCGGGGCTCCAAAAACATTTTGAGAGACACGGAGCATATGAGATGTTCGAAGAGCTGAAAATGGTTTTCCAAGCTCATGCCCGGGTCGAGAGATATGAAGTCTCCGACAAGTTTTTCAGCTGTAAGATGGAGGAAAATAGTTCTGGCAGTGAGCACATACTCACAATGTATGGGTTACATAACCGCTTGACTCAGCTGGGAGTTAATCTCCCGGATGACGCAGTCATTGACAGAATCCTTCAGTCGCTTCCACCAAGCTACAAGAGCTTTGTGATGAACTTCAATATGCAGGGGATGGAAAAGGCCATTCCTGAATTATTTGCAATGCTGAAATCAGCAGAGGTAGAAGTCAAAAAGGAACATCAAGTGTTGATGGTGAATAAAACCACTAAGTTCAAGAAAGGCAAGGGTAAGAAGAACTTCAAGAAGGACGGCAAGCGAGTTGCCGCGCCCGGTAAGCAAGCTATTGGGAAGAAGCCAAAGAATGGACCCAAGCCCGAGACTGAGTGCTTTTATTGCAAGGGAAGTGGTCACTGGAAGCGGAACTGCCCCAAGTACTTAGCGGACAAGAAGGCCGGCAAAACAAAAGTTATATGTGATATACATGTAATTGATGTGTACCTTACCAGTACTCGTAGTAGCTCCTGGGTATTTGATACCGGTGCAGTTGCTCACATTTGTAACTCAAAGCAGGAGATGCGGAATAAGCGGAGACTGGCGAAGGACGAGGTGATGATGCGCATCGGGAATGGTTCTAGGGTCGATGTGATCACCGTCGGCACGCTACCTCTGCATTTACCTACGGGATTAGTTTTAAACCTCAATAATTGTTATTTAGTGCCAGCTTTGAGCATGAACATTGTATCGGGATCTCGTTTAATTCGAGATGGCTACTCATTTAAATCCGAGAATAATGGTTGTTCTATTTATATGAGAGATATGTTTTATGGTCATGCTCCGATGGTGAATGGTTTATTCTTAATGAATCTCGAGCGTAATGCTACACATGTTCATAGTGTGAATACCAAAAGATGTAAGGTTGATAATGATAGTCCCACATACTTGTGGCACTACCGCCTTGGTCACATAGGTGTCAAACGCATGAAGAAGCTCCATGCAGATGGACTTTTAGAGTCTCTTGATTATGAATCATTTGACACGTGCGAACCATGCCTCATGGGTAAAATGACCAAGACTCCGTTCTCAGGAACAATGGAGCGAGCAACCAACTTATTGGAAATCATACATACTGATGTGTGCGGTCCAATGAGCGTTGAGGCTCGCGGTGGCTATCATTTTGTTCTCACCCTCACTGATGACTTGAGTAGATATGGCTATGTCTACTTAATGAAACACAAGTCTGAAACCTTTGAAAAGTTCAAGGAATTTCAGAGTGAGGTTGAGAATCAACGTGACAGAAAAATCAAGTTCCTACGATCAGATCGTGGAGGAGAATACTTGAGTCACGAATTTGGCACACACTTAAGAAAATGTGGAATAGTTTCACAACTCACGCCGCCTGGAACACCTCAGCGTAATGGTGTGTCCGAACGTCGTAATCGCACTCTATTAGATATGGTGCGATCTATGATGTCTCTTACCGATTTACCGCTATCTTTTTGGGGCTATGCTTTAGAGACTGCCGCATTCACTTTAAATAGGGCTCCATCGAAATCCGTTGAGACGACACCGTATGAATTATGGTTTGGGAAGAAACCTAAGCTGTTGTTTCTAAAAGTTTGGGGATGCGATGCTTATGTCAAGAAACTTCAACCTGAAAAGCTCGAACCCAAGTCGGAAAAATGCGTCTTCATAGGATACCCTAAAGAAACTATTGGGTATACCTTCTACCTCAGATCTGAAGGCAAGATCTTTGTTGCCAAGAATGGATCCTTTCTAGAGAAAGAGTTTCTCTCGAAAGAAGTAAGTGGGAGGAAAGTAGAACTTGATGAAGTATTACCTCTTGAACCGGAAAATGGCGCAACTCAAAGAAATGTTCCTGAGGTGCCTGCACCGACTAGAGAGGCAGTTAATGATGATGATCATGAAACTTCAGATCAAGTTGCTACTAAACTTCGTAGGTCCACAAGGACACGTTCCGCACCAGAGTGGTACGGCAACCCTGTCTTGGAAATCATGTTGTTAGACAACGGTGAACCTTCGAACTATGAAGAAGTGATGGCGGGCCCGGATTCCGACAAATGGCTAGAAGCCATGAAATCCGAGATAGGATCCATGTATGAAAACGAAGTATGGACTTTTACTGACTTGCCTGTTGAGCGGCGAGCCATAGAAAATAAATGGATCTTTAAGGAGAAGACGGACGCGGATGGTAATGTGACCATCTATAAAGCTCGGCTTGTTGCTAAGGGTTATCGACAAGTTCAAGGGGTTGACTACAATGAGACTTTCTCACCGGTAGCGAAGCTAAAGTCCGTCCGAATCATGTTAGCAATTGCCGCATTCTATGATTATGAGATATGGCAAATGGACGTCAAAACGGCATTCCTTAATTGTTTCCTTAAGGAAGAATTGTATATGATGCAGCCAGAAGGTTTTGTCGATCCTAAGAATGCTGACAAGGTGTGCAAGCTCCAACGCTCGATTTATGGGCTGGTGCAAGCATCTCGGAGTTGGAACATTCGCTTTGATGAGATGATCAAAGCGTTTGGGTTTACGCAGACTTATGGAGAAGCCTGCGTTTACAAGAAAGTGAGTGGGAGCTTTGTAGCATTTCTCATATTATATGTAGATGACATACTTTTGATGGGAAATGATATAGAACTCTTGGACAGCATTAAGGCCTACTTGAATAAGAGTTTTTCAATGAAGGACCTTGGAGAAGCTGCATATATATTAGGCATCAAGATCTATAGAGATAGATCAAGACGCCTCATAGGTCTTTCACAAAGCACATACCTTGATAAGATATTGACGAAATTCAATATGGATCAGTCTAAGAAGGGGTTCTTGCCTGTGTTACAAGGTGTGAAATTGAGCTCAGCTCAATGTCCGACCACGGCAGAAGATATAGAAGAGATGAGTGTCATCCCCTATGCCTCAGCCATAGGTTCTATTATGTATGCCATGCTGTGTACCAGACCTGATGTAAACCTTGCCGTAAGTTTGGTAGGAAGATACCAAAGTAATCCTGGCAAGGAACACAGGACAGCGGTCAAGAATATCCTGAAGTACCTGAAAAGGACTAAGGAAATGTTTCTCATTTATGGAGGTGACGAAGAGCTCGTCGTAAAGGGTTACGTCGACGCTAGCTTCGACACAGATCTGGATGACTCTAAGTCACAAACCGGATACGTGTATATTTTGAATGGTGGCGCAGTAAGCTGGTGCAGTTGCAAGCAGAGCGTCGTGGCGGGATCTACATGTGAAGCGGAGTACATAGCAGCCTCGGAGGCGGCGCATGAAGCAATTTGGGTGAAGGAGTTCATCACCGACCTAGGACTCATACCCAATGCGTCGGGGCCAATCAAACTTTTCTGTGACAACACTGGAGCTATTGCACTTGCCAAGGAGCCCAGCTTTCACAAGAAGACCAGGCACATCAAGCATCGCTTCAACTCCATTCGTGAAAATGTTCAAGATGGAGACATAGATATTTGTAAAGTACATACGGACCAGAATGTAGAAGATCCGTTGACTAAACCTCTCCCTAGAGCAAAACATGATCAACACCAGAATTCCATGGGTGTTCGATTCATCACAATGTAACTAGATTATTGACTCTAGTGCAAGTGGGAGACTGCTGGAAATATGCCCTAGAGGCAATAATAAAAGCATTATTATTATATTTCCTTGTTCATGATAATTGTCTTTATTCATGCTATAATTGTGTTATCCGGAAATCGTAATACATGTGTGAATAATAGACACCAACATGTCCCTAGTAAGCCTCTAGTTGACTAGCTCATTGATTAACAGATAGTCATGGTTTCCTAACTATGGACATTGGATGTCATTGATAACGAGATCACATCATTAGGAGAATGATGTGATGGACAAGACCCAATCCTAAACATAGCATAAGATCGTATAGTTCGTTTGCTAGAGTTTTTCCAATTTCAAGTATCCTTTCCATAGACCATGAGATCGTGTAACTCCCGAATAGCGTAGGAGTGCTTTGGGTGTACCAAACGTCACAACGTAACTGGGTGACTATAAAGGTATACTACGGGTATCTCCGAAAGTGTCTGTTGGGTTGACACGGATCAAGATTGGGATTTGTCACTCCGTATGACGGAGAGGTATCACTGGGCCCACTCGGTAATGCATCATCATTATGAGCTCAAAGTGACCAAGTGTCTGGTCACGGGATCATGCATTACGGTACGAGTAAAGTGACTTGCCGGTAACGAGATTGAACAAGGTATTGGGATACTGACGATCGAATCTCGGGCAAGTAACATACCGATTGACAAAGGGAATTGTATACGGGGTTGCTTGAATCCTCGACATCGTGGTTCATCCGATGAGATCATCGAGGAGCATGTGGGAGCCAACATGGGTATCCAGATCCCGCTGTTGGTTATTGACCGGAGAGCAATCTCGGTCATGTCTACATGTCTCCCGAACCCGTAGGGTCTACACACTTAAGGTTCGGTGACGCTAGGGTTGTAGGGATATGTATATGCAGTAACCCGAATGTTGTTCGGAGTCCTGGATGAGATCCCGGACGTAACGAGGAGTTCCGGAATGGTCCGGAGGTAAAGAATTATATATAGGAAGTGCTATTTCGGCCATCGGGACAAGTTTCGGGGTCACCGGTATTGTACCGGGACCACCGGAAGGGTCCCGGGGGTCCACCGGGTGGGGCCACCTATCCTGGAGGGCCCCATGGGCTGAAGTGGGAAGGGATCCAGCCCAAAGTGGGCTGGGGCGCCACTTCCCCTAGGGCCCATGCGCCTAGGGTGGGGAAACCCTAAAGGGGGGGCGCCCCCTTGCTTGGGGGGCAAGCCCCCCACCCCTTGGCCGCCGCCCCCTAGGAGATTGCATCTCCTAGGGCCGGCGCCCCCCTTAGGCCCCCCTATATATAGTGGGGGGGGGATGGAGGACCTCTCACCTTTGCCTTTGGTGCCTCCCTCTCCCTCTCCAACACCTCCTCCTCCTCCATAGAGCTTGGCGAAGCCCTGCCGGAGTACTGCAGCTCCAGTACCACTGAAGCCCTGCTGGAGCCATCTTGCTCAACCTCTCCTCCCCCCTTGCTGGATCAAGAAGGAGACGTACGCTGACCGTACGTGTGTTGAACGCGGAGGTGTCGTCCGTTCGGCGCTAGGATCTCCGGTGATTTGGATCACGTCGAGTACGACTCCCTCATCCCCGTTCTTTGAACGCTTCCGCTCGCGATCTACAAAGGTATGTAGATGCATCCGATCACTTGTTGCTAGATGAACTCATAGATGGATCTTGGTGAAATCATAGGAGATTTTTTGTTTTCTGCAACGTTCCCCAACATACACATCAAAATCATCCTCATGTTACTCTGGGGCATTGATCAACTTCACCCACTCATCAACAGTTGATTGGTACCTCGTACCCTCAGACATCCACACAATTCTACCATCTGGATAGAAATGAGAAGTGCAGTAGAACTGCATAATGAGCTCATCATTCCATTTGGTCAACTTTCGACCCACAAACACATCAGATCCACAAGCTTTGAAGCTTTCATGTACACCTCGGAAAAAGTCTTCATTCTCATCAATGAATTCCCAATCAACCCATCTATAACATCCCAAATTTTCAATTTGGAATGTTATACACTTGATCATCATTGCATATCATAATTATTGCATTTTGGTTGATCCTAGAAATTTCACGCAACTCAAGGACCCTCAGAGAGAGTTG
The DNA here is from genome assembly GCF_002162155.2 of Triticum dicoccoides. Taxonomy (NCBI): domain Eukaryota; kingdom Viridiplantae; phylum Streptophyta; class Magnoliopsida; order Poales; family Poaceae; genus Triticum; species Triticum dicoccoides. The sequence continues at coordinate 16,296,021 of NC_041388.1, forward strand.
CGGATTTCGTTATTTTCATATTTGAGTTGCCTCAAATTTTGAAAATAGGATCATTTGATTTTATTTATTTTATCTTCAATTATTTCTATTATAAAAATTATGAGAGAGGGAATAAAATGACTTTCCCAAAATAAAGTAATATTGAAGATTTAATAAAAAAATCAAATAAGATTTTATTGGGTTTTATTTGCTATTTTATTTGAATTTAGGAAAAATGTGCATTTTTCAAAATTGCATTTAGTCCCCAAATAAATGTTCATCCTGCACAGCTTGATTTTAGAAGCCGGGGAAAATTGATTTCGGGATTTTTTCTGAGCATAACTATTTATAAGAAAATGCGCAACGGACCTACGGGTCGTGTCCGACCCGGTCACTAAGGCCCGTCCGGCTTTAAAAACCGGGGAGGCCCAGCCGGAAGCCCCCCCAAACCCTAGCCGCCCCGCGCCGCCCTAGCCCCGCGCCGCCGCCGCCACAGCATTGCCGCGCCGCCGCCGCCGCCTTCGGCCCGCGACGCCCCGCGCCGCCACCGCCGCTGCCACCGCCCGCCGCCGTCACCGCCGCCGCCGCCCGCTGCCGCCGCCGCTGGACCCGCCGCCCGAGGTTTACCTCGATCCCGCCGCCATTTTTTTAAAACCGTACGGTTTTCCGACGGTTTTGTCGTTTTTTTAGTTTCGGTTTTTTAAATAGACCAGTTTTCCGGTTTATTTAAATAGTGAGTGTTCGTCCGTTCGTTCGTTTTAACGAATGTTCGTCATTTTTCTTTTTCTCGGATTAAATCCGCGATTTTTCTGATCGCGATTTCTGATCCGATTTTCGTTTTAGTATATCTTTTCGCTCGTTTATCGGAATCAGGCGATTCAAGCGCCTGGAGTTTCGTCTCGAAACCCTCTTTCCGTTTAACCAACTTAAACAAGTTTTTGCCACTGTAAAAATTGCCTTAGATCCAGAATAGTAAACGAAGCCTGTTTCTTTTGTCGTTTGTCTTTCCTTGCTTCGTTCAATTTGATTCTTTTTGCCAACCGGAGTTCTTAAATTGAACTTTCAGGTTAGATCTCTTATTTTGAGTTTTTCCTGTGCATTAGTTGAGTACTTATTGTATGCTTGTTTGTTTGCGATAGAGTACCCGGAGTGCGCTGCTTGTTACTTCGAGTCGCTAGGTTTCCCGGATCATCAGCAAGGCAAGTAACACTTTGATCATACCTCCTACTACCCAGTTTTATTGCATTAGATCAATCCTCACACCCTGCATGTTTTAGGATCTAATTAAATTGTGGGTTTGGGAAGTAGTTGAGGTAGAATCTATTACCCATTTATTATCAAACCTTTGGGAGTTACTCTACGTTTGCTTATTATTGCTATGCTATGGTAGTAGACGTGGATTGGGTGAGTGTATCCATGATAGATGTGAGCTTTGTTAATTAATGGTTTACTTAAGGTGGCAACCTAAACACACATCTGGGTGGATTGAGGCACCTGGGTATTCCAGGATTGCCTATTTTCTTTTGGACCGCCACCCAGACTCAAAGGGATCATGAGATTATTCATGCTAGAAACTTCTGTGTGCAGCCACAAGCTATTATGGGCTCTAGCATAGTTGACTAAGTCGTGCGAACTCTTGAAGTGGTAGACTAGCACATGTAGGGGATGTAGGTGGTACGGTCTACCCATCGTAAGGTGCTAGTGCTTCTGAAAGACTATGTCTCGGTCATCCGTTTCTCAAACACCATGTAGTGCGAGAAATCCAGCGGAGGAGATCGAGTCCTGTGGGGAAAAGTGCGCAAACCTCTGCAGAGTGTGTAAACTAATCATGGTTAGCCGTGTCCCCGGTTATGGACATCTTGAGTATCTAGTACCTGGATTATCATGTGAATCTCAACATGTTACTCTAAAAATTAATTTTGCTGGATTGTTTAATGATGATGTTTAATTGGGATTGAGAATGTTGTCAACCATTCTCAGTGTTTAACAACCACCATGATAGTTAAATAAATTTATTCCTTTGCAATAGGGAAAAATTGGCTTTACGCAAAACTGTAACCATAGAGCTTTCCACGAGCCAAATATGCATATAGAATAGCTGTTTCATTCCATTACTCTCTATGTGTTACATTGCCAGCATATTCCATGTGCTGGCCCGTTTTCGGGCTGCAACATTAATGTTGTGGACTTTTCAGACCACGATTAAGGAGTTTTAGGTCGTGGTTCTATACTCAGTGATGCCGTTGGAGTTGATGGACTCACTTATCTTCCAAGCCTTCTGCTGTTATCGTTATTAGATGGCCTTAAGCCATATTTATTGTAATAAGTTCTCCTTTGAGACACTCGATGTAATAAGTGTGTGATTGCTACCCTGCTATAAATCCTTCATGTACTGTGTGGTGTCAGCATTACTGATCCAGGGATGACACCGGAGCACAGAGATTGGACCGTTTGAGGTCTGGTCGCTACACCATCTCATATCACAGACAATTGGCTTCTTGTCAAGCAGAATGGTCTCATAGAAATCATGTTGTTCCTTGGTGTGGAACCTATAGTCCACTACAGTCCTCCTCCTCATAGCATAGGGATCAGACTGTCTCCATAGTCTCAATCCTTCATCCTTCCAGATGTTCATGTCCTCAGCCACTGGATGAGTGTCATTGTGTTCTAGAATCTTTGGGTTCAGTTTTCTCAGCACTTGGGCTTCTGCATCTTCTTCATCAACTTCAAGCACTGGGCCCTGTTCTTTTGTTCAGCACTGATATTCCTGGTGCTTCTCTTGGGCTTAGAAGGATCTTGAGCAGCAGCCTTGGGAGCAGCTTTGGGCTTTAATGGAGCAGCCCCTGACCTGATTGCATCTCCCATGAGCTTCTGGGACTTGGGTGCTGGTGCAGCATCCTCTTCCTCTTCATCTTCTTATGGCTCTCTCATTATGGAGGATCTACCAAGGACTCTGGCAGTGGTCTTCTCGACCCTCTCCTTCCTCTTCTTTCCCTCTCCAACAGCTTCTCGAGTTGGCTTAGTGGTTTCAGCAGTAGAGGCCCTGCCCTTAGACATTGGGATTCTTTTTGCAGGTGCCTTCTTATTCAACCCTTGCTTAGTTGTTGCAGCTGTGCCATAGTCTTTCTTCAGCACCTTCTTTTTGGTGCTAACTTCCTCATCAACAGCCACATAGTCCTCATCTTCAGAATCCTAGGTTTTCTTCCTCCTTGTCCTGGTGGCTGCCTTTGGCAAGTTACTGGGAGTGCTCCTGCTGCCAGCATCTAAGGTGCTTGAGGGATTAGTGCCCTCACTCATTTGCACTGGCTCTTCAGATCTATTTTTGGCTATCACTCTGGCCAGACATCTTGGCAGGCAAATTGACAGCAAACCCTATGAATAGATGTAGATGAGGTAGAATGGATGAGCATCACAAGGTGCAGAGTTTTTGCAAAACACATGAGTCAAAAACTTAGCTTTAGTTCTCCATAGAAAGCATTTTGGAGCTACCGATTTGTTAAACTCGGTGATACCGAAGCAACTTTTGGAGTCTAAACTAGTGAACTCGGTCAGACCGAGTCACAGTTCGGTGGCTCCAAGATTGCTAGGGTTTTCATAGAGAATCGAACTCAGTTGCACCAATTTGCGATTTTCGGTGAGACCAAAAAGCGCATGTGCAATGGCCTAAGCCAAATCGGGGAGAGCGATTTCTACAACACGGTCGGTCCGAGATGAGTTTGGCGGAGACCTAACCCTAAATTTTTGAGTCAAACCTAACTTAAAGGGAGTTTTCTCTTGATAGATTGATTTCATACTTGGTCGAATCATGGCAAAGCAATGTGCTAAGAATCGGAATGAATAATTAGCACATAATGTCAAACTCATACCCTAGTTCGGCGGGAGTTCGCTACGGCGACAACGACGGGGCATAATTCCATTGACGGCGATAGAGATTAGCGGCAGGAGGTCGCTGGAGACAAGGAGACGATTCGGAGACCCGAGACGGCTGAGCAGGACACACACAGGATGAAGAGTTTTGGAGAATTTTCCAAAATTTAACCCGTCAGTATATATCCCAACCCTGTCGGTGTGACCAAGTGGAACAACTCGGTGGCACCAAGATGCAGAATCGTAAGCGGTTACTGCAACTCGGTGTGACCGAAAAGTTCAAATTGGTTGCACCGAGATTGAAATCCTAGATCAACTCAGTGAACTCGATGTGATCGAAAAGGATGGATCGGTCAAACCAAAATGCACAGAGAGGTTTTGGAAGTTTAAGTCTATGACGAATTGGGGACTCCGAGTGCTCCTCACACAGAGTGGTTCGAATTTGACTTGGTCAAACTTTGTGATGTAGCATGAATATAGTTTGAGACGAGAAAAGCATAGATAGCTAGAGGAGGTTCTTAGGCATTCTTGTCCATCCACTTGGCAAAAGAGAAAATGCCAAACAATCAAAACAACAAGTGGATGTCCTCGAATGAGTAAAATATGCATCAACATGCTCACACAATAAAATGGCAAATGAAATATGTGGCAGAGCATGCACAAACACTCTAGCATCTATCAAGCAATTGGCGATGACTAGGTTATCTATATATGAGTATATTAACATAGGAGTGAAATGAGAACATTTGATCGTAGGTCATACTCATCGTTTAAGCACAAGTGGGGTTACCACTTTTACATAAAGCATTGTTGTGTTCACACCTGTAGAGTTGCCTTAGCTCAATTGTTAGAGTAAAGCTCCCCCTAGATATGATATCCCCCATAAAAGGGGTGAACTAACACAACTGCAGGATGCTACTAACGCGACAATACGATCAAAGACCCTTCGACGAAACTGTGTGTGATGCCATAATCGCAAACGGTGATGTAAAAAACCGTCAAAAAAGGTGCAAAACATTTGCGATGCAGGATGCATCAAACATGGTCCAGATTTAAGTTGCGTGTGCGATGCAGGGCATACGGTTCAGTCCACTTAACTGTTTGCGACGAGGAGGAACAAAAGAAACGGGCAGCCAGATGAAGGTGTGTGTGATATACAGCATACGGTTCACTCGGATGAACTGTTTGTGATTAGGCATAACAAAAGAAATGGTCAGCTAGATTCAAGGTGTGTGCGATATATGTCATGCGGTTCACACTGATGAACTGTTTGTGTTAAGACAAGAGAACAGAAACGGTTCAATATAACAAGATGTTTGTGATACGCGGCAAACAGGTCTGTAAATCAGAAATGTATGCGAAGACCAATAATAACACAGACGGTTGGTGCTAATAAGACGTGTGTGTTGTGCGATGGGATTGCATACAAAACAACAACATTACATACAGACTTATAAGGACATGGTTGCATAACCAAATTAAACATCCACTTACATAGGTGGCTACTACAACTATGGCATTTGCACACACCAAAGCAAACTATTACTTGCATAATTACATAGGTGGCTACTACACACATGAAATTTCCACACACCAATAAAGTAAACTATATATTACACGCATGATTAACTAGCATAAACGATCATCTAATCATCATTAATTCTTGAGATGCTTGCTCTGCTTGTGGCTCGATCTGGGCTCGTCGATTTGGGTAACGAGGCACTTCCTCATGTCAATGATTCGCCTGTGCATCTCGTAGAATGTGTACACACTCTTGGCTGCGAACCTGAGGTGAGGTTCATCCAGTTGCCGCATCCAGGCCTTGTGCCAAGATACGGGACTTGTTCTCTAGGCATCCTGCTTCATCTTTTTGTAGTAGGGGTCGATGATGGCCGATACGAGTTCGACCGGGGATTCCTGCTTTGTGCGGCCCCAGACCCTGTAGTTATCATGGATTTTGACAAGGTTCTTGCAGGCCAAGCCCATAACCCTAAGCACTTTTACATAGTCTTTGGTTTCCACTGTGGCGAACTTGTAGTCGGTGTTGTTGACAAACCTATTGAAATGGTCGCAAGGCTCTGTGGCCATCTAGTAGTGGTAGATGAGGACATGATAGTGCACGCACAACTGGGCAATGGTAACCTTCTCACCTGTGCCAGGACGACCGGCGGTGTAGTGGAGGTCGACACCGACCACCTTGTACTTGTATCGAGCAAGCAACTGCTCAACGCTGTTGATGTAGTCGTCCACCACAGCCGGGTCGATGGTGTACACCATCGAGAGATCCGTCTCCCTCGCGTGGGTCTCCACTCTATGCTCGCCGAACTCCATTGGAGCGCCGCTAGACATCCCCTCTCTAAGTGTCGTCGTGGGTGTGCTTGTTGTGTTGTGGGGCGCAATTGAAAGGTTGAAGAGACTAAGGTTATAATGGCCGCGGGAATTAAAGGGGAAGCCAGACGGCCAGGAATCTCGGCAGGCCATAATGGCCGCTTAACTCCATCGTGCCGCACGTAACTGCATCGTGTGGCAACGCGTGCGGTGCAACCGCATGCATATGGGGGCCCAACATGATCGTGTGCGCGCCCAACCGCTAGCAGAGCATGCGCAGAGGGACGCGAGCAGAGCACTCCGTGGTCACCTCAACGGCGAGCAACCATATATATATGAATGAATATAGCAGTTGAACGCTTAAGGAAAAGTTGTGCACAAGCCAAGCGCGTGGACGGACACGAGCAGAGCGCGCTGCGACGCTTAACGGCGAGCACAGTGCGCTCCGGCACCTAACGGCGGGATAGACCTTCATTCAAGCCAATCAACATGTGTTCAAAAAACAAAAATTATCAAAAAGTAACGAGATAGACACTGGCAGCACAACTTATAAATTGACGGATGGAGTACTAGATACAGTGATGCATATAATTAGGCAAGAAGAAAGATGCATCCATCAACGTACGACCTCCTCCTCCTAAACTCAGTGCGCCGGGACACCAACCGACGGCTAAGGAGCGGCGGCTTTTGTGGCGAGGTCAAGGTGCTTCTCAACAACGGCATCCAAGGATTCCAGCCGGTTGAAGAACGTCAACATCGTAGCGTCCTCACTGGCCTTGTAGATACCTATGTAAATGATTCGCTCGTACAGATGGATGTGTAGGTCGATGGTTTCTTGTAGGGCGAGGCGCCTAGCGGCGAGCGTGACCTCCAGGTGGACATTCTTCGTGGCGTCGGCGGGCAGTCGCAGGGCCACCAGTGCTTCAAAGAGGTTCCGATCATGGATGCCGATTAGGGTGGCAGGCAATGAGGATCCCGGGCGCGCGGGCTGGAGGAGTACGGCGATGTTGTCCGCAAGCTTCTTGACGACGGTGAACCTGTTGGTGGTGCGAACGATCATCTGGTCATATTGAGAGTCATAGCTGGCGTCGATGGCGGCCATCCACCAGCTGGTCGCCAACACCGTGTGGAGACGATCCACGGTGCCATGCTGCAGGCCGGCGTCGTGGACCATCTGGCATAGCCACTGGCCACTTGCGCGCATCGCCGCCATGAGTCTGGAGTGAGCACTTTTGCGCTTATTAGTGTAGGTGCTTAGGCAAATGCTTAGGTGCGTACAATATGGTAGATGCATTGGAATGGAGGGGTGCCTTTATATGAGTGCAAACTGTGTTGCATTCACATCGTGCTGCCTCTTTTCCCGGTCGTCCTCCCATTACTTCCCTCATGCATTCACACGATGCTAATTGAAGGAGGATGCATCATTGGCCGTTCAACATTTTGGAAACCGCTACCCTCTCCCTCCTCTGCATTACAGCCGTATCGGGAACTACACCGCCCACTGTCAAATCGAATAGTACTGCGCCGCCCGGTGCACACCCAGCTGAACACGCATCTTCGCCTCATCTCTGCTTAATTACTGAATTTTAGTTGCAAAAATTAGATACTGCTAGTGATTTTTAGCTTCATATTTTGATAAATCGCAGTGTTACAAGGTTGGCAAATGGCAATGTTACTAGATCAACAAATGTCAATCTTTCTAGTTTGACAAATGGTGACATACCCAATATGATAGATGCAAATCGCACCAAATTTTTGTAAGTGGTTCACACGGGTCATCCAAAAGAACCGTTTGTGTTCAAGAGATGCACAAATCCTGCTCTCACTTTGCATATGGGTGTTCTATCTAAAATGTTTGCGATCGAGAGCCATTAAAATTTATAGCCATTAATAACCAAGACACATGGCGTCACATGAATGGTTAACCGAACGCACACGGTTTGATTTATACAAACGTTTGAGATATTAAAGTGCCAGCTATTTTTTCAAAACTAGATGATACCCCGTGCATTGGTGCGGGAACTGTAGTTCATTTGATGTGGAATTTAGCGTGAGTGTTATTCACATTACATGACTCCATAAAAAAACCTGAGAGGGCATATTGTTTACGTCAATGCAATATATCATTAAACAAAACTAACAAATTCCAGTCATCCATTCCATCATGAGTACATTGCAATGAGAACAAATAAGTAGTATAATTATAAGTGGGTCCAAAAGGAAGAAACCAAAGTGTCCCCTATCCAGCTTCTTGTATTGATGTGTAACAAAACAAGGATGGAATCAATCTAAATAAGCACCTTCAATTTTATTTGTAACATTTTTGTCAACAGTACACGCATTTAAGGTTTGTAAATAAGATGATTTTGCTTTGATGGCATGCCAACAATGGACGAAAAAACATAATAAAACATAAGTAAAAGAAACCAAGGTTGATGCCTTTACACCTAGAGGACTTACAGCCATGCTAGAAACACTCCCCTGAAAATACTGAAAATATTATAAGATCTGGAAGGAAGTGTAGATCCTACTTTGAAATGTTAACAAAACACTATAATTAATTCATCCGTAAATGCAATGGTTGTCAATCCAATAAGTAAGACACCACCAAATTTCCACAAAGTAAACTAAGAAAATGACTTCCAATCAAGTGTTAGGTTCAGACAAAAACGCGGAAACCATACATGCTTCATAGTTTAATTATTTGGTAACACATATGGTCTTCATAATTGTACAGTTTTCAGCAGTCCCAGTAGTGTTTAAGGAACATGACCTGAAAATCACCTTTAAACAAATAAGTAATTCATGGAGAAAAATACAGGCATTGGAAGAAAAGTTAGTATACACATATGCCATCGATACATCTTGATAGAGCTCGCATTAGATAGGCATCTGAAAGGATTTTTTTTCATATTCTAATAAAAGCACCAATTACAAGAAACAAAAGCAACTAAGCTATAACAAAATGTCATGCCAAAATTCGCTAAAGCAATTGCCTCCCTGTTACTTTTTGTGGTGCAATAGGAAAAGCTAGATAAGGTTAAGAAGTTAATTAGACTGTACATTACAAGAACAAAATCAGTAGCAAGCTAATACCTCTAGTACCACTTCCTCCTGATAAATGATTTTCATGAAACTTAAGAAATGGGAAAACAACATAGCGCTAAAATATGAGTAAGCCAGGAAGCCTACACATCATTCTTTCTTGTGAAAACATCATTCCGTTGGATTTTGCATGCATAGATCTCAGTTCTAATCCAGCACCTACATGGCCACGATACAGATGTGAACACCTCACAAGAAACCTACCCGGCAATTAAATAAATATTTAGCTTGCAAAACATGACTCTAGAAAACACATTCAGATCAAACGCAACCGACCCTTAAAAATACATTGTTCATGTGTTGACAGCTTTTGTGTGAATTAACTGTAGGTTACAAAATAAATAAAGTAAAATGAAATGAAATATTATTATATAAATAATGTCGAACAAAGAATATTCAGTAATTATTCAGCAAGCGCGGGACCGCAAGATGATCAATCTGGACGAGCTAACAATAGTTAACCTCGTGTGCGTACACGGATAAATCATAGCACAACTGTGCATGCATGCTTACCTTACAATTCAGATTAATTGAATCAGTTGGGCTGCAGATTTCACGTTGACCACCTGTTGCCTCTTCATAGTTACAACCGCCTGTGAAAATTTTCCCCTCTCACAAATTGGTTGCATATCGTGCTGCGCGACAAAAGGGGACAAACAGGGGAGGCAGAAACCTTAGATTAACACTGGATCCGGTCGAATAGGGCCTAGCTAGGCATGGCCAGAGGGAGGCGGGGAAGAAGGAGACTTACGGGTAGTGCATCGTAAGTCCTTCGATCAGAACTGGGGCTCCAGCTTGCCCTTCTTGATTCGGCCCTTGCACTGCCCCGACGGTGGCTGCCAACCTAGAGGAGGGAGGGAGATGGTGAATGGGAGACGGGGCAGCCAGGTCATGAGGAGGGAGTTATTCTAGTCGCACGAAGGGATGATGGTTCACTTCCGCTTCTCCTTCTCTGGGTCGTGGGCCGAGAAAGTAGGAGTGAACCGAAGGGACGTCAAACATGGGGGAACAAATCTTGAACTGCAGATCTGATGACATGGACGCATGAGATGACATGCCACATCGTTGATGTGGATAGTGTGCATGGTGAGAGAATAGAAAGTAGTGGGGAGCAACTTCATAAGAATGGTAGATGCCTTTGTTGGCTATCATTATTCGAGTGCGCCTTCTCTCAAAAAGGACACGAAAAATACCACAGCATGTCGGGTGCCCTTCCATGATAGCATGCCAAGTTTCATGAATTTCAGACGAGTTTTAGATTTACTAGAATTAAAAAACCAGGCATCTCAATGTTTTGCCGGCAATCAACAATGCCGTGATTTTTGAAATTCATTGTCATTTCTTACATGGGACCTAAGCATGCACCCAAGGATACATATTTGATTTTTCAACCAATTTATATGCACTGGAGCATGCACATGTAGTTCAAATTTGAATTATTCACATAAATGCATTGAAAACCTAGTTAATGCATAAAAATGTCCAAACGAACCCTGAAAAATCACAAAAAATCACATAACACTCCTATTGTTCTATGTTGACACGAGAAAAAAATTGAAAGCCATATGAGGCAATGGATATCGTTTCGACCCCAAAGGTGGGACGTTCCCTACCGAAAATCATCATGCTTGTTGTGAGAAGCTCCGGTTTGTGAGAAGCATAGACCCAAACCTGCCCAAATGGGACCAAATTTGTACCACGGCATGTTGATGCCGCTCCATGATAGCATGCCAAGTTTCATGAACTTCAGACGAGTTTTGGATTTACTAGAATTTAAAAACCAGGCATCTCAATGTTTTGCCGGCAATCAACGGTGCCCTGGAGTTTGAAATTCATTCCCATTTCTTGCATGGGACCTAAGCATGCACCCAAGGAGATATATTTGATTTTTCAACCAATTTATATGCACTGTAGCATGCGCATATAGTTCAAATTTGAATTATGCACATAAATGCATTAAAAACTCAGTTGTTGCACAAAAAAGTCCAAATGAACCCCGAAAAATCACGAAAAACTCACACAACACTCATGTTGTTCTATGTTGACACGAGAAAAAAAATTGAAAGCAATAACAGGCAAAGGATATCGTTTCATCCCCTAAGGTGGGACATTCCCTACCGAAAACCATCATGTTTGTTGTGAGAAGCTCCCGTTTGTGAGAAGCATATACCCAAACCTGCCCCAAATGGGACAAAAATTGTACCAGGGCATGTTGATGCCGCTCCATGATAGCATGCCAAGTTTCATGAATTTTAGACGGGTTTTGGATTTACTAGAATTTAAAAATAAGGCATCCCAATGTTTTGCCGGCAATCAACGGTGTCATGGTGTTTGAAATTCATTCACATTTCTTGCATGGGACCTAAGCATGCACCGAAGGACACAGATTTGATTTTTCAACTAGTTTATATGCACTGGAGCATGCACAGGTAGTTCAAATTTGAATTATGCACATAAATGCATTGAAAACTCACTTAATGCATAAAAATGTCCAAACGAACCCTGAAAAATCACAAAAATTCACACAACACTCCTGTTGTTCTATGTTGACACGAGAAAAAAAAATTGAAAGCAATAAGAGACAATGGATATTGTTTCGTCCCCATAGGTGGGACGTTTCCTACCGAAAACCATCATGCTTGTTGTGAGAAGGTCTCGTTTGTGAGAAGCATATACCCAAACCTGCCCCAAATGGGACAAAAATTTTACCACGGCATGTTGATGCTGCTCCATGATAGCATGCCAAGTTTCATGAATTTCAGACGAGTTTTGGATTTACTAGAATTTGAAAACCAAGCATCTCAATGTTTTGCCGGCAATCAACAGTGCCATGGTGTTTGAAATTCATTCGCATTTCTTGCATGGGATCTAAGCATGCACCCAAAGACAAAGATTTGATTTTTCAAAGAATTTATATGCACTGGAGCATGTGCATGTAGTTCAAATTTGAACTATGCACATAAATGCATTGAAAACTCACTTAATGCATAAAAATGTCCAAACGAACCCTGAATAATTCCAATTCTTTTATGATCACTGCAGATAAAATGTCTAGCAATTCAAACACCGTCCATGGCCGCTGTGACACCATTATGTAATTCAAATAAAGACGAAAAATCAAGTATATCCCACACAGTTTATTATAACCGACCGTGTGAGATGCAGCACGAAATATCTTCGGACCGTGTCTGGATAAGGGACCATGTCTGATGACACTTTGCGCGCCAATTTTTTGGCTGAAGCGATTCCAAATTTTCAGCTTCCATGGAAATATCTACCTCCCCCCCCCTTACCAAAATCCACATTTCCCCTCTTTCTGCCTTCCTTTCCAAGTTGAAACCTTCACTCCCTGCTTGTAGCTCCGCCGCCTCCTCGCTGACGACCCTCCTTCACGCTGCTCGGCCTTGCCTATCCAGGCAGGTAATCCACACCCGACCCCCATCCTCCTCCTCCTTCCACATCCCACATGCCCCGACCACCGGTGCGAGCGCGACAGCTTCCACCCAAATCACCGACCCGTCCACCAAATAAGCGCCAGCCTAAGCCATGGTGCACGTAGTATAGCCAGGATCTCAAGGAGCATTTGGCAGTAGAGAAGCAAATCGTGGCTGCACGCGCGGATCACGTCGCGATGACTGCCATTCGTGCTGACCCCCAGATCTTGGAGGAGCACCTCGCCGTCGAGGCCACCGTTGACGCCTCGCGCGCCGATGCCGCGATGTGGTTGGCTCCTTTAAAAGACACTTTGTGGCGTTTTCTCGAGGCCACCATCGGTGCCTTCGATGAAGACTACAAGGTGTTTTCTCAGCGTGCACGTGCTTACCTCATCTCGAGAGCCAGCAGGTTGGTGCCCGGAGCGGCTCAGGCAACTCACCACTACAACGAGGGCACCCACGATGTGGAGGCCTCGCCCTCTTCCATGTCCAAGGAGCCAATCGTCATTGATATCTCCGACAATGAAGAGTAGCTTGTGTTATTAGCTCACTATAAGGACCCATGTTCAGTTTGCTAGCTACATCCTTTCCTTAACAAATTCTAGGGAATTGTGCTATCTACTTTAACCATGCAATCTTCTGCTATAGTGTATATGTTCTATATGTCGTGCAATGTGGTGTTCAATTAATTGCTTGGTTCAATTCTGCAAATGTGATGTTCAATTCTTCTGGGTGCAATATTTCCAAGTTTTTAAGCATGCTTGGTTTGGTTAACTGTCTGATCTTCTATTAGGAATATGTTATATTGTTCAATTGGTGTTTAGTTAACTGCTTGGTTCATTTGTTGTGGCTTGGTTCACTTGTTGTGGTGTTTAGTTAGCTGCTTGGTTCAATTCTGCAATGTGATGTTCAATTGCTGTGGGTGCATTCTATTATTGTATACCATGTGAGGAATAAATCGAATTTGGTTGTACTACTCATGAGAAACAAATACAATTGCTATATTTCCAAGTTGTTAAGCATGCTTGGTTTGGTTAACTGTCTGATCTTCTACTAGGAGTATGTTATATTGTGCAATGTGGTGCTCAGTTAACATTTGGTTCATTTGTTGTGGTGTTTAGTTAACTGCTTGGTTCAATTCTGCAATGCGATGTTCAATTGATGTGGCTACATTCTCTTATTGTATATCATGTGAGGAATAAATTGAATTTGGTTGTACTAAATACATGAGAAACAAATAAAATTGCTCTATTTCAAAGTTGTTAAGCATGCTCAGTTTTGTTAACTGTCTGATCTTCTATTAGGAGTATGTTATATTGCAATGTGGTGCTCAGTTAACGTTTGGTTCATTTGTTGTGGTGTTTAGTTAACTGCTTGGTTCAATTCTGCAATGCGATGTTCAATTGTTGTGGCTGCATTCTGTTATTGTATACCATGTGAGGAATAAATCGAATTTGGCTGCACTTAATACATGAGAAACATATACAAGTGTTGTATTTCCTACTTCTTAGTCATGCTTGGTTTGGATAAATGGGTTTCCATGTGGCTTGAATTAATCTGATTAATCTGCAATGTGCTTATTTATCATCAACATATTTTACAGATAGCATGCGAACCCTTACTTAACCTGATTACTAACTACCTTATATGTGTTGCAGGGAAACAATGGGAAGCACTAAGGTTTACAAGATGGTACTAACTATTATATCTTGCCTTTTTGTATTCATTTGCCCCATTTCTAATATAGAGAAGATATTTATGCACATCCTTGTTTTCAGGCTTCACTGATGATTGCCTCTCAAACCACCTCTGTGATCAGGAGGCGAGGAAAGTTTTCATACAACACCCATAGTTCAATATTGAAGTGTTTCTGAAGAGGTCGAAGGATGGACGGTCAATCATCCACAGGCACTGGCCTAAAGTTGCAAAGACCTTCAACATGAATGAAGGCTCAATATTCGTCTTCCGCTTCAGCAGTTTTCCAGATGAGATGCATCTCTCTATGTACCGTCTATGATGCTAATTTCGAAAGGTTCTAGATGTTGCATGTGAAACTTGCTGCTGGTGCAGTTGTGTAATGGGGTAGCTAAGTGCTGAAGCTATACCATATTGTACTCTGATGTATTTTCAATTATGAAATCCTGCTTCCTTAATATGGAAATGGAATATATTATGTGCTTAATATGAATGTCAGTTAGATTAGTAAATTGATTATTAATAATAGAGAAATTAGCCTGCTAATTGGCCAATTAGCTTACTAATTGTGTTTTCCTATTGCAAACGATTAATGAGAAAACACCGTGGGCGATGATCTCAGGCAACGCACACAGTTTCTAGGAATAAACCGTGTTGGATCAATGAACAATCACACACAACATTCTTTTTAAAACTGTTTGCGTTACGCCACCTTGCACAAATGTTTTCCTTGTAGCGACTGCGTGAGATGTATATACGAACGGAAACGTTTAGCGGGGACTCACTGTGTGGGATGTACTTGCGACCAGAAACAATTTCGCCATATAATTGAATTTTTTTAACACTACTATACATATTTCCATATTTGAGCACTTGTCGGTCGCACACGACCTCATTTTACCGAGCGTGTGTGCCAGAAGGGCATATCCCCAACGGTTTCTAGGTCGTGTGGGAAGGACCCCCCCCCTATCGCCCGCACTCACTTGGCGACGGTTCCGAATGTCGTCGCGGAAAGGGGTTAAAAACCGTTTGTTTAGGACCGACACGCACCAGTGTAACCTTGGGTTCTATCGATGATAACTCCATGTAGATGTTGAAGATGTGGATGCGCAATGTTGATGTAGATCATTTGGAGCAATCCATTGGAGTGAGTTGTACTTTCAATACCTACACGGGTTAGTCCCACAAGGAACTAACAAGGATATCCATAGACATAGAGTGATGTACACACAAGATGATGTCCATGAAAGCATTAGGTTACCTTGTCCCTTGTCTTACCAACAAGAGGATTTGTGACTCCTTGAACTAGTGCAAGATGTGGAAGTTGTTTACACTTGTTCTCGCCAAAGTGATATGAGTGAAGTATGTTCGTGAAGTCACCCTCAAGAACTCTCTAGTTCTTCTTCTTCGGGATCCACATCATCTTGATGGGAATCCTTGGAGTTGTAGTCATACTTGATGAAGTAGAACTTGATATAGTCATGGGAACCCACTTGACCAAGGCCTTGGGAGCTTCTTCAAATGCATCAATCTCCTATTGAAGCTTGTCCTTGCCTTTTTGCTTGCGGTCTTGTGGTGGAAGATCATCTTGAGCTTGTGTCCCTTGGAAGGAAGTAGGATCATACTTCTCTTGTTGAGGAACAAACTTTGTCTTGGGGTATTGATCTTCTTCCCACTCAACTCCATTGGCATTGAACTTTCGTTCAAAATCAATACCTTGATTCTTCCGGTGCATTCCTTGCTTGCGTACAATTTACTCAAATTGCTTACTTCCGGCAAGACTCTTGTAGACACCTTTCTCTATAATTCCCTTCAATAAGCTATTTTCTTGCTCAAGTGTAACTTGGCTAAGAGAATCATTAGTGGAATCAAGAGAACTACTAGAAGCAACAATATTGGATTTAGCATGATTGTTGTTACTACTAGAAGAAGAATCCTTCTTACTCTTGTTGCTAGATTTAACATGTGGCATGTAAGTAGACAAGAGTAAACGCTTGGCAATGTAAGAAGAAATTTTCTTGTGAAGATCATCATTGATTAATTTTAAGAACCCATGCTCTTGCTCAAGGTTGAGCTTTTCAAAGCGTAACTTCTCATGAGTCTTTAAAAGATCTCGATGATTTTTCAAGGTAGTTTCATGAGCTAACTTAAGAGTGTTTAGTTCTTTAGTTAGACTCTCAATCTCCTTCTTATCATCATCATTCGTTTTATCTTGATTAGCATGATTAATAGCAAGTTCATCATAGTTTTCATCACTAGAGTTGTCAACAAGTAGAGCATCATCACCTAGCAAATCATCTTCATCACTATTGAAACCAACATACTCGGGGTGTGATACCTTTGGACCTTTAGCCATGAACCATCTTCCAATTACTTCATTTGGTGAGTCAAATATGTCGTAGGAGTTGGTTGACACAAGTGCTAGACCGGCAACACCTTCATCTTGAGTATATTCGGAGTCGGAGTGATAACTTCTCTCAGAGTGATTGTCGGAGTCGGAGCCGGATACCCATTCACCAACATGAGCTTGATGTCTTCATTTTTTGTAGCTCATTGATGATTTGTCCTTCCTTTCCAAATCATTTCTTCTCCGTGACGTTATTCATTCATAACGGTCATCTCTACTCCTTCTCTCTCTTGGTGGTGATTCTTCTCTTCTACTTCTCCTTTTGGGTGAATCTTCTCTTCTTTTTTAGGGAGCTGTACACTCATTCGAGTAGTGTCCGGGTCTTCCACAATTGTAGCAATTATGTTCACGACTCGAAGATATTTTGTGATTGTAGGACCTTGACTTGGAACTTCTTTCCTTGCTTCTACTCTTGTAAAACTTGTTGAAGTTCCTCACCGTTAGGCTCAATTCTTCATTGAACTCTTTTTTCTCACTTGATGATGTAGGAGCATCACATGAGGCTTTGTAAGCACCACTTGACTTGTTGTGAAGCTCTTCCTTATCCTTGAGTGACATCTCAAGAGCAACAATTCTTCCAACGATGTCCGTTGGTTTGAGATCTTTGTAGTTGGGCATGCTTTGGATCAATATGCACACGGTATCATATTTTCCATCCAAGGCTCTTAGGATCTTCTTCCTGATGAATCTATCGGTCATCTCTTCACTTCCTAAGTCGGCAATCTCATTTGTGATGAGAGCAAGCCTAGAGTACATTTCAGCAACACCTTCACCATCCTTCATTTTGAACTTGTCAAGTTGACTTTGAAGCACATCCAATTTGGATTCCTTGATGGAGTCGGTACCTTCATGCATACCAATCAAAGTATCCCAAATTTCCTTTGCATTCTCAAGACGGCTGATTTTGTTGAATTCTTCGGTGCACAATCCGTTGAAGAGGATATCGCAAGCTTGAGCATTGTATTGCAGCATCTTCAACTCTTCCGTGGTGGCTTCACGGTTCGGTTCTCTCCCATCAAAGAACTCACCTTGCAAGCTAATACACACAATAGCCCAAACGGTGGGGTTATGTCCAAGAATATGCATTTTCATCTTATGCTTCCAACTAGCAAAATTAGTACCATCAAAGTAAGGACCTCTACGGTGTTAATCTCCCTTGCTACACGCCATATTCTCCTAGGTTGTGAAACCAAGGCTATGATCACCAAAGCTATGGAAATCATGGCAAATGGAGACCAAAGCTCTGATACCACTTGTAGGATCGAAAGTATGTCTAGAAGGGGGTGATTAGACTACTTGGCCAAATAAAAATCTAGCCTTTTCCCAATTTTAAGTCTTGGAAGATTTTAGCAACTTAGCACAAGTCAAGCAATCAACCTACATATGCAAGTGTAAGAGTACAATAGTGGAATGTAAAACATTTGCATATGAAGGTAAAGGGAGGAGTTTGGAGGGAGTGACACGTCTCCAACGTATCTATAATTTATGAAGTATTCATGCTATTATATTATCTATTTTGGATGTTTATGGGCTTTACTAAACACCTTTATATTGTTTTTGGGACTAACCTATTAACCAGAGACCCAGCCCAAATTGTTGTTTCTTGCCTATTTCAGTGGTTCGAAGAAAAGGAATATCAAATGGAGTCCAAATGGTATGAAACCTTCGGGAGAGTTATTTTTGGAATGGAAGGAATCCAGGAGACTTGGAGTAGACGTCAGGAAAGCTTCGAGGAAGCCACGAGGCACGGAGGTGCGCCCCCAGCTTCGTGGGCCCTTGTGGGTCCCATGACCGACTTCTTTCACCTATATATGTCCATATACCCTAAAAACATCAGAGAGCAGAATAGATCGGGAGTTCCACCGCCAGAAGCCTCTATAGCCACCAAAAACCAATCTAGACCCGTTCCGACACTCTGCCGGAGAGGGGAATCCCTCTCCGGTGGCCATCTTCATCATCCCGGCGCTCTCCATGACGAGAAGGGAGTAGTTCACCCTCAGGGCTGAGGGTATGTACAAGTAGCTATGTGTTTGATCTCTCTCTCTCTCTCTCTTGTGTTCTTGAGTTGGCACGATCTTGATGTATCGTGAGCTTTGCTATTATAGTTGGATCTTTTGATGTTTCTCCCCCTCTACTCTCTTGTAATGAATTGAGTTTTCCCTTTGATGTTATCTTATCAGATTGAGTCTTTAAGGATTTGAGAACACTTGATGTATGTCTTGCATGTGCTTATTTATGGTGACAATGGGATATCACGTGATCCACTTGATGTATGTTTTGGTGATCAACTTGCAAGTTTCATGACCTCGTGAACTTATGCATACAGGTTGGCACACGTTTTCGTCTTGACTCTCCCGTAGAAACTTGGGGGCATTCTTTGAAGTTCTTTGTGTAGGTTAGATAGATGAATCTGAGATTGTGTGATGCATATCATATAATCATACCCACGGATACTTGAGGTGACATTGGAGTATCTAGGTGACATTAGGGTTTTGGTTGATTTGCGTCTTAAGGTGTTATTCTAGTACGAACCCTATGATAGATTGAACGGAAAGAATAGCTTCGTGCTATTTTACTATGGACTCTTGAATAGATCGATCAGAAAGAATAACTTTGAGGTGGTTTCGTACCCTACCATAATCACTTCGTTTGTTCTCCGCTATTAGTGACTTTGGTGTGACTCTTTGTTGCATGTTGAGGGATAGTTATATGATCCAATTATGTTATTATTGTTGAGAGGACTTGCACTAGTGAAAGTATGAACCCTAGGCCTTGTTTCCTAGCATTGCAATACCGTTTACGCTCACTTTTTCCACTTCCTACCTTGCTGTTTTTATATTTTCAGAATACAAAAACCTATATCTACCATCCATATTGTACTTGTATCACCATCTCTTCGCCGAACTAGTGCACCTATACAATTTACCATTGTATTGGGTGTGTTGGGGACACAAGAGACTCTTTGTTAATTGGTTGCAGGGTTGTTTGAGAGAGACCATCTTCATCCTACGCCTCCCATGGATTGATAAACCTTAGGTCATCCACTTGAGGGAAATTTGCTACTGTCCTACAAACCTCTGCACTTGGAGGCCCAACAACGTCTACAAGAAGAAGGTTGTGTGGTAGACATCAGGGAGCAAACGCAATGTAGATACGAAGATTTTTGGCGTGGCTTCAATAGATGGTGCTATCGTACATCCATGTTGATGGAGACTTCAACCCATGAAGGGTAACGATTGTGCGAGTCCACGGAGGGCTCCACCCATGAAGGCTCCACCAAGAAGCAACCTTGTCTATGCAACCATGGAAATCGCCCATGAAGGACTTTCCTCACTAGGGTAGATCTTCATGAAGTAGGCGATCTCCTTGCCCGTACAAACTCCTTGGTTTAACTCCACAATCTTGTCGGAGGCTCCCAAGTGACACATAACCAATCGAGGAGACACCATTCTCCAAAAGGTAATAGATGGTGTGTTGATGATGAACTCCTTGCTCTTGTGCTTCAAATGATAGTCTCCCCAACACTCAACTCTTTGTCACTAATTTGGATTTGTTGGAAATATGATTTGAGTGGAAAGCAACTTGGGGAAGGCTAGAGATCAAGATCATATGGTTGGAATGGAATATCTCGGTCTCAACACATGAGTAGGTGGTTCTCCCTCAGAAAATGAATGTTGAAGTGTAGGCACGTTCTGATGGCTCTCCTTACAAATGAAGGAAGGGTGGAGGGGTATATATAGCCTCCAAACAAAATCTAACCATTACACACAACTTACCAAACTTGGTGGGACCGAATCAGAAAACTCGGTCAGACCGATTCAGTTCATAATGTGACTGTTAGGCATTTCGGTGGGACCGACATGTCAACTCGGTGGAACCAATTCTATTAGGGTTAGGGCATAACATAATCTCGGTGAGACCAATTACACAAACTCGGTGGGACCGATTTTGGTAATAGGCTAACCAGAGAGTTGGCCAGGCAAACTCGGTGGGAGCGAATCGCTCATTTCGGTGAGACCGAAACGTTACGATAGGGAAACAGAGAGTTTGCATTGCTAACTCGGTGGGACCGATCGCTCATCTCGGTTGAACCGAAACGTTATGAAGGAAAATAAAGAGTTTGCAATCCCATCTCGGTGAGACCGAGATCCCTATCGGTGAGACTGATATGACTAGGGTTTCTAGCAGTAGCTATGTCAAGTGAACTCGGTGGCGCCAGATAGAACATTTCGGTGGGGCCGAGTTTGACTTTTGGTTTGGGACATATGTGGATATGAGAAAGTGGTTGAAGGTTTTTGGAGTATATCACTAAACATTTTGAGCAAGCAAGCCATTAAGCAACACCTCATCCCCTTTTAATAGTATTGGCTTTTCCTATGGACTCAATGTGATCTTGGATCACTAAAATGAAAATCTAGAGTCTTCAGCTTGAGCCAATGTGTGTCCTTAGTATTTTGAGGGGTCCACATTCTTAATCCATGCCATGCCAATCATTGAACTTTCTGAAATGATCATCTTGAAATAGTATTAGTTCAATCAGCTATATGTTGTTAATAATTACCGAAACCACCCAGGGATAGTTGCACTTTCAGACAACTTATTTTATCCATTTGGAAAATGACATATTTAACCTCCTTTTCTATAAAGGGATTGGTGTATACAATCTTGTCTTCTTATATTTCTGTGGCTTTTTATTGCTCGCACACGAAAACATCACTGTGTAACCTCGACGGCGGCAGTGATGCACCACATCTCTCATCGAAGGAGACCTGGCCAAAAGCTCGGTACGCAAGCAATCCACCGAGCACTTTTGTAACCCGAAACCCTGCTAGCCCAAGAGGGACCCCGCTAGGGTGCACGACGGCTATGGGAGGCCCTATATCAACTAGATCGCCCCTAGGGCCTTGAGGTTCGCTGCCCTCCAACATGAAGAACAAACGAAGAATGAGGTAGAAGAAAACAAGGGAGAAGATTAAAGTAAAGGTAAAACATGGTAGATTGAATTGTCGATTGTGTGTTGTTCAAGCGGTCATGACCTTTCATCTACTTATGAGGTAACTGAACTTCCTGTACAACAAATGGGCTAAAAGTTCTTTCCAAAACGAAAAAAAATCCTCACATAACTTGGGTAGGAATTTTGGGCAATTTTCCGGATCCATTGGGAGCCTCCGAGTGGTTTGGTTCGGTCTTATCGAGTGAACATGGCCAACCATCTATATTGTACTCATAATTTCCGAGCGGTTTTACTCTGTCTCACCGAGTGCACGGGGTGTATCATGAAACTTTTTCTGATATCCAGTTAGTCTCATCGAGTCAAATCCACCCGGTCTATCCGAAGTGACTCTATAGCGTTACAATCAACCTTGGATTAAGACAATTTTTATATCAAAACTGACCGTTTCGACGAGGCAAAGATTTTTCATGTTGATAACCTTTTCATTTGATGCCATCTTAATTGGGTTTTATGCCATGGCGAAATCTGATGCCAACACTTATGCACATCATCTTCCTCCATTTTTTCGAAAACGGGGTTTTCCCCGGCCTCTGCATCAGAATGATGCATACGGCCATCTTATTATCAAAACAAAAGGTTCCACAAAGGTTCGAAAGTCTCCAACTGGAAAAACTGAAAAAGAAAGCTCACACAGAGCCAAAAAGGGCTAGATACACAAACTAGCCGAAACGAAGACGCCACAACCGGCTGGCTAAAGAGAGATAGGTAAACTAATTTCCTATCCTATTACATGACCGCCATCCAAACTGGTTGAAGATATCCAGAGCTACCATCTCCCAGCGGATAGATCCAGTAACCAAATGCTCCCTCGCCTCCATCGGAGTGAGTAGCGATCATGAACGGATCACTGTCGTGGTTCGGAAAATAACCTGCAAAAATTGAATACGTGATGTTCTGTTAAAGACCAAATCATTTCTGCAATTCCAGATAGTCCACAGCAAAGTGCAAACTCCAACATGAATATGTCTCGCTAAGTCACGCTCAACCCCATCAAGCCATGTCCTAAATAACATGTTGACAGAATTCGGTGGAGTAATATTAAAAGCAATGTGGACCGAGCGCCAAAGAACTTTGGCTAACGTGCAATCAAGAAAGAGGTGTTTGATTGTCTCATCCCGATCACAGAAACTACACCTAGTAGGTCCTGTCCAATTACGCTTTATCAAGTTATCCTTTGTTAAAATAACTTGTTTATGGACAAACCACATAAACACTTTTATTTTCAATGGAACTTTGACCGCCCAAACATGCTTGGAGGTAGGAATGGAACTCGAATGAATAACATCAATGTACATTGATTTAACTGTGAATACTCCAGACCTAGTCAGCTTCCAGTGTAATTCATCGGGTTGTTGAGAAAGCTGAACCTCCATCGGTCTCCCAACTAGATGGAGCCATTCTTCCCAACGATTGTCCGCTAGCGACCGTCTGAATTGAACATTAAGGGGGTAGATTGAAATACCGTCGCAACAAACACCTCGCGTCGTTGAACAATACGATATAAAGACGGATATTGAATGGCCAAAGGTGTCTCTCCGAGCCAACTATCCTCCCAGAAACGCGTACCGGCACCGTTGCCAATAATAAACTTTGTCCTATGAAACAAGGATTGTTTGACTTTCATCAATCCTTTCCAGAAAGGCGATTCTGTCGGCCTGACTGTCACCTGGGACAAAGTTTTTGTCTGAAGGTACTTACTACGAAGGATTTGCACCCACGTGGCATCAGTTTCAGTGGACAACTTCCACAGCCATTTACTGAGAAGGCATCTGTTCTTAACTTCAAGATTCTCAATACCAAGACCCCCTTGGTCTTTCGGTCTACAGATGATATCCCATTTAGCTAGCCGGTATTTTCTCTTGAGTTCATCACCGTGTCAAAAGAAACGCGATCGATAAAAGTCCAGTCTTTTCCTGACACCAACTAGGACTTCAAAGAACGATAAGAGAAACATAGGCATACTCGTGAGCACCGAATTTATCAGAATTAATCGGCCTCCGTATGGCATGAGCTTGCCCTTCCAGTAACTCAGTTTCTTCTCAAATCGGTCATTAATGCACTTCCATTCTCTGTTTGTCAGCTTACGATGATGGATAGGTATACCTAGGTAAGAGAAAGGTAAATCCCCCAACTCGCACCGAAACAATTGCCTATAAGCCTCATGTTCGTCCTTGGCTCTACCAAAGAAAAACAACTCGTTCTTGTGAAAGTTCATCTTTAACCCGGTCAATTGTTCGAAAAGGCATAACACCAGCTTCATATTTCTCACCTTGGCCAAGTCATGCTCCATAAACATGATTGTATCATCAGCGTACTGAAGAATGGAGACACCTCCATCAACAAGATGAGGTACCAAGCCACCTACTTGACCATTCTCCTTAGCCCGTCCTATCAAAATTGCTAACATATCAACCACAATGTTAAACAAGATAGGGGACATCGGATCTCCTTGTCTGAGGCCTTTATGTGTCTGGAACTAATGACCAATATCGTCATTCACTTTAATTCCCACACTCCCTTTTTGCATAAACGATTCGACCTGGCGGCGCCAGGCTTCATCAAAACCTTTCATACGCAATGCCTGTTGGAGGAATGGCCATTTGACTTTATCGTACGCCTTCTCGAAATCCACCTTAAAAACATCACCATCTAATTTTTTAGAATGGATTTCATGGAGCGTTTCATGAAGGACTACCACCCCTTCAAGGATGTTTCTGTACGGCATGAAAGCAGTTTGGGATTGTTGCACCACAGAATGCGCAATCTGTGTGAGCCTATTAGTCCCGACCTTGGTGAAGATTTTGAAACTAACATTGAGAAGGCATATCGGCCTAAACTGCTCAATTCTCACAGCATCCGTCTTCTTAGGAAGCAGTGTGATTGTTCCAAAATTCAAATGAAATAAGTGAAGCTGCCCAGAGAAGAGATCATGAAACATCGGTAACAAATCCCCCTTAATAATGTGCCAGCACTTTTTGTAAAACTCGACCGGGAATCCATCCGGTCCTGGAGCCTTATTGGTTTTCATCTGTGCAATAGCATCAAACACCTCCTTCTCTGAGAATGGGGCAACCAGAATATCATTATCAGCAGCCGACAGTTGAGGCACATCCTCAGTCCTGGACTCATTCAGGGACACACAACTATCCTCCGGGGGTCCAAATAACTACTTGTAATACTCAGTTATATAAGTTTTTAGGTTGTCCTGTCCTAGAATAGTGCCCTCATCTTGTTCAAGTTGAAAGATCCTCTTATTTCTATGCTTACCATTAGCAATCAAGTGAAAGAATTGAGTATTCGCGTCTCCTTGGACCACTTTGCGGACCTTAGCCCGCAATGCCCACTTCAATTCTTCTTCGCGGAGAAGTTCTTTCAACCTCTTCTCCGCCTCAGTTTTAACCTGATGCTCTGCTGGCAGCAAAATTGTAGTTTCGGCCTTTATGTCCAGGGCCTGAATAAGAGAAAGGAGCCTATCCTTTTCCATCTTATACAACCACTAAGGTGCTTAGCCCACCCCCTTAAGAAACTTCTCAAATACCTAATATTATTCTGCCAACGCTCAACCGAAGTCCTACCTCCTACACCCTTAGCCCATTCCCTGGCAATCAGGTCCAAGAAACCTTCGCGTTCGAACCCAGCCATCTCGAAGGAAAAGGTATTTTTGTTTCCCATGTGGTTCGGCTCCCTTGAGTCCATGAACAAGGGTGTGTGATCGGAAATTCCACGCGAGAGTGCTTGAACCGTTACAAGCGGAAACTTCTGTTCCCACTCCACGCTCGCGAGAACTCGGTCAAGCTTTTCGTAAGTCGGGTTTTGAAAAGCATTAGCCCATGTAAACTTTCTACCAGAAAGCTCTATCTCCCTGAGATCCATGCTTTCAATAATGGTATTGAACATAAACAACCACCTGCCGTCGAGATTATCATTATTCTTCTCCTCTCTCCTCCTAATGATATTGAAATCACCCCCAACTAGAATTGGAAGTTGCTCAGACCCACAGATTCGAACAAGGTCCACCGGAAACTCCGGTTTAAGCTCGGGTTGTGCAGCACCATAAACCGCCACCAATGCCCAGTTGAAACCATCAGCTTTAGACCTGACTCGAAACTTAACCGCGAAGTCGCCCATCACTACACTACGGACTTCGAGCGAATCGCATCTCACACCCAGCAAGATACCACCCGATCTTCCTCGCGGAGGGAGGCAATGCCAATCGAAATCAACACCACCCACTAGAGAGGAAAGAAACTGGGTGCAAAGTTTTCTCGACCAGTTTCCAATAGAGCAATAAAGTCTAAACAATGCTCCAAAGATGCCTCAGCAAGAAACCTTCTTTTAGCCAAGTCTTTTAGACCTCTGCTATTCCAAAAGATTCCTTTCATAATTCATCATAAAAAAATTTGGTAGTCTGAATCCTAGCACTCCTACGAACTGCAGAATCAGGGTAAATCTTCCGTTTCCATTTGCGCTTTGGTTTACTAGGTTCTGCCCCCCGGTCCTCATGGTTGGTTGGTGCTAAATCCGCACATAGATTATCGAGCACTCTGACCCCTAGCGCATCAATCTCATCGTCATTCATGGGTTTTACTGCTGCGAGATTACGAATAGTCTCTAAGGCACGCTCCGCCTCCAAATCTAAAAGATCATTTACTGAATTGGAAATTTCACTATTATTATCGCCGAGTGAAACTCCTAATTGGTTTGCATTATTTATAATCTCCTCATTAGAAAAATGCAATAATGAATTAGATATGTTGACGGACATACCAGTAGAGATCTCAGCATCATGAAGCTTGGCCGCCCTCATAGCGCACCTCTGCTGCATGTCATCAACCTCCGGAAGCTCCTGAATACAAGCACTCATCCGTCTCCCCGTCGAGACCGGGTCAGGGATCCCGCCGAAAGCAACGACCTCCTCCCTAGTAAAGCCTCGCGCTGAATCCCGCAAAGGGTCAACCAAGGTTACCGGAGGAGATGGCAGCAGGCTCCCCTGCCCCTCGGCAAAGTGACCCACACCAAGGTCCTGGGCCACATGCCGGCCTGGAGAGAGGAGGGTAGGGGCCGCCTGCCCGAGCCCTCCTCTCGCCCCACCCCTCAGCGCAGAATGGGACGCCGGCATCGTAGGAGACGCGGTCCGCCTGACCACCGAAGACGGAGGAGGAGCCAGGGCCACCTGCCCCAGACTCCCCTCCCCCAGCTCCAGTGGAAGCGTGGACGCCGTCGCCACGATCGAAGAAGAGATAGATGAGGCCACCTGCCTCAGGAGACCTCTCTCAACACCAGCTGACGCCCTCGTGATCGGCGTCTCCGGCATCAGGATAGGGAGGGAAGAGGTCGCGGCCACCTGCCCGGAACCCCCTCCACCGAGCCCTGCCTCGGGAGTAGTCATCCTCTCCGGAGCCTTGGCCACTGGTGAAGCGAGAGAGATAGAAGCAACCATAGGCTCCACCTCCCCACCTCCAACCAAAGGCCGCGCCGACGATGCCCCCACCAAACCTCCAACCAAGGATCCGCCAGCACCCTCAAACTCCAACCTAGGGAGCGTATGTTCAAAAACATCATCAGAATCTACCCGATCACTCCAAAGTCTCGGCGGAGCAGATGCTGGCTCAAAGGAACCAAAACGCAGCGAAGTCATAGGCACCGATGGTGAGGGTGTGGGCTGAACCCCGGTCCCATCCCCGGGCAACTAAGCAACAGGGCCAGAACCGTTAGACCCCTCACGTGTAGACTCGTCAGTCGGTGCCCCCTTAGCTCCCACACTGTCGTCGCCCTCGTGCATATCTACATCATTCCCATTAATCACCTCAGCAAACAGATCAGTGTCCTCGAACTCAATCTCAAGTGGGAAAACCTCTCCCTTATAAGTCCAGTTCACCACATCGGGAACGAACTCAATATCCAGAACGCTCACTAGGATCCGGGCCACTCCATGAGCACGGGTAAAAGCCATGTCCACTTTCTCCGTTTTCCCAACCATAATACCCATACTGGCCACAACTCGAACATCCTGCAAAGGCTTAGAAGGAGCCCCCGAAAACCTCAACCATACCTGCGTAAGGGGCTTGCCCTTAGGCTCCACCTTCGTCCACTCTTGAAACTCCAAAATACACTTAGTACCAGGAACTCTACACAAGCCAAAGCTCAGCAGTCTCTACAAATCATCCCCACAGGGGAAATCAACCTTAAAGACATTGGCCTCGAGACTAACCAGCTCCCATTGGAAGTCACCCGGTGCCAACTCCTAAAGCCTCCGCACAATCTGAGCCCTAGTCACCTCCCCCTGGGTAGCTTTCAGAACCCAGGTGGTCAAGCTTTGTGTCTCCTCCGGAATCTCTCTCGCGGCCGGGGACTCAAAGAACAACAGCTCTGCACAGTATAGTCCATACATTGTCAGAGCCTGAGCCTGGTCACGCAATAACGGGCAATCCCCCGAGGCATGTGTTGGCTTGCCACACGAATCACACAGCTCCGCCACGCACTTAGCAATGAAGTGGCCCTTCTCACCACAACGGTAGCAAAGCATTCTTTCCTTCTTGCGCGCCCACTTGGACGCCCTCTCTGCATCAGACCTGTCAGACACCTCAGCCACAGTCCCAGTCACAGGAACCTCTACATTGGCCAAGGCCGTCACCATATCCATCGCCTGGCTAGTGAGATCAGTAGACTGAGCGTGATCTGTCTCTACGGCTGCCGCCGCATGGTCAACAACTGCCAGAGGCGGAGGCTGTCGGCGATACACACCACGGCCACCACCCCGACCACCCCGATGTCCACGGTAGCCACCTCTCTGGCGGTGATCCGGACCGGAGGCTCCCTCGACAAAACCACCTGGAGGACCGATAAACGGTCTCTCAGCAGACCCGTCACTCTGCTAGGCATAGCCTCGACCGCCTCCCATGGAAGGGGAACCACGGTGCTTTCCGTCTCCATACGCATCAACACCATCATCCCCCCACTGACCTCGGGGCGACTCAAAGGAATCTCTAGCTATCGAGTTATGCCTCGTCTGCGATGGTCCCGAATGATTCTGAGCCGGCCTCGCGACGTAGTGAGGCGGAGGCGCGGCACGAGGCTGACCGCCGACAGGTACCGGCAACACCAGTCTCGGACCAGAACCGCCGCCCCGACCGATATAGCAGCAGCCACGGGAGGCGTCGGCCCCGTCGGTCGGGGTCCAGCGGGGCCACCTCTTCCCGCCGGTACCACGGGCGGCCTGGCTGCCGCAGGCACAGTCGGCCGGGCCCCGATATTGCCGCCACCACGCCCCGAAGCAATAGGCAGAGCGGCAGCGCCTCGCCCGGCGCCGGCAGCAGTCAACCCACTGCCGGCCGCGCCATGTCCTGCGCCGGCGGCCCCACGGCCTGCGCCCGCAGGCGTCGGCGACACTACTGCCCCAGGCTGGTCTCTCGCAGTAGCCGTCTGGGGTTTCTTTGCAGGCGGCACTCTCGTCCCTCGGCCCGCCATGGCAGCAAGGGGAGGAATCCGTCGAGCACGACCAGGGCCGCAAGGAGGGAGCACTGGCGTCCCGTTCCGGCAAACCCTAGGACGAGTCACAATCACGCACGCACGGCAACTATCGATCTCTTTCGTGCATGCAGCGACCGCCTCGATACTAATGGGATTCGGTATAGCCTGGGCCTCATACCCAGCTATCACCGGCCCAACTAGTCGCGTGTGAGGAACCGAGGAAACCAGCCCAACTCGTCCCAGGAGCTGGTTCAAACGAGCGCCTCCTGCCGCCCGGATCCCGTTCGACGACAACGATGGCACGGTTGCCGCCGCCGCCGGCAACGATCCGGCCCCCATCCGGCGCTCCGGTCTTCTCCTCTTAACCACAGTCCACGAATCCGGATGAATCAAATCGAATAGCGTAAGGTTTGGCTTGCGGTTACCGAGGTTACTGGGAAATGTTGTATATTTACCGCTCAAACTTTTCAAATGAATACTGCATTTTAACTTTTCTAACTTATGGCAAGTGGTGAGAGTAAAATGTACAGAACTAGCACATTAGCGTCATAGCTTTCAGAAAACCACCACTTTACAAAACGTGATACTTTGCGCCGCGCCGAAGAATAGACAGTTGCAAAAAACACTAACGATAGATGCAAAACGATTTTATGACGTCATTAATCAGCCGGGCCCACTCATTCGGCTGAGTTGGCAAAACAAACGCCATGTAGGAGATTGACTTGGTCTTCTTCTCCCTCCTTCATTTTCTCAGGTCTAGGTTGCTCCTCGCGCCCTTGCTTCGCGGCGGCTCCTTGTGCCCTTGCGTCCCGCCGACGACCGCGTGCCCCATGCGCCACGGTCGCATTTGCTGCTACTGGACGTGTGTGGCCGCGGCTACCGCTGCTGCTTGTGGTCGTGCGTGGCAGCAGGGCGGCAGGGCTGCTAGGCAGCAGCTGCCGCTTGTGGCCCTACGTGGCCTCTGCTGCTGCTCATCGCAGTGTGGCCGTGGTTGCTGCTACCGGTGGGCGCGCGCGGGCGTCCGCCGTATGTGCCTCACCCGCTCTCCCATGTTGTTGTTGACACTCAAAAGTGGCACGTATAAAGAGTGACTTGAAGCTATGTCAAGATTAATTCAAACATACTATTGAAAGTCATCATGAAATGGCTCTTTTTGAGAAGATGAAGATGAATATGAAGATGGTCTAAAACGGAGCTTGGATGTAAAAATTATGACAAGTTCAGAGATCCTCATGTCGACACCAGATTAAAGAATGTCCAGTAACCCAGTGAATATGGCCTCAAATGGGGAAAATTTCAACAAGAAAGTTGTGCGGCTCGTCGAAACAATCGATTTTGATATAAAGATCGTCTCAATCGAAGGTCGTATGCGAAAGTTAGAGCCCGTACAGCGAGACTCTCCAGCGAGCAAAATATGACGCCCGGAACGAGACACATATGTGGGTATGTCTGATGAGCTGCGTGAGTAATTAGCTGTTTTGCACGAGCGATTTGACCCGGCTAGATGACCTCTGATGAAAAAACGTTCAACATGAAAGATGTTCGTCTCGTCGAAACGGTCAAGATTGCTTTTGGGCTCGTTTTCATCCGAGGTCATTTGTCACCACAAAAAGGACCCTCAAAGTATAGCCAGTTTAAACCGAACAGTTTTGGAAAGTTCGGATAAAACCAGTCCGAATTTGACTAGGGTTTTGGACGTGAATTGATGTAATTTTCTTGTAAGGAAAGCCTAGATAAATTCTTTGCTTGTACGGGAAGTCCAGCCGCCTCTTATATGTGTTGGGGGTGACGGCCGATTGAAACAACACACAATCGCAAAACACATCTACAGCTTTTTCATCTACGTCTTGTCCTTCCCTCGTTCTTACTCCCTCGTTCTTCGTCATTCTTCATGTTGGAGAGCTGCGAATCGCGAGGCTCTAGGGGCGGCTTGGACGACCTAGGGCAGTCCATAGCCGCCACACTCCCCGACAGGGTCCCTCCCGGGAGTGTAGAGTTTCGGGTCCTCAAAAGTTCTCGCCGGTCGACTTTTGAATCGCGCTTCCGGTGAGACTCCTTCGACGTGAGCTGCGGTGCATCACCCCCGGTGTCGAGGGTACACGTGACGTGTTCGTGTGCGAACACACTTTTTGGCGATTCCGCTGGGGAAAAAATGTAATCATCATCATCCGTCATGGTCGATCTTCCCAAGCCATCTGAAGTGGATGCCGATAACATCATCAAGCCCAATTTTGAGGAATTATCGACAGAACATCGCCAAGCTTTTGAGGAGTACAAGAAGGCGCGTGAAGAGAAGGAGATGCAGGAGTTCCTTGCTAAGTTCAAAAAGGATCTCCAAGGCAACATCACTTCAATTGAAGAAATCAAGTTTCTTCCTCTTCACAATGAGCATGTAGAACCGGTTGTAAGCAAAATCTTCTCTCCTGAACAGTCGGCTGAAATTACTACTCTTATTGCTCAGAATAATGATCTTATTTACCAAGCTATCATAGACAATAATACTGCTCGAAATAATACTCCTCGGTCATATCACGGTAGTGGTAATATATCTACTGGTGTGGAAAACTTTAGTCCAACTTTACCTATTTCATCGGCGCCGCCCGTGCCGTTGAATTCTTATCCCAGTCAGACAAACCAACTTGTTGCTCACCCTTTAATCCTGCCATGAACGTACCAAGTTCAGTGAATCCAACTGCATTGCTAGGTTACGGTTCGGCAAGTCCAAGTGGATTGCTGCCGAACTATGGTACAACATACACACCACCATCTCTTCCGACTAGCACTGTACCAACTATTAGAAATCATATTCACCATGCGCCACAACCACACGCAACGACACTCAATATGAGTGATATTTTGGCTAATGTCAGAGAGGAAATGTCTAGGGTGTTCCGAGAGCATTGTGGGGTTGAACTACCTAAACCACGAATTTCTAGGAAACCATATCTAGAATTTTTTGATGCCTTGCCATGTCCTCCCAGATATAAAGTTCCAGATTTTGTTAAGTTTAGCGGAGAGGGAAAAAAGACTACATGGGAGCATGTTAGTCAATATTTGGCACAATTAGGTGAGGCAAGTTCACGAGACGAGTGGAAAGTACGTTATTTTCCTTTATCTTTAACCGATACTGCTTTCTCGTGGTTTTCTGCATTACCACCCGGTTCTATTACTACATGGTTTCAATTGGAGCAAAAGTTTCATGATCACTTCTACAGTGGTGACAATGAGCTTAAACTATCCCATCTTACATAGTTTAAACAAAAGCATGATGAATCGGTCTCCGATTATGTCAAAAGATTTAGAGATACAAAAAACCGGTGCTATAGTTTGGTGATAACCGAGAGAGATTTGGCTAATCTTGTGCTTAGTGGTTTGAGAACTCACATTGGAGAAAGTCTAGAAGGACATGAGTTTTTCAATATCAACCAAGTCTTGCAAAGCGCTTTGGCTCAGGAAAGCCGAAGCAAAAGATCTTGAAGAGGTGCATAGATATAAAACTGATTGTCCTAAGATAAAAATGGTTGAGTATGATAGTGATCACTCGGACGATGAGGGTGATATTTATGATGCTGAATTTGTTTGGCCATCTAAGGCCAAACCGTTTACTTGCAATGATTTAAAGCCGATTCGTAAGAATCATGATGAAGAGATGAAATCTACTTTCAACATTGCTAAGTATGATAAAATATTTGATGCTTTGTTGCAAGCCAAGATTATTAGAATATCTCATACTTTACCGCCGTTCGAAGAGCTGAAACGGCGTGCTAATTGCAAGTATCATAATTCTTTTTCTCACGCTACTAATGATTGTAATGTTTTTCGACGACAGATACAATCGGCCATTAATGACGGACAATTGAATTTTTTTCTGAGATGCAAGTTGATAAGCAGCCTTTCCCAATGAACACCATGGATTTGGAGGGGAAGAAGATGTTAATTCGGCCCAACATAGCCGAATCAGGTAATAAAAATAATATTGTCATTGGTGCCCAGAAAAAATAAGGAGAGCGACAAGGTCTTGGGGAGACAAATTATGCTTGACAAGCAACCCGGTGGAAAGGAGGTAATCAAGATCACCATCAAGAATCCTACACTCGGGGGGCAACCACAAGTGCAAGAGAACACTCATGTCAAATTTGTTAAGCCCAAGAGTCCAGAGGTTAGCAAGTGGAAGAAGAATGAAGCTAAAGTGCAGCGCAAGAGAATCAAGCCAACTTTTGATATGTTGGTGTCCAAGTATGCCAATCAAGCGGCCGGTTCTAGCTTTGACCGGGCATTAAATTTGAAGCGCTCAAGGTCACCTCCTCGGGAAGAATTTCAGCATCACGCAAGGCCATATGGGTCATGGGCACCGGGACCATGGATGGTGCCACCCCCCTATGTGCCATACTACATGGGAGGCTACAATGGAGGATGGGGGCAGCCCCCAATGGCCCCTTATGCTTTTCATCCGGGTTGGGATGAACCAAGGAGGCCCGTTCATGAGAGGTTTTTTTATCCGACACGAGGCTGTTTGAACAATGGTGTCAATTGGCCAATGCAAGATAATCATGGAAGTGTTGGCAAGCAAGTATGGCGTGCTAAATCACCAAGTGCTGAAATTTCAGAGCCTGGCAAGCAAAAGGAGAAGAATACTAGTGCTGAAACTATTATGATAGGCACTAAAGAATTAACAATCAAAGAGCCGATTATTGGTGATAATCCGGCTGATTCCAATAAAGATGTGGCTGTTGTCCAGCAGGGTCCCATGGCTAATGATCATAAACCTAGCACAAGCAAGGCCAAGTCGAGGGATCCAAAATATACTCAGCCTAAGTGGTGTCCTTCCGGTCTGACCAAGGCGCAAAAAAGGAGATTGCAGCGCATGAGGAGTCATGAGAAGGAGGAACAAGAAGCAAAAAAGCTAAGGGATAAATTTTTCAATGAAAGTCGTCCCATGGTACCCACAAAACAAGTGTGGAGGCCAAAGCAAAAGGAAAACATAGAAGCTTCTGCATTGATCATAGCAACACCTACACCACCAACGGAGGACGATGCGGCTACTATTACATTGTCCACTTTGCCTACTACTTCCTCTTCCCTTGAAGATATTTCGGAGTCAGTGGACATGCTTGCGGAAGAAGATGAAATGCTTGATTATGAGTCTACATGGTTCATGAAGGTATGGATATTAATATGGTGTATTACTTACCCGCTGAATTTCGTGCTATAGATGAAGAAGGGGAAGTAGCTGGGCTAGATTTTGGTCCTAAAAATGCTATATTCGAGAAGCCAAGAGAACCGGTGACGCACTTGAAGCCATTGTTCCTTAAAGGTCATATTAATGGATCGTCGGTTGCTAGAATGCTTGTCAATGGTGGTGATGTGGTTAATCTTATGCCATATTCGGTTTTCAAAAAATAGGGGCTGCGTGATGAAGAGTTAATAAAGACCAACATGGTGCTTAATGGATTTGAAGGCAAAGAGAAAACTGAAGCCAAAGGTGTAATGTATGTGGAGCTTACGGTGGAGCACAACTTTGGCTACCGCCTTCTTTGTTGCCGAGGTGCAAGGTAACTACAATGTGATATTAGGCCGCGATTGGGTTCATGCAGACCAATGCGTGCCATCTACTATGCACCAGTTTTTAATTCAATGGGTTGATGATGAAGTAGAAGTCATTCATGCGGATAGTTCGGCTTGTGTTGCTTTGGCCGATGCATCGGTGGATTGGCAACATCCCAATGCTACTTGCCTGATGGGGCGACTTATCAGAATATGATTTTCTTAGCGCCACGAAAAGTGGTTTTGTGCCCGTTTCTTTAAAGCCGATTAGTGGTAATCGGCTCCAAGGTATGATGTATTTAAATGGATCCTAACTCAGAGTGGTTACAGAAACGTCTTGTAGAATATCGCTCTGATGAGTATGATATGTATGAGTCCATAGAAGAGTTAGATGATATGGATAAACTAGGACAAGGTTTTACATCGGTCGATCCATTAGAAGAGATAGATATAGGAGATGGTTCAATTCCTAGGCCGGTATTTGTAAACGGAAATTTAAGAGCCGATCATAAGGCTAAGTTGATCGAGCTATTAAAAGAATATGTTTGTTGCTTTGCATGGAAATTTCATGAGATGCCAGGTTTAAGCCGAGAACTAGTGGAGCACCGGTTACCTATAAAGGCCGGTTTTAGGCCATATAAGCAATCGGCCAGAAAGTTTAATCCAAAATCGTATGACCGGATCAAGGAAGAGATCGGTCGTTTGCTTAAAGATAATTTTATTAGACCTTGCAGGTATGCCGAGTGGATTTCTAACATTGTACCAGTAGAGAAGAAAGGCTCCAGCAAGTTGAGGGTGTGCATTGATTTCAGATATTTGAATAGAGCTACACCTAAAGATGAGTATCCTATGGCAATAGCCGATATGCTTATTAATGATGCTTCTGGACATAAGGTCATTAGCTTTCTTGATGGTAATGCGGGTTATAATCAGATTTTTATGGCCAAAGAGGACATGTCCGAAACGGCTTTTCGATTGCCCGGTTTCCTTGGTTTATTTGAGTGGACAGTGATGACCTTTGGATTAAAAAATGCCGGTGCCACGTATCAAAGGGCTATGAATTTAATTTTTCATGATTTACTTGATGTTATACTGGAGGTTTATATTGATGATATTGTTGTCAAATCGGATGCTTTTGAATCTCATCTAGCCGATTTGCACTTAGCTTTTGAAAGAATGAAGAAATATGGGCTGAAAATGAATTCTTTGAAGTGTGCCTTTGGTGTATCGGCTGGGAAGTTTCTGGGTTTCATTATTCATGAAGATGGCATGGAAAATTAATCCCAAAAAGATAGAAGCTATACAAAAAGTAGAGGCTCCAACATGCAAGAGAGATATGCAAAAATTCCTTGGCAAGGTCAATTATTTGAGGAGGTTCATAGCCAATCTATCAGGAAAGGTTGATGCATTTACTCCTTTCCTTCG
>NC_041388.1:16332555-16353658 GCF_002162155.2 Triticum dicoccoides
TTAAGAAATATTTGTGCACTCCTCCGGTTATGAAAGCGCCCAAGCACAGGGAGCCATGTAGACTTTACATTGCAGCATAAGAAGGTGTTATTGGTGTTGTTTTAACTCAAGAGACCGAAGGCAAGGAGCATGTTATTACTTATTTAAGCCGACGCTTATTGGACGTAGAGACAAGGGATATATTTATTGAGAAATTATGCTTATGCTTATATTATGCTTGTACAAAATTGAGACATT
This sequence comes from Triticum dicoccoides, assembly GCF_002162155.2. NCBI lineage: Eukaryota > Viridiplantae > Streptophyta > Magnoliopsida > Poales > Poaceae > Triticum > Triticum dicoccoides. Next base: position 16,332,793 of record NC_041388.1, read on the forward strand.
ACCTAGCGCCTAGTACTTGCATTGTAGCTTGTCAAACCGATGTCATCAAGTACATGTTGCATAGGCCAATTCTTAGTGGTAGAATTGGCAAGTGGGCTTATGCTTTAATTGAATATGATTTGTCTTATGAATCTCTAAAATCCATGAATGGCCAAATCGTTGCTAATTTTATTGTTGAGCATCGGATTGATGACAAGCATGATATTGATATAAACCTTGTCTCGTTAGTACCATGGAGATTATATTTTGATGGTTCGGTTTGTAGCAATGGCCAATGTGTTGGTATTGTTTATATATCTCCTCATGGTGCTATTTTTGAAGCCTCGTGCCGCTTAGAATATTTTTTCACAAATAATCAAGCCGAATATGAAGCATTGTTATTCGGCTTAGAGATGTTGCTTGCCATAGGTGCTACATATATTGAGGCTTTTGGTGATTCGTTATTAGTAGTACAACAAATATCCAAAGTTTTTCAGTGTTTTGACGAATCACTTAATGTTTATCTTGATAAGTGTCTAGATATAATTTCTACTTTGGATTATTTTAGCATTGCTCATATATCTAGACATGACAACTGGAAAGCAAATGGGTTTGCACAACAAGCATCCGTCTATCATGTGGATCATGGCATGTTTCATATTTCTCAAAGGCCGATGTCTAGTCTTGCCAACAGAGGGGAGGCCGAACCGGAGCCCACCATTTCGGCCACTAATGAAATATTCAATGTAGGAGAAAACGAAGACTGGAGGAAACTCATTGTTGATTATTTGCGTGATCCTAGTAGAAGGGTGGACAGGGCTGTTCGGCGTATGGCTTTTAAATACACAATGAGAGATGATGGTCTCTATCGCCAAACGGTTGATGATGTTCTTCTAAAGTGCTTGGACGAGGATCAAGCGAGGGTTGCTATGGGGGAGGTCCATGAAGGTATTTGTGGCACTCATCAGTCGGCTCCCAATATGAAATGGTTGCTACGAAGTGCTGGATTTTATTGGCCGACTATGATTAATGATTGCTTCAGATATTACAAAGGGTGTGAAGCTTGTCAAAAATTTGGTGATATTCAGTTGGCTCCTACTGCTATGTTACATCCCATTACCAAGTTGTGGCCTTTTAGAGGATGGGGTTTATACTTTATTGGACAAATTCATCCGTCTTTCTCAAAGGGGCATCGGTTCGTATTGGTGGCAACTGATTATTTCACTAAATGGTCTGAAGCATTGCCTCTCAAGAACATCACACATGTGGAGGTAATTAAATTCATAACCGAGCACATTATTCATAGATTCGGCATTCCTCAAATGTTGACTACAGATCAAGGCTCATCTTTTATGTCACACCAAGTCAGAGAATTTGCCGAATGTTATAACATAAAGTTGCTCAATTCCTCTCCATATTATGCCCAAGCCAATGGACAGGTTGAGTCTAGCAATAAAATTTTAATCAAACTCATCAAGAAGAAGATTGAGGATAATCCAAGGAGATGGCATGAGCTACTGTCCGAAGCTTTGTGGGCGCACAGAATCTCAAGGCATGGTGCTACAAAGGTAACTCCATATGAGCTCGTATATGGTCAAGAGGCCGTTTTACCAGTGGAAGTGAAATTGAATGCTTTGAGAATAGCCAAACAGAATGATTTATCGGCGGTGGACATTTATAACTTGATGATGGAAAATATTGATGAAGCCGCTAATAAACGTTTGGCTGCTCTGGAGGCCATAGAGAGAGATAAGTTGAGGGTGGCAAGAGCTTACAATAAAAAGGTGAAGTTGAAGACTTTTCAAGTTGGCGATCTCATGTGGAAGTTGATTCTACCAATTGCTTCGAAAGACAGAAAATTCGGGAAGTGGTCTCCAAGTTGGGAAGGTCCTTTTAGGATTACAAGAGTAGTTCCTAAAAATTCATATTTGGTGGAATCCATACAAGGGGCATTTTTACCTCGAGCTCTCAATGGAAAATATTTAAAGAAGTACCACCCAAGTGTGTGGCAAGAAGCCTAGATAGGCAACGGCCGATAAATAACTATCGCCCTTAGCATAAACATGGCCGATATATACCCTAAGAACATATAAATGGCCGATGGAGGGTTGACATCGTCCTTAGAAAAAACTTGGTACAAGTTATTTTTCGGCACACTAGCTTTGCCGAAAAATAGGGGGACATGTGTTGACACTCAAAAGTGGCACATTTATAAAGAGTGGCTTGAAGCTATGTCAAGATTAATCCAAACTTACTATTGGAAAATCATCATGAAATGGCTCTTTTCGAGAAGATGAAGATGAATATGAAGATGGTCTAAAACGAAGTTTGGATGTAAAAGTTATGACAAGTCCGGAGATCCTCATGTCGACACCAGATTAAAGAATGTCCATTAACCCAATGAATATGGCTTCAAATGGAGAAAAATTCAACAAGAAAGTTATGCGTCTCGTCGAAACGATCGATTTTGATATAAAGATCGTCTCAGTCGGAGGTCGTATGCAAAAGTTAGAGTCCGTACAGCGAGACCCTCCAGCGAGCAAAATATGACGCCCGAAACCAGACACACATATGTGTATAGCTGATGAGCTGCGTGAGTAATTAGCTGTTTTGCACGAGCGATTTGACACTCGAGATGACCTCTGATGAAAAAAGGTTCAACATGAAAGATGTTCGTTTCGTCGAAACGGTCAAGATTGCTTTTGGGCTTGTTTCCATCCAAGGTCGTTTGTCACCACAAAAAGGACCCTCAAAGTACAACCAGTTTAAACCGAACAGTTTTGGAAAGTTTAGATAAAACCAGTCCGAATTTGACTAGGTTTTTGGACGTGAATTGATATAATTTTCTTGTAAGAAAAGTCTAGATAAATCCTTTGCTTGTACGGGAAGTCCAGCCGCCTCTTATATATGTTGGGTGACGGCCGATTGAAACAACACACAATCGCAAACACATCTACAGCTTTTTCATCTACGTCTTGTCCTTCCCTCGTTCTTGCTCCCTCGTTCTTCGTGTTGGAGAGCTGCGAATCGCGAGGCTCTAGGGGCGGCTTGGCCGACCTAGGGCAGCCCATAGCCGCCGCACTCCCCGACGGGGTCCCTCCCGGGAGTGTAGGGTTTCGGGTCCTCGAAAGCTCTCGTCGGTCGACTTGCGAATCGCGCTTCCGGTGAGACTCCTTCGACGTGAGCTGCGGTGCATCATCCCCGGCGTCGAGGGTACACGTGACGTGTTCGTGTGCGGACAGTTGTGTGAATAGATCATGGCATTGGCCAGGGCAACAGGGACGGTGTCAGAGCTACGGCCTTGGCGGCTTTCTTCTGTTTTCGGGAGAAGCTGAGCCCCCAAACCTGAGCCCCTAAGCCCTAAACCTTCGCCCGGCCCCCGAACCGAACTAACCGATGACCTCCCTGGCCACCTCGCCCAGCGTGAAATATTCGGGCGCCACTCCAGCGCTGGCCTGGACAGGGCCGGCCACCGTGGCCCGTGGTGGTGACCAAAGTGGACCGCCCCCAAGGTTTTGGATCCCGAGTGAACCTTTTTTCTCGTGGGGCACTGGGATTTGCGGTTACCACGGTAACCACGAAATTCCGGAAAAAATTCGCACGAAATTCCGGAAAAATTTCGCACAAAATTTCAAATCAAATTTTGAATTCAAATTTTTTTGAAGTAGATAGAGATAGGTTTATCAGTCCTAAATATCACTAACGCTTCTCTGGCCTAGTGGCTATTCGGCAGCAGCTACCACCTGTGTAGAAGTCTCGAGTTCGAACCCTGGTCGCCCCACAATTTAGTAGTGTTTTTTAACTTTTGCATCCTCAAAAAGAAAAATAAAAAGCGTATGGTCAGATTCGAACCCGCGTCTAGCAGCTTACAAAAGGTTGGCTTTACCATAGGCCGCGAGTAGCTCTGTGGTTGGAGAAGAGATGGCCTGTATTTAACTATGCTGTGAGCGTTTGAATTCAAAATTTTCAAATTATTTAAGATTTTTTGCTCGGTAGTAGTGTTTTTTAACTTTTGCATCCTCAAAAAGAAAAATAAAAAGCGTATGGTCAGATTCGAACCCGCGTCTAGCAGCTTACAAAAGGTTGGCTTTACCATAGGCCGCGAGTAGCTCTGTGGTTGGATAAAAGATGGCCTGTATTTAACTATGTTGTAAGCGTTTGAATTCAAAAATTTCAAATTATTTAAGATTTTTTGCTCGGTATGCGTAGTTCTCGAGAGGAGGCGGTAAATGCGGTAACCGCGCGAGATCTCGGAATTTCGCTCGGTACCCAAGACAGTGACCACCCCACACTGCAGTGCAAGGGCGGCCAGATGACACGGCTACGACGCCTGCAACCTTGCCGCGGCCGGCCAGATGCGAGGTTGAATCCGACGCTGTGGCTCGCGAAGCTTCAATCTTGAGAAAAGTATACTTTTCATCCCTCAAGTTTGGGCGAAGTTTAAATTTAATCCTCAACTACAAAACCGGACAACTTACACCCTCAACTCTTGAAACCGGACAAGTCTCGTCCCTAATATACATTTCTCTTCAATCTTCTTCACGTCTCGCACCCATCTACGCTCACTGATGCTTTGTGAGGAAAAGACCACGATCAGATGCAAGCTAGCTAGCTTGCACGGAGGATCCCACGCCGATTCATCAGACCATACCTGCTTGGGTAGGAGGCCGACGATGTGGGGACTGGGGACCGAGCAGAGCACGCGACGGCTCCGCCCCCCAGCGCCTCCACGAGGGCACCACTCCGCCGGTGGCCTGGACAGGGCCGGCCATTGCGTCCCGATCTATCGGCAGCTTCTTTTTGCGCCTACTTAGAAGAGATGACTATATGGTGTTTGATGAAAAGCCCGAGCAGAGAGGAGAGGAGAAAGAAGAAGAAGACCAAGTCAATGTCCTACGTGGCGTTTTTTTTTGCAACTCAGCCTGACGAGTGGGTCTGGCTGATTAGTGATGTCATCAAAACACTTTGCATCTACCATCATTTTTTTTGCTACTGTCAATTCTTCGATGCGGTGTAAAGTGTCACGTTTTGTAAAGAGGTTTTCGAAGAGCTATGATACTGATGTGGTGGTTCTGTGCATTTTACTCAAGTGGATGCGTTGCAAGCGGAGCTTTGCGCTTGTATGGAAGGGATGTCGTCAGCTATCCAGCCCTCGGAACTGCCGATCGTCATCGAGGCGGACTCCACTGAGATGGTGAACATGCTCAGTGATGGTGGGGTGAACCGGTCTGCATATGCCTCACTAGTAAATGAGATTAGATTTCTTCTTAGTCTTCGTCAAGTTTGTATTACTCATGTGCCGAGGTCACAGAATAAGGCCGCTGATGGTCTTGCTTCTTTCGGTAGAATCACAGGTAGGACTATGACTTGGCTTAACTCGGGTCCGGCTGATGTGCTGGAGGTAGTAGCAGAAGATTGTAAGGAACCAGTGATTGAGTAATACAATTTTTGAGTCCGCAAAAAAATTTGTAGACTGCGATTGGAAGCTAAGGTTTTTTCATTTCTTTCTATCTCTATGCTCAGTTCTTAAGTGTTGATGTATGTCTCTTAGCTTTAGTTTCTGCAATGTCTTCAGATTTATGCAAAAAAAATCAGGTAATTCAGATGAGGAAGTATAAGTCATGACATGAGAACGTAAGAAAATGTGAAAAATGCAAAGGGCCCATAATTTTATTTCACACCGGGCCTCCATTTTCTCAGGTACGGCCCTGGTCGTCTTATTGAGTAAATAAACAGTAACCCTTTAAATTTATAACTTCCAAAAGAAATCAGTTTTTCTTTTTAAATATCTTTACTGTGGGAGGTCGAGAAACATGTCCACTGGGCCGTAACCACCCAAAACCTGCTTTTTACCCAGCATATGTACTACCTAATAATGGCAGGCATGTACCGTGAACTCCCATATATAGGCTCATAGGTCCTCCTCCTGTGCACCGATGAATTAAGCTAGTGGTGTTAAGCATCCCCATGTTTCGTCTCTATGCTTCCGAGCCAAACAAGTAACCTCGCATGTTTGCCTCTCTATCACTAGTAGAAATGGAAGGTTTCAGAAAATTGCCAACAGTATACAACCCAGCTAAGACAACAGACCTGAAACTTGTCACTTCACATATTCGTTCTTTATCGACAAGTCGCAGATCTTGCACGGTCCAGCCCGTAGGCTTCCTGGAAAATGAGCTTCAATCTCTCACTATACGTAGATACAGCTTTTGTCTGGAATAAGCACGAGGTGCGCATCATATTATATAGAAGAAAGTGGAGAAGACACCCGACCTCCGAAAGTTGTTTACATATTAGGTCCGGCCAGCAAATCCACCTCTACCGTTAATACAATGCTAATGTCTCCCGGTTACCCACCTCGCCAATACACCAAAAAACTATCTAAGTCGCCCTTTAGGAGACCCGCATCCCACCATGTCCTCCCTTCTCTTTCAATCGTTTGTGTGAGCCGTGTTATGGATGGGTGGCTCAAAAACTATATCGTTGCCATGCTTCCAAATGGACCATAGAACAAGCACAATAATTGCATTGACGTGCTTGGTGCCATGGACATTTCCTTGCTTGTTGATGCACCACTCGGTGAGTAGGTCCGTCCCCGAGGGCATCCACTCCGGTCTCCCATGCGCGGCAGACAATGGTCCAAATCTCCCTCGCGAACACACATTGCGGCAACATATGGTGGATGGTCTCTTCATGTTGTGTGCAGAAGGGGCACGAATCCTGGTGTGGCAACCCTCTCAGGGCTAGCCTATCGGACATCCAGCATCTTATCCTTAGTGCGAGCCAAGTAAAAAATTGGCATTGCAAAGGAGCTCGTAATTTCCAGGTAAAGTCAGCTGCCGGCTCCACCTCTCAATCCCCTAGAACATCGGAGCGTAGGCAAAGCCAGCAGAGTACTCACTCCATTCTCCCAAGCCAACCTCAGCCGGTCCCGCTGATCGGGTGGATTTTAACCTGTGCAACTGAGAACCAAACTTGAAAGTACTCCTGTAGTTTCTAGGGACTAATATCAGGGTCAATGTCTCGAGCCCAGTCAACATTTTGTAGGGTATCCTGCAATGTTCTGGTTGGTTTACATCTAGTCGCAATTCTATCGTAGATCCGAGGGGCAAGATCTTGAAGTCTTCATCCACACACCCATCGGTCCTCCCAGAACAGAGCAGTCGCCCCGTCGCCCACCGTCATTTGTGCCGCTGCTCTGAATATGGCAAGCGACTGCGCTGGCACATTGAGGCTCAATTCATTCCATGGCCTGGATGTCTCAGGCCGTTTTAACCAAGGCCATCTCGCATGAAGCGCTATATTTAACCACTTGAGGTTCGGGATTCCCAATCTCCCTGCCCATCTCAGTTAGCAAACAGTTTCCTATGCCACCGCACAATCTCCACCCCGTGCCTGAGCTTTTTCACACCAAAGGAAACCTCTACAGATCTTGATCATAGCCGCAAGAGTTGGCGGTATTGCTAGTGCCATCATAGAGTAAATGGGATGGCACATATGACTGATTTCACTAGGATTTAGCGCCTATTTTTGGGCGTCATTGTTGCATGCCACGTGGGCAAACAGGCTGCCTACTAGCCCATCAATCCATCGAACTAAACTGCAGTTTATTTCCATATAGATAAAGGCATGCCCGGATATATGCATGGGAAACCTCCGGACGGACAACCAAGCATCGTACTGATTGTTGCCATGGTCTCCTCGGTGCACCAGATTGGTAAAACATTGCTCTTCGTCAAGTTGACCTGTAGTCCAGAGGCTTCCCCATAGTCCCTCATAATGACCACACACAGTTGCATTCCCACTACCATTGGCTTCAAGAAAATCATCACGTCGTCTACAGACATGGACACCCTTTCTTTCAGACCTAATCTTGCAAGCGGTTCTATTATCCCCCGGTCAGCAGCTAGCTGAAGCCACTTCTGGAGCCGCTCCATGATTAGAGTGAAGGGCATCGAAGATAATGGCTCACCTTGCCTTAGGCCGTTCCATTTGAAGATCATCTTCCCTAGCACTCCATTGGTTAAGATCCTGGTAGAAGAGTTTGCTAGCAATCCACAAATCCACTCGATGCACCTCGGGCAAAACCCCGTTTTTCTTATCACATCCAAGAGGAAAGGCCATTGCATTGAATCGAAAGCCATGGAAAGATCTAGCTTCAAGAGAATCGTAGGTTCTTTTAGTGCGTGCAGCCGTCGTGTCGTGCATTGGACAAGCATGATATTATCATGCAAGGACCTCCCTCTAACAAAGCACTTTTATGGGTCCCAACGATCTTTTGAAGCTGGGGCGCTAGTCTCGTAGCCAAAATCTTGTCAAAAATCTTTATTGCACCGTGCACCAGACATACATGGCGGAAGTTCTTAACATCCACAACTCCCTCTATCTTAGGAAGTGATGAGACAATTGCCTTGTTGATCGCCAGCAGGTCACACATGATCCCATGATAGAACACGTCCAGTGCCTTCATAAAATCGAACTTGATGATGAGCCAACATGATGCGTAAAATCTTTGGGTAAAACCATCCGGCCCCGGTGCCTAATCTGGGGGCATTGCCTTGATAGCCTTCTCAACCTCTTCAATCGTAGATGGGCACTCACGGTGAGATATGCGTTTATACAAGGATACCAAGCAAGTCGAGGTTCAGCATGCGTGACCTTGTAGGCGCTCCTACAAATAGTTTCCCATAGAAATCATCCACCGGGTCTGCAATTCGATCATTTTTTTTTTGGAAAAGGGGTGATTCCCCGGCCTCTGCATCAGAAAGATGCATACGGCCATCTTTTTAGCCCAATAGATGCAATTCGATCATGCCCAGTGAGGATCACCCCACCATGCCTAATTGTAGTGATTGCACTCTTCCACTGCCTATGACATGCATGCCGGTGAAAAAACTTTGTATTTACATCGTCATCGTGTAGGTCAAGCAACCTTGACCTTTTCCTTGCAATGGATCTCTCCAAGGAACCCAGGCCTAGCAGTTTCTTCTTCAATATCTTGCGCAAGCTCAGCTCCTCATTTGTAAGGCTCTATGTGTCCATAGCCTTGTCAAGCCGATAGATGACCTCAAGCACGATCAGAATTTGCATTAATGTTTCCTATCCACTTATCACTCCACTTCTGCAACCTCTTGGCCGTAGCCCTCAACTTATTATCTAGTGCCAAAAACGGGTTGCCTTCAGAGGGAACGTAGTCTCATGCCTCTGAGACCATATCGAACGCGTCAAACCAGAACCGTTTGCCCTTTCTGAAGTCAGCATTTAGATCTAGCAACAATGGACTATAATCGGACAACGCAGACTCAAGGGCTGCCAAAAATCTGTACGGGTAGCAATCCTCCAAGGAGTTAGTGCAGAAAATGTAATCGATATTTTCCAACTTCGGTTGCTCCCTCTCGTTTGACCATGTGTACCTCCTATCATTCAGGTAAAGCTCCTTGAACTCAAGTTGGTTTAGCTTAGCACCGATAAAAATAGTTGGTTTAGCTTACATCTCAACCGAGATATCATCCTCCTACTTATAGCCGGGTTGCTTTTGCCCTCTGGGTTCAAAAGTAGGTTAAAGTCACCCACTTGTAACCAAGGCCCAACATGGACATCCCTCACGTCCACCATGTCGTGAAGGAATTTCACTTTTTGTGCATTAAGTTGCTGTCCATACACACCGGTGATCGACCACTCCACGCCATGAGCTGGTTTCACAAGAGCTATTAGTTTACTCTGTGTCGTGCGTGTGTTAGATAACTTGACCACCGTGTCGACCCATGCCAAAAGTATTCCTCCCCTAGTCCCCACCGCCGGCAAGAAAAAAAATAGTTGTGAGAGTTTTTACCAAGACATTGTTGCACTACAAGAGTTACATTTTTCCATTTTTCTCTCTGGGAAGCAAACTATGATAGGAGTCGCTGCCGTCACCACCTGGAGAATCGAGTTGCGATGATCCGGTGAGTTTAAGCCCCTCACATTCGACACGACATGCTTTAGTGGTTCTGCATCCATCCTCAAGGCCCGCCGCATCACCACCACTCTTGCAACCAGGCTAGGTCGCCGCAGCCACCTCCGCTAGTAGTTTCTCCATCAGCATGGCGTCCGGCTCCCACCCATAGGGAGCCAGGATCGCGGAAATATGGCAGTCGGTCAGGGGGTTGTGGTCTGTGCGCCGCCTCTTGGCCGGCAACTTGTGACGACCGATAAGACTGTAACCTTCACTATCTTAATAGAAAAGACATGCAATGCTCATGCATGTTCTTGATTAATAGGTCAACGTAGGCTTCCAAAGCTTCATCCGAGATGAATGCTCCTTCGTTCAAAAGACAAAGTCTCTTGATAAGTACCGCCTAGTGCACGCAGAAATGTGCATGTAAATATTTCATTTTTCTGGTGAGAAACGATCAAAGAATAATCCTGATGGCTCACGTACGACCAGGAGTTGGCCGATGCCGCTGGCGTAGGTGTAGCGGTTCCGGATCATCTTGCAACACACCATGATCAGAATCAGCCGAAGCATCGCACTAGCCGGCCGCCCTCCCGCATCACCGCCACCCTTGGACGCTTGCTGCTGCTGCTTCTATGTGGCGGGAGAGCAGAGCTCGACATGTACCTGTCCATATTCTCTGGAAAGCTTCAGGTGAACACTTGTTGAGAAGCACACGTATAATTAGAAAAAGTTATTTACGTTTTATCTTTAACTAGCTAACACAAATGCATGTGCGTTGTAACGGGATTATAAATGTCTCCATATTGGCGCAGCCTCTTATAGCAACTGAACAGATGGTGCAACACTTGAGAAACAGGCTATAGATATGTGGTACACATAAAATGAATTTCTGGACATATGCAAGAATTATGTGACGGCTTTCTCAGGCGGAGCTAGGCTAATGCAAGGGTACGCACTGCATACCCAATGTTGTTTGCAATTGGTTTCCGGTATATGCTCCTATATGCATGTATATAACGTATGGCATCCTAGATGGGGACCTTCTATGTGCCGCTTACTGTGGCAAGGAGGCGCAGTTTTGCACAGGAGACGGGTTATCTGGGCCGGCCCATTCGCTGCCCTTGGCGGAATGCAAAACCGCAAAAAAAAAATATCTCCATGTTGCCGCAGCCTCTTATAGCAAATGAGCATATATTGCAACTCCTGAGAATCAGGCTATAGATATGTTGTAGACATAGAAGGAATTTCTGGTCATATGCAAGAATAATGTGACGGCGTTGTCGGGTGGAGCTAGGCCTGATTCTAAAGAGTATGCAATGCATACCCAATGTTGTTTGCAATTTGTTTCCAGTATATGCTCATATATGCATGTATATAACGTATGGCAGCCTAGATGGGGACCTCCTATTTGCTGCTTACTGCTCGGAAAAAAAGGGCGCGCTACCTAGGAATCAAAGTCGCGACCTGCTATAGATGCCTGCGATGTGCAAGCCACTGCGACAGGCGAGCTACTCTGGAAGAATTGCAGCGCGAGTATTAAAGAACTATAGGCAGCCGCGAACTATAGGCTGCACTTGTCCTCATGCCAGGGAAGCTAGTCCATAGCCACTGTGGTAACACAAGTTTATTACATACAAAGACAGCCCAGTATATATGAACTATAATCCGTGGCAGATTAAAACTTGTTTTAAAATTTCAAACGTTATTTTCTAAAAGGAAAAACTTCTTGAAACGAACATTATATTGAAACTAAAAAATTTATAAACAAAATAAGAACTAAAAATTGAATGCGACTAAATTATGAGCTACTTTCCGTAAAACCAAATTTCTTGTTGAAAAACATTAACAAATTGATAAGGTGAATTTTGAAAAATAAACTATTTTAGTGCTTGTTAGTGCTAAAGCTATCACAAACAAGTATGGCTACGGCTCTCGCGAACGCGCTCGCGGCGGGCGTGCTCGCGACGGCGCCGCCCTGATCTCTTCCCTCCGGCCGTCCCTGTGTCAGGCTCGACCAGATCCGGGATCCTCGTCGAGCCTTCTCTTCGCCACTGTCCTTCTTCCGCGAAGCTCCCTCGTGCTCCTCCGCCTCCCGCCCGTCAGCTACGTCGGCCTCGACCCGACGCGATGGCTCCTTGTCCGCTCCCCCGGCCTGCGTCCGCGTCGGCGGCGGCTGCAGCTGCCTCTCCGGCCTTGCTGCGCGTTGGCTCTGCGTCCGCGTCGGCTGCTGCCGCTCCAGCCGAGGTGAGCGCCGGCTCTGCGCCCCTGTGGGAGGCGGCGGCCGCCGCAGCCTTGCTGGGCGTCGCCTCAGCATCCGAGCCGCCCCTGTTCGTCGTCCCGGCATCCCAGACGACCTCGATGCTGCTGCCGTCTGCCTTGCCTGGCGACCCGTCTGGTCCGGACGATGTGGTGATGCCCGTCACAGTGCAGGGAGCTCCCAATGCTCTGGCGGCAGCCTCCCAATGCAGTCTGCAGCTCGTCCCAATCGCTCCAGTTGCGCCGCTTCAGACGTCGACTGCATCGCCCACCGCCGCCGCTCTAGCGGCGGATGCCCTTGATCGGCGCAGGTCGGACCCGGCCATTAGTGGGCTTATGGCCGGTGCTCGTCCCAGTTGCGGTCGTGGCCTGCAGGCCACCACCCCGGCTCCTCTTGCCACCGGCCAGCTGCCGTCGTCCCCGGTGTCGACGCCTACACCCTTGACGGGGCCAGGTCAGGTGGCCGCTCCCGTGCTGTCTGGTTGGGGGGACTGGCTAGGATGCTTCGGAAGGAAGACGACGTCCGCTGATCCCATGTGTTGTGCGCCAACAGCTCGTGAGGAAACATTGGGAGACTGGCACCTCGTTACCGGCCGCCGCCGTTCGCCATCTTCAAATGCCTTCCGTCGGCCCGGTTCCAATGCCCGGATGGCTCCTCCGGCGTGGCTCTGGGATCGATGCTTTCGGTGTCTCTCCAAAGTTCATCACGCTCACTCTTGCAGGGACCCAATTCGGTGCTCAGGATGCCTTCGTTTCGGCCACAAAGTGCGTTTTTGTCATGCTCAGCACCGATCCGATCTGACTACAAAACCGTGTGATGATGCTGCAAAGCCTAACCCAGCGCCTGCATCGGAGGTTGACGCAACACCGCTTGACGTGCAATTGCAACCCGTCCTAGCAGAGGAGACCGAGCTGCTTCACACTGAGCTGCGCGACTGCCTTGCGCGAGTTGAGAGTGTTTTGGGGAGAGCAGAGGCTGCTCTCGCCAAACTAGAGGTTGTGCCAGCTGTGTCCTCACTTCCTGAGCTTCAGATCGGGTCTCCTGTTGGGGAGGAAGCAAGCCTCTATGGACATTTCTCCCCTCGTGCTACATCATGTTCGCCGATGTCTGTACTGCTCACTGGCCCTGGGTGTGTAGTCATCAATGAGGTCATGGCTCCAGTGCTAGAGATTATGCCTGAGTTGCAGGAGCGTTGTGGGGAGCCTACTTCACCTCTTTCAATGGTGCTTCCGAAGGAGATGGGGCAGGTGATGTCTGTGGGTGGCGAGGTTGATGAGGTAGGTGCGTTGGCACCTATCTCTGGGGCGCAACTACAGGGTTTGCCTCTGCCATGTGTGCAACTGAAGGCGCCTGAGTCCATTGTGTCGGTGGTACCCGTGGTTGACCATGTTAATGCAGTGGTGTCTGTGAGGGACAAGGTTGATGAGATTCTATTTGAGATACAAGTCAGCAGCTTGCTCGCACGTTTGGAGGCGGTCAGCCCTGGATCTGGCAAGATGATTGTGGAGAAGGCTCTCAGGAGCAAAACTAAGTAGAGTGACGTCACAGGAAAGGCGTCTGCAGCTGCTTGATGGATATTCATCAGTCTATTGGGCGGTCCATATGGTCTGGTTTGTGTTTGTCTATGTGGATTTGGCGGTGTTTGTGGACTTCGGCGGAGGTGCTCTTGTTAGGGGTTTGTTTGCGATGTAGTAGTTTGGAGGTTGATGGTCGTTCCATGTTGGGTTTGTTTGTAGGGCTGATCGTGCGCTTCTGGAGTTGTATGCTCTGTGAGTAATCCGCATGTGGTTAGTTTGTATCGGTTTTCGCTCGGTTTTCCGTTAATTAACTGAGCAATTCTCTTCTGCTTAATTAATCGATGAGGCAAATCTTTTCCCTCCGTTTCAAAAAAAAACTATTTTTACAAACTCAAGAATTCTTTAATTAGCAAACTAATTTTCAAAACATAATCATTTTGAAAAATATTCGACAAAATTTGGAAGCTGTAGCATTTTTAGACTATGTGAACAAATTTGGAAAATAGGCGCATATTTTGAAATTACAAAAATATTGTAGAATTTGTGAACAAAAAATAAACATGTGGACATTTTTTTTGAATTTGTGTACAAAATTGGAATTGTGAAAAGTTTTTAAATATGTGAACAAATTTTGAAAATGAAAATATGTTTTCAAATTATGAAGGAATTTGCAAAAAAACAGGAAAAATTGAAGTTCTCGAACATTTTTATATTTGTGTACAAAATTTCGAAGAGGAACCTTTTTTAAATTCCGAACAAACTTTTGAAATTGGGAAATTTTCTGAAAACAAATATTATTTGTATTGTGAACAAATTTTAAAAAGATGATCATTTTTTGAATTAGGGAACAATTTTTGAAACAAAGTGAAGAAATGTTGATATTTATGGAAAAAATTGAAAACAGGAACCTTTTTTGTAAAAATGTACAAAATTCGTAAAATGCAAAAAAAAGGGAAAATATATCTGAGAAAGAAAAAAGAAAATGAACAGCAAAAGGAAAAAATGAGAGAGAAGGAAAAACGAAACTGGGAAAAAAAGGAAAAAAGGAAAGAAAACATAACAGAAAAAATTCCAGTTCAGGAACTTTCTAGAAGAATCCAAAAACTGTAAAAAAAAAACGGCTTGGAACCACTTAAACCGGCCGGCCCAATCCGACCGATCGATCGGTCGATCACCTGTGCGAACCTGTGACATTTTGCCACGGCGCGGCGAATAGGAAATTCCGCCTAGATGTGCATACAGGACATGAGAAAAGAAGAAAAGAATGATTCAAACGCCAGTTGAGTCTTTATTGAGCTGCGACATTGCTACTGGGCCTTCTATTGAGGCTTAACGCTAGCCTGATTGATCGAAGTTGAGGAGACAGCTCGACTAGAAGCAACCGAGACTGCGATTCCTTCGATCCAACCACCACTGCGCTACATCATGAAACTGGGCACATCGCCGTGCCGCATGCCTGTATCGGTCACCAGTAGCAACCCCACCGCATCATCTTACCTGTCGGCCATCACGGATCGCCGCCTCTTGCCGATCGATCTCTTTCACATGCACACATCTGTCACAGTACACACTCAGCAGCGTCATGGCGCGCACCGGCACACGAACGCATCTGCCATCTAGAATATGTGTTGGCAATGGAGGCATGCACAATTCAACCATCGTCTGATTATTCTTTGTGAGTGTTTAATCTTGATTTTGTATTTAACCTACTATAGCACCCAGTCAATTTTGAGACCAATTTGCATTGGCTCGCTATAAAACTTGGTAAGAACTCAAGTACCACAAGGAAAACAAGGTGAAGTTTATGCATCTTAATTTCTGAATTATGAACACTCAAATTTGATGTATTCTTTTATTTGTATAGGTGTGTAAAATGAAGACCAAGTGTGTTGATTTGAAGTGTTTGGGTGACAGAGCTTCAAAGGGGCCTAAGGTATGATTGCTTGGTTACGTTTCTTGAGCGTAAATTCATCATGCAAGTAAAGGAAGACAACATCATTTCTACCTTCCAAAAGGGAGATCGTAGAGTTATATTATGATTCTCCTTGTACTTGCAAAATGTAACTGAATTTTTGGAGACATTGTTGCTACAAATAATAATTTATGGCTTCCTTGTTATTGTTATGAACTTTTATGTCTTACATTGTTGTGCAACAAATTTTTTTCACTCCGCATACCCATGTCGAAAATCCAGGCTCTGCCACTGGTCGTCACGGCCTGATTTCCTAAAAGCATTCTCGTTATTAGTCATTTTTGGTGAGTAAGGTTGCCTCAACCATTATATGAATCAATACAACAAACGTAACTCTGCACAAGTTATATGCAAATGGTGCTGCCCGAAAAAAATGAAAGATACCGTGACGGACGAAATTTAATTACAAAAAAACATAATGATTTTTATTTTTAAAAATGCTGCGATGGTGAGCGGGCAGAGGCGATCGGTACTTTATTATTAGGTGATGACTAGCACATATACCCGTGCGTTTCAACGGAAGAGAAAAACAACATATACTTAAATTTAATAAAAATTGTATGTGCAAACAGAATTATGCGCTTCCTCACACAATCCCATTTCAGCACGGGATTTAATTTTAATTGTTCTTTCGATTGTTCTGCATAGGGATATTGGGGACCCACTCCTCACCCTCTGCCGACTGATACTCTGGGAGGCTTGTTGATTTAAACTAGCAGCCATATTTAAATTGATGTGTTCATTTATAAGAAGGTGAGGTGGGAGTATGTAATAGCCAAACGAGTCTTTTCTCTGTGCACGATCGTGAGCTATCTCAGTTGGACGCAACCTTTGGAAACTCAACGACGGCTCGGGAGTTCGATCCCTCACGATAACATGTACTGGGGCCCATGCGGTGACGGGCGAGTCACACGCGTCTACCTACTGTTTCATAGCTCAAATTAATTGCCAAAAAAATCCTCAGCATGAATCAAGCTGGCCTCGGTGAGTATTCGTGCTGTACAAACCTGCCATCCAATATTCAGCCTGTGTTTTTTGTTGTCATTAATTCCGTTGTGTTTGTTTATAAGTTTTGAATGTGACCCAATTTAATTTCAGGGTAATCTGAACTGTTGATGAGTTTTTTGCAGACAAAATTTATCAAAAAAAGCTTCCACCCCACTTTACATTAAAGCAACATCAACAACAATCCGGTACAAACACACGCCACCATAACACAAGCACACACCCAAAACCGGATAAATAGGCGCTGAGCGCAGCAACACCACCCCAAACACGACAAGCGACTGGGGTCCTCAGCCGTGAACATGCCACCGTCAAGAGATGAAGCTGCATACGACGAACCATGTGCTCCAAGGCAGCGCCTTCAGGAAGGAAATGACACCGGAGTGCCGCCGCCGCCTAACCCGAGGGTCAAAGTTTTCCCTGGAGCAACACAGGGCAATGATTGCCGCGACGACGCCTTCAAGAAGGGAACGAGCTTCGCCCCGGCCGGTTCGTCCGAAGATAGAACATGTTTTCAGCCCAGTCAACACTCACCGCCAGTGAACGTCACACTGCGGCCACCATGCCACCCACACGGCCATCGTCACCGGGCAGCACCAAGCCACGGGCTCTAACCATGAGCACCGCCCTACCACCACCAGGGCCACCGCCCAGGTATCCAAGATCTTGACACCACCTCACCCGAGACCGTCGCTACCCCAACCAACAAGATGAGTGGAAAGGCCTCACCTTTCACACCCCTGGGCAGCCCGAGCGCCGAGACCCAATAGGCTGGCCAAAGCTGGCCTCCGTCAACCCGTCCTGCAACACCGGGAGCGAGACAAGCTCGGACCTGCTGCCGGGCGCAAGACAAGCTCGGTCCTGCTGCCGAGCGCGAGATGAGGCCGGTCCCGCAACATCGTGCACCAGAGAGCAATGGACCGCAGCTGGGAGAAGGCCATCCCTTCGACGAGGGTAGCCCCCAGACGACGAGGAGAGGGGTCGAAGCCGAAACACGTCGCTGACCAACGGGCCGACGCCTGAGATGTCCAACCGTCGTCGTGAGCCAAACCAGACCACCACCATGCCGTAGCAACCCAAATCCATGCCGGGACCCCGAGTGGCAGCCCCGAGCTACCCTGCAGCAGTTGCAGTGCAACGCCGGAGTCACAGCCCGCCCTCCGGCCATAGACGCCAATGACCCGCCACCTCGAAGGAGCGGCCTGGCCGCCAGCCGCCCCGCCGCCGCCTTAGCCAGGTCGCCGCCACCACCCTCACCCGCCGCCACCACCACCCGGATCTGGGTTGGGGGAATGAGAGCATCCGCCAGCGAGTCCCCCAACCTTAGAACCCCACAAGCAGCCGCAGGGAGGGGGCACAGCACCACCGGGGCTCCAGGCTGTCGGGGGGAGGGGGCAGGGCCCGAGGAGGGTTCGACGACCCACACCGTCGAGGCGGAAGGCGCGCCCCGCAACGTACACGTCCAGCGCGCGGGAGAAAGTAACACCGCCGCCGCCTACGCCACGCGGCATTTGGCCGGCGACGCCACCGGTGGCGGCAAGGGGAGGGAGGACGGGGTGGGGGACGAGAGGAGGCGGCGCTAGGGTTGGCTCCCCGAGTCGCCAGCGGGAGCGACCTCTTTGATGTGTTTTCTTCGTTTGCGATCTTGTCAACCGTACGTGCTGATAGAATGGTGCTTGGACTTGTTATGTATCTTGAACATAAATCTATGTTGCATCTCATTTTCTTGCTGAACTAAAGGGTACCCGAGAAGGCAAGACAAGTACAGCTGTTTCGGGAAGAGAGATTGGGCATCTTTCATCTCTGCAATTCAAGGGGGGTGTATCGAAGCAGAAGTGATCCTCTTCACCGACGACCATCTCTGCAACCATGGCGCTTGCTTATGACCCACTCTCCGTGCTATCTAATAATGGCAGACATGTTACATGCAGTCTGGGCTCCCATATATAGACTCATAGCTCCTCCTCCTGTACACCGACTGCTACTGTTGCCAAAGCATTCCCACGTGTCGTCTCTACTTCCCATCCAGTTGCAACATTCGCATTTTGATTACTCATAGAAATGAAAGGGGTCGGATATTTTGGAACAGTATATAGCCTAGCTAAGACAAGCACGGGAAATATGGCATTGTTGATCTAAGAGAAGCTGATGTTGTAGCACGTAGCCTTCTTGGAAAATGTGCTTCGATCTATCGCAAAGTGCATGCTCTTTGTTAGTTAAGCAAGAACTTGACTGAACCATAACTTGTCCATAGTTACCTCCCACATATGTGTTGATGATTAGTCTACCAGCAGCCTGTCATCCAACACATTAACGTACGCGGAAGGGGCGTTCTCTCGCGTTGTCCTCGTAGACAAAGGCACACTATGCATCGCAGCCAATCCTAACCTAACCTGGATCTCCCCAGTGACTCCCAGGGCCGGTCCCGAGATTTTGGGGGCCCGTGGTGAAACTAAAACCTGGGCCCGTTCATATAAACATTAAAACAATATTCAATATACATATTTTCTATCCAGAATGATACTAGAGGTCTAATTTGAAATCTTAAACGGGGAAGGGACAATCAAAATGCCTTTGAGATAATAATTTTGCAGCATCGCTACTAAATCATAAAATTTATCATGGAATTAAACAGATGTAGCTTATTAGTTAATCAATTTTAGTAGACATCGCCTCATAATCAAAGAACACAACTATGTAAACTGTGCGTCTTCCTTCAAGTTCTATAGGTGTAATATCCTCCACCACATTTTCTTCATTTCCTAATTTTTGTTGTTTATAAATTACAAAGTGTAAATTATGGTCTATTACTCAGAATCATTTGCTTCCGACATATTTTGTGCTACTACTTCCTCCATCCCGGCGTATAGGGCGTGTTCGGGTGTTTTAAGTTCGGCAATTAGGCTAATCAAATATGTATTATGTGCAACTAAAAGTATATGTTTGGAAACTACATTTGGAGATGAATCCTAAGATAAGCTCTTTGTGACATGTAATAGATAGTATTATGTTAGTCAAATTGTTGACCTAGAAGCACACCCACGTGACGCGTATGCAGGGAGTAACGTTTGGCTACAATACATAATCCTGCTCATGGTCTTGCCGCGATTAAAACAATAAAATGTGCCTTGCGTAAAAATTCTACCGCCATCTCATTATGCCGTAAGAATAATTTGATGACCATTTTTTCCATGTTCTAGGGGATGCTCGTGTAATTTGTATTATTTTATTTCCGGGTGTTTGCTCTTTTTGCGCATAATTAGAAAGGTCCATATAAGGATTAATTAGAGGTATCCATCACGGTATACAACTTATCTACTTTACGTCATGAATTGATCAAATGATATAAAATTATCATTCTTCTTTATGAACACTAGCTGGCAAGTGTCCCATATTGTTTCTGCCAACCAAGATTTAGTTCTGTGGCAATACCAGAGAGATGATTCTATTTCTTTCTATGCCTACTTGTATACAGTGTCATATTTTGGAAGCAATTGGTGGCTCCTAGATTTTCTTCATGATTGCATGATGGTTCAGATCTTTTCTTTTGATGCTTTCACAATTCTATCTCCATCTCATTATGTCTCTTATGTTCCTCTTGTGTTTTGTTTTGTCCTTTCAGTTCGAAGTTTGAGTAGCTTGCTTGTGATCCATGTGCTCATTGCCCCCATTCTCAGGTAGCCCATCATCAACCCCCATTTTTCTATTTATGGATTGTTGTATGGATTGCTTGTATATTGGTGTATTCTTTTGTAGGATAAATGGAGTCCATTTTGTTTGTAAATTAGTGAACACGGCTGTATGCAGCTTTTCTTCTAATCCTTCCGATCTGTAACATAGCCTTTTCCCAAAGAAAATAATTTTGATGATCCCTATGGCTAATTATGGTGTTTACTTTTTCCTTCTCATTTAGGATTGGATCAAGTAGAGCAAGGAACACTAGTAGAAAAAGGGCCTATTGTCCCGGTTCGTAAGGGCATTTTGTCCCGGTTCCTGAACCGGGACTAAAGGGTCGGTACTAATGCCCTGTCCCTTTAGTCCCGGTTCAATCCAGAACCGGGACAGATGGGCCTCCACGTGGCCTGTGCGTGGAGCCCAGGCAGGAGGGCCTTTGGTCCCGGTTGGTGGCACCAACCGGGACCAATAGGCATCCAAGCGTCAGCATTTCTGTGGCTGGGGTTTTTATTTTTTTGGTGAAA
>NC_041388.1:16353878-16358496 GCF_002162155.2 Triticum dicoccoides
TAATTTAGGTGTTTCATATATTGTGTTAGCTAGCTATAATTAATAGAGAGAAGTGTCCTCTCTTATGTCCGTGCTTGGTCGACGCTACATATTATACATACGTATAGAGAGGACTAGACACGCTAGCTAGCTAGTAAGCAAACGAAGGAAACAGAAGATCGTCATGAACATATATGCATACAGAGAGAAGTGATATCGACCACCTCTCCTTCTCCGAGAGATTGGTCGAACAACAAGTTCTCTATATCTATCCGACACTACCGGCTACATATATACAATAATTATCTCTTACAAATATAATCTCCTAACATACGGACTCATGGTTCACATAGTATTCTCCGTCTTCAGCGATCACGTGGTCAAGAAAGAATGCCGCCAATTCCTTTTGAATTGCTCGCATGCGAGCTGGTGCTAGGAGTTCATCCCGCTTCCGAAACATCTAATTTGAAGAAGGGGGTCAATACATATATATATATATGAATGAATGAAACTCAACACAAATGATGGTAATAAAATAAAATTATGAATTTTGTTATTTACGCACTTCATAGAGTAGCCCCGCTCACAGGTCGTGTGGCGGATGGACTCGCAAACGTAGTATCCATAGAAATCATTCCCTTGTTCCTGCCACAACCACTTTACAAGAAATAGAGGTCAATCAAACTGATAAGCAAGAATGACAAATGGTATTGATGAAACTAGCGCTTGAATCAATAGGGGAGATGCGGAACATGCTACTATAGTACTTACTTTCGGGTGTCTAAATTGCAGCTTCTTCGGGAGTCCCGGAGCTTTTTTGGTGATTTTTTTCCAAACCCTGTCAGACAAAGAAAACAATTACTTGATATATCAGGAAATGAACAAAGTTGCTGATATGGTGGATAATGATCGATTTAAGTTACTTCTCAAGCATTTGAGTCATGTCCGCATAGTCCTGGGGATCTTTTCATCTTGAGTCTAAGACGGTTACTAGTCCCTGCTCAAGCTTAATCTCTAGGAGAATATAGTGGAAACTGCACACGCATGCATAACTCATCAATTACATTACTATAACCTTGACTAATATATAAGGGAAACTGAATATGCACAAGATAGTAATACTCACTTGAAGTTGTAAGGAAAGAGTATTATATCTTTGTTTTCATTTATTACCAATGATCGTAGCAAGTTGGCCTCGGTATCTGCGGCATGAAATTTAACCTCAGTTGCATCTATGAGATTTGTGTTAATGAACCCAATATCACCGATTTGTCTTTTCTTCAATTCGACGATCTTCAATCTGCATAATATAGTGAGGATAATTATAAATACATGCAATGAAAGATCTGAGCTATATAGAGAAACTTAATGACAGAAGTAGTACTACTTACAGACAGTAGCAGGTGACCGTTGCTTTATCGAGGGCCAATTGATTGAAAAACTGAAAGAACTCCTTAAATGGAACAGGCAACAGATCAATTCCAACGAGGTCATGCTCCTTTTTAACTCTCACATACAAAGTACTCCTCCCCCCAGACTCTCTGCAGATTTTCAAGTACCAATCATGCAATCTTCGCATCATCGTTGATAGAGATCTTTCATCTTTGACGAGAGGCTTCCCATACTCGTATCTTTGTATCTGCACCTCCATGAAATCATAATGTACATTGCCGGGCAGGTAATCTCCAAGATTGCTATAACCGGGCACCATCCTCGGATCATTAGCGACGATGTCGCTAGGCACCTTGAACGGGGGGCACGATTGCTCCGATTGTTCGTCGAGCTGGGCAATTTGTTTCCCAGCTCGTCGTTCTTTCAGCCTTTGATCACTGATAGTACTTCCCGACCACTCCGCTTCGGCAAATTTCTTTCCAATAATGCGCTCATAGTTTCCTTTCGGCGGAGACTTGGGTGGTTTTGTCAGGGCAGCCAGAGTGCGCTTCGCTTTCACCAGATCTACCTTCTCCTCGGGAGGTGGATGTTTCTTTGCTTTCACCCCTTCAAAGAAGTTCCTCACTTCTTCTCGCGCGATCTCGGCGTTCTCCTCCAGGGTCCTCTTGTATGGTAACTTCTCTGGAGTCTTCAGAGAAGGACCGAATCTGCATGTCCTCCCACCTCTGGCTATACTGCTAGACGCCGGCAGAGCAGATGGAGCGGTTGTCTTCTTTACTTGCTTACGAGGCGGAGGAGAAGGACTACGACGCGCCAGAGCAGACGGAGCGGCGGCAGGTCTCTTCCGCCCTTGCTGACGAGGCGGAGAAGGAGGAGGCTGGCTGCTCGAGCGCGCCGGCGTAGGCGGAGAAGGAGGCGGAGTGCCGCCACGTGCCGGAGAAGGAGCCAGCCGAGTGCCTTGATCGTCACTCGCCGGAGGAGGAGGCGGTGGAGGAGGCGGAGTGCCCTGACTCGCCGGAGGAGGAGGAGGAGGCGTCCAGTTCGGAAGGTTGATGAGCTCCTTCCGCCATAGGCATGGAGTCTTCAGAGCAGAACCCAGCCGAGTCTCCCCTTCACCGGTAGGGTGGTCAAGCTGGAGGTCCTCAAATCCCTCCGTTATTTCATCCACTATCACCCTAGGATATCCTTTTGGAATCGGCCGGCAGTGAAAAGTTGCACCGGGTTCAGTAGGAAAAACAGAGCCAACAGTTCGTTTGCTGCGATTTGCTTCTCGTTCCTCTATCTCTTGTACCCTTTCTTGCAGCGCTTGCATTTGGGTCTGCTGCACTTTTTTCCTCCTCTCCTGGCATTTCTAACCGCCTGCGTCCGGAAACACAACCTTCCACGGAATGGAGTCTGGCGTGCCTCGTGTCCGTCCAGGGTGCTCAGGATTCCCGCGGGCCATTGTGAGCTCGTCGTTCTCTCTGTCTGGAACGAACGTCCCTTGCTGTGCTACTTCGATATACTGCTGAAGCTTCTTGACTGGTATGTCCATTTGATCGTTCGTCCAAATGCACTTCCCTGATACAGGGTCCATGGTTCCGCCAGCCCCGAAGAACCAAGTCCGGCAACGGTCTGGCCAGTTAATTGTCTCTGGTTCGATCCCTTTATCAACCAGATCATTCTCAATCTTGGCCCACTTAGGCTGGGCTACGAGGTAGCCACCTGACCCCGTGCGATGGTGATGCTTCTTCTTCGCAGCATTTTGCTTGTTTGTTGCCGACATCTTCTTACTCTTTTCCGATGTCTTGTGAGCCACAAATACGGGCCAGTGATCTCTGATCTTCTCATATCTACCCTTGAATTCTGGTGTCTCTTTATTTTCGACAAACTTATTCAGCTCTTTCTTCCATCTCCTAAATAGTTCTGCCATCCTCTTAAGAGCAAAAGACTTGATTAATTGCTCTTTAACTAGCTTCTCCGGACCATCCTCTTGTGGTAGGGTGAAATTTGACTTCAGCTCAGTCCAAAGATCATTTTTATGCATATCATTGACATAAGACACCTCAGGGTCTTCTGTAGCTGGCTTTAACCATTGCTGGATGCTGATCGGGATCTTGTCCCTAACCAAAACCCCGCACTGAGCAACAAATGCGCTCTTTGTCCAGAGGGGTTCAATCGGTTGGCCGTCGGGCGCGATTGCTATGATCTCAAACTTTTCATCAGAGCTCAACTTTTTCTTCGGGCCTCGTCTCTTTACCGAAGTTGTGCTCGATCCGGAGGGCTAGAAAAAAGAACAAAGACTTAATTAATATGTGTACATACCAAAACAATGAATGCAGCAATTAGCTAGTCAGCAGAAGCTTAACTAATATATATATCTGGCCGGACTTGGTTTGGTCACCGGAGACGTCATCACGGTCTCCTTGCACCGGCATTGGGTCACCGGAGCCGTCCTCACGGTCTCCTTCTTGCACCGGCATTAGGTCACCAGAGCCATCACAATCATAGCCAGCTGCTTCCAGACCATCGGTGTCGTTGAGAAACAACGAGCAGACGGCATCACTTCCTCGTGCTATTATGTCCCCCAACAACTCTTCTTGTACTTCGTCTCGGGCAGTGTCCATAGTTTCTACAAATATTTACAACATGGTAGTTATTATTCAAACATGACAGATGGATATATTAGTGGCAAACGTAGAACTAATATTAATTAGTGGCCTCGACGCTGCTTCTCTAGGGTTTGGGGTGGCCTCGACGCTGCTTCTCTAGGGTTTGGGGTGGCCTCGACAACGCTTCAAGGATAAAAAAAGAAGAGGAAGAAGAAAAAAAAGAGGAGAAGAAAGAAGACTCCTCTATTCTTTCTTCTCCTCTTTTTTTCTTCTTCTTCCTCTTTTTTTTCGGGAACGAGGGTCGTCGAGGGTCGCCGAGCGGTAGAGGAAACCCTAAATAGCAAGTATCGTGGGTGTGAGATACATGTGGCCATCGAAGTCGGACACTACATCCACGTCCCACAAGTGACGTGGGCGTCGAAGCCCGCATCACTTGTGGGACGTGGATGTAGTGTCCGACACCGACGGCCACATGTATCTCACATCAACGATACTTGCTATTTAGGGTTTCCTCTATGGCTCGGCGACCCTGACCCTCGATGACCCTCGTTCCCGATAAAAAAAGAGAAAGAAGAAGAAGAAAAAGAGGACAAGAAAGATTCTTTCTCCTTCCCTTTTTTTTCTTCTTCTTCCTCTTTTTTTATTGGGAACGAGGG
>NC_041388.1:16358951-16359657 GCF_002162155.2 Triticum dicoccoides
TCGGGAGGGGGTATATCGACCCCCCCCTCGTATTGAAGTTATCGGGAGGGGGGATATCGACCCCCCCTCGTGTTGAAGTTATCGGGAGGGGTATATCGACGACGACAGACCCGATAAAACATAAGAATACAAAGAAGAAATAAAAAGAGGAGAAGAAGAAAGGAATAGAGGAGAAGATCGAAGAAAAAAAAGAAGAAGAAAAGAGGAGAAGAAGAAAGGAATAGAGGAGAAGAACAAAAAATAGAAATTTCTATTTTTTCTTCTTCTCCTCTATTCCTTTCTTCTTCTCCTCTTTCTTTTCTTCCTCTCCTCTTCTTCTCCTCTTCCTTTTCTTCCTCTCCTCTTCTTCTCCTTTTTCCTCTTCTTATTTTCCTTTTTCCTCTCCAAAATATATAAAACTTTTCTAGAAATGAAACTAACCTAAAATGTACTAAATCAGAGGACATATATAGATAATCCTTTTCTAAATATTTAAATCTAACTTTTGCATATATGAACATATATACACAGAGAACATATATACATTTTTATAAAAAAGCAAAATACAAAATACAAACATATATATGAAAAAAATCTGAAAAGAAGCAATATACACAATATATATAGTGACACATATACATAATATACACAAAGAAGCAATATACACAAGCATATAATATATGAAAAAAAACAGGGGGCCGGACCAACGGAGGGGCAGGGCGACGGC
>NC_041388.1:16360766-16393608 GCF_002162155.2 Triticum dicoccoides
CACTTTTTTAGTTTTTTTGTTTTCTTTGTTGCTTTATTTATTTTATTTTGTTTCTACTTACAACAAAATACTTATTGTTGCTATTTTTATTTTTTTCAGTTTTTTTGTTTTGTTTTCTGTATTATTTATTTTCTTTTGTTTTTTGCTTTATTTTTTAATTCTTTTTGCTTTTAGGTGAGCAAAATTATAAACTTTCTGTTAGTGCCATTAGTTTTAGAAAAATTATAAACTTTCTGTTAGTGCCATTAGTTTTCAAATTTGAATAGTTAAAATTTGAATTCTTTGAAATTTGTGTGAATCACAAGTTTGTGATGAACTTTACTAAAAAAATGAACATAGATGCACCTATAGAGAAAATTCGACCTAAATTCATAGTTTTCAAATGAACTCTGGAAAAGTTGGCATAGCATACTCGTGTGTTACAAAGTTGGCATGGTATCATCATAATAGTTGCGGGAGAAAGTCTTCACTTTTTCTTCGCTTGTGTCATTTGCTTATTGCGTCGTAACCATGGATAATCTTCATCGTTTATCAGGATGCTTGGGTCAGCCTTGACATTGAAGGGAGGAATTTCATGAAACTTTTCATAATCTTCCGACATGTCTGTCTTGCCTTCCACTCCCAGGATATCCCTTTTTCCTGAAAGAACTATGTGGCGCTTTGGCTCATCGTATGATGTATTCGCTTCCTTATCTTTTCTTTTTTTCGGGTTGGTAGACATGTCCTTCACATAGATAACTTGTGCCACATCATAGGTTAAATTCCTCCTGTATGTGCTCATCCCACGTACGTACACCGTTTCCATTTCACAGCTGTAAAAGTTCTTCAACTAATGGCCTTAGGTACACATCAATGTCGTTGCCGGGTTGCTTAGGGCCTTGGATGAGAACTGGCATCATAATGAACTTCCGCTTCATGCACATCCAAGGAGGAAGGTTATACATACATAGAGTTGAAGGAAATATGCCCTAGAGGCAATAATAATGTTATTATTTTATTTCCTTATATAATGATAAATGTTTATTATTCATGCTAGAATTGTATTATCTGGAAACATAATACTTGTGTGAATACATAGACAAACCAAACGTCACTAGTATGCCTCTACTTGACTAGCTTGTTGATCAAAGATGGTTATGTTTCCTAGCCATAGACATGTGTTGTCATTTGATTAATGGGATCACATCATTAGGAGAATGATGTGATTGACATGACCCATTCCATTAGCTTAGCACCCGATCGTTTAGTATGTTGCTATTGCTTTCTTCATGACTTATACATGTTCCTGTGACTATGAGATTATGCAACACCCATTTACTGGAGGAACAATTTGTGTGCTACCAAACGTCACAACGTAACTGGGTGATTATAAAGGAGCTCTACAGGTGTCTCCAAAGGTAAATGTTGGGTTGGCGTATTTCGAGATTAGGATTTGTCACTCCGATTGTCGGAGAGGTATCTCTGGGCCCTCTCGGTAATGCACATCACATAAGCCTTGCAAGCATTGCAACTAATGAGTTAGTTGCGAGATGATGTATTACGAAACGAGTAAAGAGACTTGCCGGTAACGACATTGAACTAGGTATTGAGATACCGACGATCGAATCTCGGGCAAGTAACATACCGATGACAAAGGGAACAAAGTATGTTGTTATGCGGTCTGACCGATAAAGATCTTCGTAGAATATGTAGGAGCCAATATGAGCATCCAGGTTCCGCTATTGGTTATTGACCGGAGACGTGTCTCGGTCATGTCTACATTGTTCTCGAACCCGTAGGTTCCGCACGCTTAAGGTTTCGATGACAGTTATATTATGAGTTTATGCTTTTTGATGTACCGAAGTTTGTTCAGAGTCCCAGATGTGATCACGGACATGACGAGGAGTCTCGAAATGGTCGAGACATAAAGATTGATATATTGGAAGCCTATATTTGGATATCGGAAGTGTTCCGGGTGAAATCGGGATTTTATCGGAGTACCGGGACGTTACCGGAACCCCCCGGGAGGTATATGGGCCTTAGTGGGCTTTAGTGGAAGAGAGGAGAGGTGGCCAGGGCTGGGCCGCGCGCCCCTCCCCCTAGTCCGAATAGGACAAGGAGAGGGGGGCGGCGCCCCCCCTTCCTTCTCTCTCTCCTCTTTCCCCCTTCCCGAATCCTATTCCAACTAGGAAAGGGGGGGAATCCTACTCCCAGTGGTAGTAGGACTCCTCCTGGCGCGCCCTCCTCCTGGCCGGCCGCACCCCCCCTTGATCCTTTATATACGGGGGCAGGGGGCACCCCTAGACACACAAGTTGATCCACGTGATCATATTCTTAGCCGTGTGCGGTGCCCCCTTCCACCATAATCCTCGATAATATTGTAGCGGTGCTTAGGCGAAGCCCTGCGACGGTAGTACATCAAGATCGTCACCACGCTGTCATGCTGACGGAACTCTTCCCCGACACTTTGCTGGATCAGAGTCCGGGGATCGTCATCGAGCTGAACGTGTGCTAGAACTCGGAGGTGCCGTAGTTTCGGTGCTTGATCGGTCGGGCCGTGAAGACGTTTGACTACATCAACCGCGTTGTGCTAACACTTCCGCTCTCGGTCTACAAGGGTACGTAGATCACACTCTCCCCTCTCGTTGCTATGCATCACCATGATCTTGCGTGTGCGTAGGAATTTTTTTGAAATTACTACGTTCCCCTTCAGTGGTATCAGAGCCTAGGTTTTATGTGTTGATGTTATATGTACGAGTAGAACACAAGTGAGTTGTGGGTGATATATGTCACACTGCTTACCAGCATGTCATACTTTGGTTCGGCGGTATTGTTGGACGAAGCGGCCCAGACCGACATTACGCGTACGCTTACGCGAGACCGGTTCTCCCGACGTGCTTTGCACATAGGTGGCTTGCGGGTGACAGTTTCTCCAACTTTAGTTGAACCGAGTGTGGCTACGCCCGGTCCTTGCGAAGGTTAAAACAGCACCAACTTGACAAACTATCATTGTGGTTTTGATGCGTAGGTAAGATTGGTCCTTGCTTAAGCCCGTAGCAGCCACGTAAAACTTGCAACAACAAAGTAGAGGACGTCTAACTTGTTTTTGCAGGGCATGTTGTGATGTGATATGGTCAAGACATGATGCTAAATTTTATTGTATGAGATGATCATGTTTTGTAACCAAGTTATCGGCAACTGGCAGGAGCCATATGGTTGTCGCTTTATTGTATGCAATGCAATCGCGCTGTAATGCTTTACTTTATCACTAAGCGGTAGCGATAGTCGTGGAAGCATAAGATTGGCGAGACGACAATGATGCTACGATGGAGATCAAGGTGTCACGCCGGTGACGATGGTGATCACGACGGTGCTTCGAAGATGGAGATCACAAGCACAAGATGATGATGGCCATATCATATCACTTATATTGATTGCATGTGATGTTTATCTTTTATGCATCTTATCTTGCTTTGATTGACGGTAGCATTATAAGATGATCTCTCACTAATTATCAAGAAGTGTTCTCCCTGAGTATGCACCATTGCGAAAGTTCTTCGTGCTGAGACACCACGTGATGATCGGGTGTGATAGGCTCTACGTTCAAATACAACGGGTGCAAAACAGTTGCACACGCGGAATACTCAGGTTATACTTGACGAGCCAAGCATATACAGATATGGCCTCGGAACACGGAGACCGAAAGGTCGAGCGTGAATCATATAGTAGATATGATCAACATAGTGATGTTCACCAATGAAACTACTCCATCTCACATGATGATCAGACATGGTTTAGTTGATTTGGATCACGTAATCACTTAGAGGATTAGAGGGATGTCTATCTAAGTGGGAGTTCTTTAAGTAATATGATTAATTGAACCTAAATTTATCATGAAACTTAGTACCTGATAGTATCTTGCTTGTTTATGCTTGATTGTAGATAGATGGCCCGTGTTGTTGTTCCGTTGAATTTTAATGCGTTCCTTGAGAAAGCAAAGTTGAAAGATGATGGTAGCAATTACACGGACTAGGTCCGTAACTTGAGGATTATCCTCATTGCTGCACAGAAAAATTACGTCCTGGAAGCACCGCTGGGTGCCATGCCTACTGCTGGAGCAACACCAGATGTTATGAACATCTGGCAGAGCAAAGCTGATGACTACTCGATAGTTCAGTGTGCCATGCTTTACGGCTTAGAATCGGGACTTCAACGACGTTTTGAACATCATGGAGCATATGAGATGTTCCAAGAGTTGAAGTTAATATTTCAAGCAAATGCCCGGATTGAGAGATATGAAGTCTCCAATAAGTTCTATAGCTGCAAGATGGAGGAGAACAGTTCTGTCAGTGAGCATATACTCAAAATGTCTGGGTATAATAATCACTTGATTCAATTGGGAGTTAATCTTCCAGATGATTGCGTCATTGACAGAATTCTCCAATCACTGCCACCAAGCTACAAGAGCTTCGTGATGAACTATAATATGCAAGGGATGAATAAGACTATTCCCGAGCTCTTCGCAATGCTGAAAGCTGCGGAGGTAGAAATCAAGAAGGAGCATCAAGTGTTGATGGTCAACAAGACCACTAGTTTCAAGAAAAAGGGCAAAGGGAAGAAGAAGGGGAACTTCAAAAAGAACAGCAAGCAAGTTGCTACTCAAGAGAAGAAACCCAAACCTGGACCTAAGCCTGAAACTGAGTGCTTCTACTACAAGCAGACTGGTCACTAGAAGCGGAACTGCCCCAAGTATTTGGCGGATAAGAAGGATGGCAAGGTGAACAAAGGTATATGTGATATACATCTTATTGATGTGTACCTTACTAATGCTCGCAGTAGCACCTGGGTATTTGATACTGGTTCTGTTGCTAATATTTGCAACTCGAAACAGGGGCTACGGATTAAGCGAAGATCGGCTAAGGACGAGGTGACGATGCGCGTGGGAAATGGTTCGAAAGTCGATGTGATCGCAGTCGGCACGC
Organism: Triticum dicoccoides; assembly: GCF_002162155.2. Lineage (NCBI taxonomy): Eukaryota > Viridiplantae > Streptophyta > Magnoliopsida > Poales > Poaceae > Triticum > Triticum dicoccoides. The sequence continues at coordinate 16,365,728 of NC_041388.1, forward strand.
TACCTCTACATCTACCTTCGGGATTAGTATTAGACCTAAATAATTGTTATTTGGTGCCAGTGTTAAGCATGAACATTATATCTGGATCTTGTTGGATGCGAGACGGTTATTCATTTAAATCTGAGAATAATGGTTGTTCTATTTATATGAGTAATATCTTTTATGGTCATGCACCCTTAAAGATTGGTCTATTCTTATTAAATCTCGATAGTAGTGACACACATATTCATAGTGTTGAAGCCAAAAGATGCAGAGTTGATAATGATAGTGCAACTTATTTGTGGCATTGCCGTTTAGGTCATATCGATATAAAGCGCATGAAGAAACTCCATACTGATGGGCTTTTGGAACCACTTGATTATGAATCACTTGGTACTTGCGAACCGTGCCTTATGGGTAAGATGACAAAAACACCGTTCTCCGGTACTATGGAGAGAGAAACAGATTTATTGGAAATCATACATACAGATGTATGTGGTCCGATGAATGTTGAGGCTCGTGGCGGATATCGTTATTTTCTCACCTTCACATATGACTTAAGCAGATATGGGTATATCTACTTAATGAAACATAAGTCTGAAACGTTTGAAAAGTTCAAATCATTTCAGAGTGAAGTTGAAAATCATCGTAACAAGAAAATAAAATTCCTACGATCTGATCGTGGAGGAGAATATTTGAGTTATGAGTTTGGTGTACATTTGAAACAATGTGGAATAGTTTCGCAACTCACGCCACCCGGAACACCATAGCGTAATGGTGTGTCCAAACGTCGTAATCGTACTTTACTAGATATGGTGCGATCTATGATGTCTCTTACTGATTTACTGCTATCGTTTTGGGGATATGCTCTAGAGACGGCCGCATTCACGTTAAATAAGGCACCATCAAAATCCATTGAGATGACGCCTTATGAACTATGGTTTTGCAAGAAACCAAAGTTGTCGTTTCTGAAAGTTTGGGGCTGCGATGCTTATGTGAAAAAGCTTCAACCTGATAAGCTCGAACCCAAATCGGAGAAATGTGTCTTCATAGGATATCCAAAGGAAACCATTGGATACACCTTCTATCACAGATCCGAAGGCAAGACTTTTGTTGCTAAATCCGGAAACTTTCTGGAGAAGGAGTTTCTCTCGAAAGAAGTGAGTGGGAGGAAAGTAGAACTTGACGAGGTAACTGTACCTGCTCCATTATTGGAAAGTAGTACATCACAGAAACCTATTTTTGTGACACCTACACCAATTAGTGAGGAAGCTAATGATAATGATCATGAAACTTCAGAACAAGATACTACCGAACCTCGTAGATCAACTAGAGTAAGATCCGCACCAGAGTGGTACGGTAATCCTGTTCTATAAGTCATGCTACTGGATCATGATGAACCTACGAACTATGAAGAAGCGATGGTGAGCCCAGATTCCACAAAATGGCTTGAAGCCATGAAATCTGAGATGGGATCCATGTATGAGAACAATGTATGGACTTTGGTTGACTTGTCCAATGATCGGCAAGCAATTGAGAATAAATGGATCTTCAAGAAGAAGACTAACGCTGACGGTAATGTTACTGTCTACAAAGCTCGACTCGTCGCAAAAGGTTTTCGGCAAGTTCAAGGGATTGACTACGATGAGACCTTCTCACCCGTAGCGATGCTTAAGTCTGTCCGAATCATGTTAGCAATTGCCGCATTTTATGATTTTGAAATTTGGCAAATGGATGTCAAAACTGCATTCCTGAATGGATTTCTGCAAGAAGAGTTGTATATGATGCAGCCGAAAGGTTTTGTCGATCCAAAGGGAGCTAACAAAGTGTGCATGCTCCAGCGATCCATTTATGGACTGGTGCAAGCCTCTCGGAGTTGGAATAAACGCTTTGATAGTGTGATCAAAGCATTTGGTTTTTTACAGACTTTTGGAGAATCCTGTATTTACAAGAAAGTGAGTGGGAGCTCTGTAGCATTTCTGATATTATATGTAGATGACATATTGCTAATCGGAAATGATATAGAATTTCTGGATAGCATAAAAGGATAGTTGAATAAGAGTTTTTCAATGAAAGACCTCGGTGAAGCTGCTTACATATTGGGCATTAAGATCTATAGAGATAGATCAAGACGCTTAATTGGACTTTCACAAAGCACATACCTTGACAAAGTTTTGAAGAAGTTCAAAATGGATCAAGCAAAGAAAGGATTCTTGCCTGTGTTACAAGGTGTGAAATTGAGTAAGACTCAATCCCCGACCAATGCAGAAGATAGAGAGAAAATGAAAGATGTTCCCTATGCTTCTGCCATAGGCTCTATCATGTATGCAATGCTGTCTACCAGACCTGATGTGTGTCTTGCTATAAGTCTAGCAGGGAGGTACCAAAGTAATCCAGGAGTGGATCACTGGACAGCGGTCAAGAATATCCTGAAATACCTGAAAAGGACTAAGGATATGTTTCGCATATATGGAGGTGACAAAGAGCTCATCGTAAGAGGTTACGTTGATGCAAGCTTTGACACTGATCCGGACGATTCTAAATCGCAGACCGGATACGTGTCTACATTAAACGATGGAGCTGTCAGTTGGTGCAGTTCTAAACAAAGTGTTGTGGCGGGATCTACATGTGAAGCGAAGTACATAGCTACTTCGGAAGCAGCAAACGAAGGAGTCTAGATGAAGGAGTTCATATCCGATCTAGGTGTCATACCTAGTGCATCGGGTCCAATGAAAATCTTTTGTGACAATACTGGTGCAATTGCCTTGGCAAAGGAATCCAGATTTCACAAGAGAACCAAGCACATCAAGAGACGCTTCAATTCCATCCGGGATCTAGTCCAGGTGGGACACATAGAGATTTGCAAGATACATACGGATCTAAATATAGCAGACCCGTTGACTAAACCTCTTCCACGAGCAAAACATGATCAACACCAAAGCTCCATGGGTGTTAGAATCATTACTGTGTAATCTAGATTATTGACTCTAGTGCAAGTGGGAGACTGAAGGAAATATGCCCTAGAGGCAATAATAAAGTTATTATTTTATTTCCTTAAATCATGATAAATGTTTATTATTCATGCTAGAATTGTATTATCCGGAAACATAATACTTGTGTGAATACATAGACAAACCAAACGTCACTAGTATGCCTCTACTTGACTAGCTCGTTGATCAAAGATGGTTATTTTTCCTAGCCATAGACATGTGTTGTCATTTGATTAATGGGATCACATCATTAGGAGAATGATGTGATTGACATGACCCATTCCATTAGCTTAGCACCCGATCGTTTAGTATGTTGCTATTGCTTTCTTCATGACTTATACATGTTCCTATGACTATGAGATTATGCAACTCCCGTTTACCAGAGGAATACTTTATGTGCTACCAAATGTCACAACGTAACTGGGTGATTATAAAGGAGCTCTACAGGTGTCTCCAAAGGTAAATGTTGGGTTGGCGTATTTCGAGATTAGGATGTGTCACTCCGATTGTCGGAGAGGTATCTCTGGGCCCTCTCGGTAATGCACATCACATAAGCCTTGCAAGCATTGCAACTAATGAGTTAGTTGCGAGATGATGTATTACGAAACGAGTAAAGAGACTTGCCGGTAACGAGATTGAAATAGGTATTGAGATACCGACGATTAAATCACGGGCAAGTAACATACCGATGACAAAGGGAACAAAGTATGTTGTTATGCTGTCTGACCGACAAAGATCTTCGTAGAATATGTAGGAGCCAATATGAGCATCCAGGTTCCGCTATTGGTTATTGACCGGAGACGTGTCTCGGTCATGTCTACATTGTTCTCGAACTCGTAGGGTCCGCACGCTTAAGGTTTCGATGACGGTTATATTATGAGTTTATGCTTTTTGATGTGCCGAAGTTCGTTTGGAGTCCCGGATGTGATCATGGACATGACGAGGAGTCTCGAAATGGTCGAGACATAAAGATTGATATATTGGAAGCCTATAATTGGATATCGGAAGTGTTCCGGGTGAAATCGGGATTTTACCGGAGTACCGGGAGGTTACGGGAACCCCCCAGGAGGTATATGGGCATTAGTGGGCTTTAGTGGAAGAGAGGAGAGGTGGCCAGGGCTGGGCCGCGCGCCCCTCCCCCCTAGTCCAAATAGGACAAGGAGAGGGGGGCGGCGCCCCCCCTTCCTTCTCCCTCTCCTCTTTCCCCCTTCCCGAATCCTATTCCAACTAGGAAAGGGGGGGAATCCTACTCCCGGTGGGAGTAGGACTCCTCCTGGCGCGCCCTCCTCCTAGCCGGCCGCACCCCCCCCCTTGATCCTTTATATACGGGGGCAGGGGGCACCCCTAGACACACAAGTTGATCCACATGATCATATTCTTAGCCGTGTGCGGTGCCCCCTTCCACCATAATCCTCGATAATATTGTAGCGGTGCTTAGGCGAAGCCCTGCGACGGTAGTACATCAAGATCATCACCAGGCCGTCGTGCTGACGGAACTCTTCCCCGACACTTTGCTGGATTGGAGTCCGGGGATCGTCATCGAGCTGAACGTGTGCTAGAACTCGGAGGTGCCGTAGTTTCGGTGCTTGATCGGTCGGGCCATGAAGACGTTCGACTACATCAACCGTGTTGTGCTAACGCTTCCGCTGTCGGTCTACAAGGGTACATAGATCACACTCTCGCCTCTCGTTGCTATGCATCACCATGATCTTGCGTGTGCGTAGGAATTTTTTTGAAATTACTACGTTCCCCTTCAAGAGTCACGGGCCAGGTGCTGTGATTGCTGCTCTGCTCCCCGAAAGGATTAATGCCATCCGCGCTTAAAGCAAACCATACATTCCTTGGGTCCTTTGAAAACTCATCCCAGTACTTTCTCTCGATTTTTCTCCACTGCGACCCGTCAGCGGGTGCTCTCAACTTCCCGTCTTTCTTCTGGTCCTCACTGTGCCATCGCATCAACTTGGCATGCTCTTCGTTTTTGAACAAATGTTTCAACTGTGGTATTATAGGAGCATACCACGTCACCTTCGTAGGAACCCTCTTCCTTGGGGGCTCGCCGTCAACATCACCAGGGTCATCTCGTTTGATCTTATACCGCAATGCACCGCATACCGGGCATGCGTTCAGATCCTTGTATGCACTGCGGTGGAGGATGCAGTCATTAGGGCATGCATGTATCTTCTCCACCTCCAATCCTAGAGGGCATACGACCTTCTTTGCTGCGTATGTATTGTCGGGCAATTCGTTATCCTTTGGAAGCTTCTTCTTCAATATTTTCAGTAGCTTCTCAAATCCTTTGTCAGCCACAGCATTCTCTGCCTTCCACTGCAGCAATTCCAGTATGGTACCGAGCTTTGTGTTGCCATCTTCGCAACTGGGGTACAACCCTTTTTTGTGATCCTCTAACATGCGATCGAATTTCAGCTTCTCCTTTTGACTTTCGCATTGCGTCCTTGCATCGACAATGACCCGGCGGAGATCATCATCACCGGGCACATCGTCTGGTTCCTCTTGATCTTCAGCAGCTTCACCCATTGCAGCATCATTGGGCACATCGTCTGGTTCCTCTTGATCTTCACCAGCTCCCCCCGTTGCAGCATCACCGTATTCAGGGGGCACATAGTTGTCATCGTACTCTTCTTCTTCGCCGTCTTCCATCATAACCCCTATTTCTCCATGCCTCGTCCAAACATTATAGTGTGGGATGAAACCCTTGTAAAGCAGGTGGGAGTGAAGGATTTTCCGGTTAGAGTAAGACCTCGTATTCCCACATCCAGTGCATGGACAACACATAAAACCATTCTGCTTGTTTGCCTCAGACGCATCGAGAAACTCATGCACGCCCTTAATGTACTCGTAGGTGTGTCTGTCACCGTACATCCATTGCCGGTTCATCTGCGTGCATTATATATAATTAAGTGTCTAAATTAATAGAAGTTCATCATCACATTAAAACCAAAGTACATACATAGTTATCATCTGACAACATATAGCTCTCCAGAGCATCTAATTAATTAAACCATACATTGAAACTATGTAAAACATTTCAATGCGTAAACAAATGCGATCATAATCGCAACCAAGGTAACAATTGATCCAACGGCATAATGATACCAAGCCTCGGTATGAATGACATATTTTCTAATCTTTCTAATCTTCAAGCGCATTGCATCCATCTTGATCTTGTGATCATCAATGACATCCGCAACATGCAACTCGAATATCATCTTCTCCTCCTCAATTTTTTTATTTTTTCCTTCAACAAATTGTTTTCTTCTTCAACTAAATTTAACCTCTCGACAATAGGGTCGGTTGGCATTTCCGATTCACATACATCCTACATAAATAAAATCTATGTCACGTTGGTCGGCATAATTTTCATAAACAATAAATGAACCAATAGTTATAAAGATAATATATATACCACATCCGAATCATAGACAGGCCGAGGGGGGCGGATACCAAAACCATCGCACTATATAAGATGCAATAATAAAAGTAAGAAAATAATACAAGTATCTATGTAAACATACAAGTAAGAATATTTTTCCTTTCAGAAAGAAGATAAGAACAAGAGGCTCACCACGGTGGTGCCGGCGATGAGCTCGGCGCGGGTGATCGACGGCGGTGAAGACGGGGACGGGGCGTGACGGACCGCTAAACCTAGACAAATATTGAGGAAAATGGAGCTTGGAGGTCGAGCTTGGAGAGGAGAAAGCTTCAGTAGTGTGGCTCGGGCATTCCATTGAACACCTTGTGTGCATAGGAGGTGAGCTAGAGCACCACCAAGCCCTCTCCCCCTCGGCCAGAAAAAAACAGAGCAGTGTGCTCTGCTCTTACGCGAGGGGGTATATATAGGCACCTCATTGGTCCCGGTTGGTGGCATGAACCGGGACTAAAGGGGAAACTTTGGTCCCGGTTCAAGCCACCAACCGGGACCAATGGTGGTGGGCTAGGAGCGAGGCCCATTGGTCCCGGTTTGTCCCACCAACCGGGACCAAAAGATCCAGATGAACCGAGACCAATGGCCCACGTGGCCCGGCCGGCCCCCTGGGCTCACGAACCGGGTCCAATGCCCCCATTGGTCCCGGTTCTGGACTGAACCGGGACTAATGGGCTGACCCGGCCTGAACAGTTGCCCCCTTTTCTACTAGTGGAAGGATACAAGAAATCATGTTTGGCCATTTAATGCACCCATAGGTTTGTTTTCTTCCATTAAAAGTTAGGTAGGGACTTGTTTGTTCTGTCTTTGATACTGAAATTGTTGTGTTGGGTGATAGGTATAGGATCTACGTTCAAGGATCAGCTTGGTCGGTTAGTGAGAAGTATATCATAGCTTGTGATTCCATGACGCTTGTGATTAAACTAGAAAACTATGATTTCTTTTCAAGGGTGTTATGCCCACTCAGCATTATTGGCCAGTTCGAGATGACAGTAAGTGTAGCTCGTTCCATCCACCCAACAGATTGCAGTCTATTCAATACTTTTGATCTGCATGCTAATATGGCGATAGACTTTTAAGTGACTTCTATGTCGTATTTTCTGGCTTCTCCACTGATGCAATAGCCCATAGGATCACTGACTGTGTGTCACTGCAATGTGTAATATATATTCTTTTTTGCCTTTTTCCTATATGTACATTTCAAGAAAATGCACACATGTTGTTGCTGCATTTGACAATAACTTTAGGTGAAAAAATGGCTTTCTTTTGTTCCATTGTGTTCTCTGTGTTTCCTTCTACCTTTTCCTATCTGTACATTTGCTGCATACATGTTGTAAGATTAGTTTTGTGTTGGGGTTCACATGTTGTGACTATATGTACGTGACTGGCATAGTAAGTTTTCCCCTTTATAGGAAGCTTAAGAATTAAGTTATCTGATGGTGAGTTATTTTTGGTTTCTGGGTTATAGCATGTTCAGTTCATCAATGAGATATCTCCTCTGGTTACCTTTTTCCAGTGTGCTATGTGCATCTATCTGGTGGCCACCAGCTAAAAAGATGATAGCAGCCACGAAGGACTTGCCAGTTGAACTAAAGTGAGAGCGGCCATGAAGAAAGCTCGATTTGTGGTCGAAGGCTGCAAAAAATTATTCCAGTGAGCACTCTAGCTAATTAATTACAGTTAGTCCTTTAAATTAGATTTAGTATCAGCTGAATTACTTGCTTCTGTTGACAGTGATAAAAGTTACCATAATTTTAGTAAAAAATGAAGGTCAAAAGAAAGGAGATTATTGTATCACTATTTACTGTTGTCCTTTATTACTACTCTTCTTTTTTTAGAAATGGAGGAATGCCCCCGACCTCTGCATCTGGACGATGCATACAACCATTTTATTAATTATTAACACAAGACCTTATAAAGTCATACAACTGTAAGACCAAAGCAACCATCTAAGTAACATATGTCGCTACTCCTATTCAGTTGATAAAGGGGCGCTGATAGTCTAGGCCAAATACCAAACAGACCTCGCAGCCAAACCTAACATCTAAGACCTGAGGTCCCAACCAGGACGCCTGCCGGGTATGGGCTGTTGGGGAACGTAGCAGAAATTCAAAAATTTTCCTACGTAACACCAAGATCTATCTATGGAGAGACCAGCAACGAGTAGAAAGAGTGTGCATCTACATACCCTTGTAGATCGCTAAGCGGAAGCGTTCAAGTGAACGGGGTTGATGGAGTCGTACTCGTCGTGATTCAGATCACCGATGATCCTAGTGCCGAACGGACGGCACCTCCGCGTTCAACACACGTACAGCTCGACGATGTCTCCCACGCCTTGATCCAGCAAGGAGAGAGGGAGAGGTTGAGGAAGACTCCATCCAGCAGCAGCACAACGGCGTGGTGGTGATGGAGGAGCGTGGCAACCCTGCAGAGCTTCGCCAAGCACCTACGGGAGAGGAGATGTGTCACGGGAGGGAGAGGGAGGCAACCAAAGGCCTTAGGTCTCATTGCTCCTCCTTTTCCCCACTATATATAGGGCCAAGGGAGAGGGGGAGGGCGCAGCCTTGCCCCTTCCTCCAAGGAAGGGGTGCGGCTAAGGATGGGGAGGAGTCCATCCTCCCCAAGGCACCTCGGAGGTGCCTTCCCCTTTTAGGACTCTTCCCTTTTTCCTTTATCTTGGCGCATGGGCCTCTAGGGGCTGGTGCCCTTGGCCCATGTAGGCCAAGGCGCACCCCCACAGCCCATGTGGCCCCCCGGGGCAGGTGGCCCCACCCGGTGGGCCCCCGGGACCCTTCCGGTGGTCCCGGTACAATACCGATGACCCCGAAACTTGTCCCGATGGCCGAAACAGGACTTCCTATATATAAATCTTTACCTCCGGACCATTCCGGAACTCCTCGTGACGTCCGGGATCTCATCCGGGACTCCGAACAACATTCGGTAACCACATACAAACTTCCTTTATAACCCTAGCGTCATCGAACCTTAAGTGTGTAGACCCTACGGGTTCGGGAGACATGTAGTCATGACCGAGATGTTCTACGGTCAATAACCAACAGCGGGATCTGGATACCCATGTTGGCTCCCACATGTTCCACGATGATCTCATCGGATGAACCACGATGTCAAGGACTCAATCAATCCCGTATACAATTCCCTTTGTCTAGCGGTATGGTACTTGCCCGAGATTCGATCGTCGGTATACCGATACCTTGTTCAATCTCGTTACCGGCAAGTCTCTTTACTCGTTCTGTAACACATCATCCCGTGATCAACCCCTTGGTCACATTGTGCACATTATGATGATGTCCTACCGAGTGGGCCCAGAGATACCTCTCCGTTTACACGGAGTGACAAAATCCCAATCTCGATTCGTGCCAACCCAACAGACACTTTCAGAGATACCCGTAGTGTACTTTTATAGCCACCCAGTTACGTTGTGACGTTTGGCACACCCAAAGCACTCCTACGGTATCCAGGAGTTGCACAATCTCATGGTCTAAGGAAATGATACTTGACATTAGAAAAGCTTTAGCATACGAACTACATGATCTTGTGCTAGGCTTAGGATTGGGTCTTGTCCATCACATCATTCTCCTAATGATGTGATCCCGTTATCAACGACATCCAATGTCCATGGTCAGGAAACCGTAACCATCTATTGATTAACGAGCTAGTCAACTAGAGGCTTACTAGGGACATGGTGTTGTCTATGTATCCACACATGTATCTGAGTTTCCTATCAATACAATTCTAGCATGGATAATAAACGATTATCATGAACAAGGAAATATAATAATAATCAATTTATTATTGCCTCTAGGGCATATTTCCAACATGGGCACCCACCAGTCCGGTGTGCTCCTCAATCAGGACGCCTGCCGGGTATGAGGCCGCCGCAGCCACCTGCCACCAATCCATCTTCAGAACTATACTACTTCATCTACCTTGCCCGGTCTAGCTGCCGCCGACGCCACCACGACGCTGGACAGCGTCGACCTCCTACGCGTGTCCATCACCACACATCTGACGCCAAGGCTCCGCTGCTCCATGCCGCCAAGAGCCGCCGCTATGAATATGTAGAAAGAAACACCGCTCCACCAAAGAAGCCATCCGCTGGTCCCTCGAGCCTGAGTGCATCTCCAAGAATGCCGCCCCAAGAGGGTAACGACACATGAATGCCGCCGTCCTCCGATCAACTGATATAGGGTTTCCCCCGGAGGTATTGGGTGGGTTTGGGATTTGTACTTCGATGATGCCTTCATGAAGGAAACGATGATAAGGGCATTGTCATCACCAGCTCCGGCCAACGACCGAAGACCAAGTTTTCACTCGAATCCGTCCCAAGAAATCCACCCGACAATTATTACTACTCTTCTATGTACCGAGAGAGTTTGACAGCTTGTTTGGTTTGAGTCCTGGCCACGGTTTCTGGACAAAGTCAATGCCTGGAACGGGCTGAGAGCATCTGTGTTGTATGCCTGGTCAGGCTGGCCTGAGCGAATGACGTTTGGTTGATGCCCTGGCTTGGAAAAGCATTAGAGAATATTTTATAGAACCAACAATACATACAACTGTGGAGCCCACTGCCCAGCAGAATATTTTAACACTCATCCATCGCCAGGCACCCACCAGGCTTGTGAAATCGGTGGCCTGGCCTCAGGCTAATGGTCGTGCCTGGATTGGCCCAGGCTAATGATGACAGGCTTTTTCAGGCTAGGCATGGTGTCAAATGCTCAGGATACTATCCAAACAAGTCTCAGGCAGGTTTCAGGCACGCCTGTGGCCAGGCACGAGTTCACCAGGAAGGCAACCAAACTGACCCTGAATCCCAGACATTGCAATAGAATTATTTGGTGATTATACAAAAGAAGACACGACTTCATGTTTGACAACACTGTTGTGATGGTGTAGTGTTAGTAACTGATGCAAGGAAGACCTTTTATAGTGTATATTCGCCCATGTTTTAGTGGGCACTCTCTACTTTTCATTATTTTTCTTTCTGAAAATAAAAATATGCGAGGACCTTATGGATGTAATATCACCGTTCACTCATACTACAAATACTGGAGGCACATGTACGTTGTCAGTCAAAGCGTTTGGCTTTCAGATTTTACATGTTAACTAGAGTGGGGAACTTGCATGAGTCTGTGTAACAATTTTGAACTCAAATTGAATGGTTCATCTACTGAAGCACTCTGTTTTTTCTATTCTATAGGAGTTTGGGACACTCTTAACACTACATGTAGCATGCCATCACGACCGCTTGCCTAGCAGGAGTTTCGTGTGTCATAGGCAATCTTCCTGTCGTTCTTCCCCCACTGTCTCTAACGGCCCTCTCTCTCTAGATCTCAATTCTTTGAGCACATGGGGATGTCTTGATTATCGATGCTTTACTCTATGCCACCGTTGTTTTTAACATACCGACTGGCCGTATCCTACTGTGACTTCAGTTGATACATTGTGGTTATCCTCCATAAATATTTTGTAGATCCAGGTTTAAATACAAAATGTCCTACTCTATAATAATGCTTCTTATCTACTCTAGGATCACACTAATTGCTAATTAGCTGATGAATAGATAAATTCTATACCTAATATGTCATCTGCTGCTTGATATTTGTTGTTGTACTAATTAGTACCGATCTGCCTTCAAGTTTTGATGCAATTTAAACATCTCTCTTTAGAGCTCTTTTAGGGTGATTGGCGGGTTACAAGTTGTACTTTCGAGTAACTCCACCACTGATTTTTCTTGACCGTCGGATCTGAAAAATCAGTTAAAAATTTAATTTTTGCTCAAAAGGGTAGAATGGTAAAAAAAAATCCGTTCCGCAAGAAAATTAGCTTGTCCGCCCCCCACCCACACCTCCCGCGCCCCCGCACGTTTCTGCTCGCATAGCCGCCACCGCCGCCCTTTTCGCCGTTCCAATCAACAGATCCGGCGGCGGCCCCGATCCAATCAAGCTTCAAGCACCAGCATTCCGCCGCCCTTGCCCAACGCCAGGAACTGCTGTCTGTCCGCTGCGGCGCGCCGAGCCCGACGAAGTCTCCCCTACCCCACCGCCGACTGCAGCGCCTCCCTCCGTGAAGCAGCTGGCGACGCCCAGCAACGCCAGCGAGCACTTTGTGGACAGGTGACTTTCCCTCCCCTCCCCCCCTCCCCCCCTCCCCCCGCCCCGTGCGTTGCTAGTCAGACAGTCCGCCGACTGTCAGAGGAATTTTCTGATTAAAAGCCAACAACCTTGGGACAGTTTGGTACAGATGTTTTGATTTGTTTGTCTAAATTGCGTCCAGCGGCAACAAATGGTAAGAGGGATGGGGTCAAGCACTATCCATAGGTCTTGCAAGAATTCTGGAGACTCGGGAGCAGTGGTATTTCATGTTGTTCTATCTATCTAGTTGACATCTGCATAAATGTACATGCGTCTGTTCTGATAAAACTGCAGTTCTCAGGTAGCTAGCGAGACGGTAGCTTGACAAGATCACAACGGACTTGGTAGTAGTATATGGATTATTGCAACCGCCCACAACACAAGTTACTCCTTCCGCAAGCCTTTCACAGCCGTGTTCACCTCTCGAATATCCTCGGTGCTAGGAGTAGAGCCTGTTTTGTGAAACAGAGGTGTGTGAGAATATTGTGAGGCATATATACATACATATACGAAAAAGGAAGAGATCCAGAGGACCCTTACGAGGTGCTAAACGCTTCTGGTCTCTAAGACGATCAACATTCCAAACATTCTGATCCACCATGGCCTCAACATCAACTCCTGTCCATGGCAAAAATGTCAATAAGTAGCTAGCTAGAGAGTTTAGAGGCAGAAGAAAACAAACTGAAGTGATCACATAACAGTTGCAGTGTTATTCAGTTTGCTGTCAAACTTCATATGACATCATAGGATCCAAATGACCTACCTTAATTAACCAATAGTACATGAAGAGTACAAAACACACAATCAGTTTGTTGTGAAAAATCGCAAGAGATATATAGTCTAAAGAATCAGTACTAACTAGCCCCACCATGAAAAAAGCAGCCTAAATTAGGTGAGCTAGTGAGCATGCCAGCTTAATTAATCAGTTGGCGGATACAAAATTATTTGCCGCATTCAAGGTTACTGCTTTTGAAGTTTGTGTATAATATAAAAATGAATGGATGTGCTATGATCTTGTGCAGAAGAGATAGATCAGTCATAATGTGGCCAAGTTCAAATTTGTTTCCCTAGACATACTTCTGTGTTGGGCCTTGCAATTGGCCAATATATAAGATGCAGGTCTGACCATTTGTACTGCTCATATCCTGGTGTACAGTTATGATGTTGAGTTATGGTCATTCTTTTCGGTACATGGAGCGAGTCGAATATTCTGATTCCGTTTTCTGTATTTTGTTAACCGGTTGCAGAGGGAAGGATGGTACTGGTGAGGAAGTAGTCAAGCCTTTTACTCTGACTAAACTGGATTTTGATATTGGATACTTTGAGCTTGTTTTAAAGGTAATTTATTGTAAACATGTTCCAATCCACTGAATATCTCTTATCATTGATTCTGATGGTAAAAAGACTATGTGGCGAGTTGACTAGAATAATTAGCTTCATTGTACACCATAGTATTAATTCACTTCTGAAGATATGCTGAACAAAATAAGCCTTGATGAACTTCTGAAACTCTGAACCTCTTACCTTGAGGGGAATATGTGAGCATGGAAATTCTTTTACTTCCGGTGCATGATTGAGACCAGTTGTTAATTTGTATGTGATATGCAAGAATAGATGGCCGATGTAAGTGCTGAGTGTTTGGATGAGTACGTAAACATTGTCAGCAGGATGTTTCATAGCGAGGATGAAGGTTTTGAGTTACAAGTATGCTCTTGAGAAAGGCTTTAGTGTCAGAAAAGGCTATGTTGAGTAGGATGAAGCGAACGAGAAGATAATTCTGAGGAAATTTGTCTGTAGTCGTGAAGGTTGCCGTGAAGAGAAGCACATGAAGAGGAAGAGAGAAGATAGGAAGAGGAAGCCACGGAATATCACTCGTGTGGGGTGTAAAGCAAAATTTGTCATTGCAAGAGTCGCCAAAATAGGGCGGTGGTTTGTGAAGGATTTCATCGATGAACACAACCATCCTCTGGCCCCACGAGACCTTGCTTGCTTTTTGTGTTCCCACAGAAGAATCAGCGACGAGCAGAAAGCGGACATTATAGAGATGGAAAGTGTTGGAATCCAGAAACACAAAATCATGGATGTGTTGTGCATGCAGTACGGTGGATATGACCAGGTTGGATGCACGACGAGAGACATCTATAACTTCTGCCATCGCTACAAGCAGGAAACAGTCGCTGCTGGTGATGCTCAGACGCTGATCCGTCGCATGATGGCACGGCAAGAGAGAGACCCAGATTATTTCTTCAAATACTTGGTTGGTAAAGATGGGCATCTGAAGGGATTGTTCTGGTCTGATACTCAATCTCGCCTTGACTATGAGGCTTTCGGCGATGTTGTGGTTTTTGATAGCACATACAGGACCAATAAGTACAATTTGTCGTTTGTGCCATTTGTCGGGTTGAATCACCACCGCAGCACAGTTATCTTTGGATGTGGGATCATTTCTCATGAAACTAACGAGGCGTACGAGTGGATGTTGCGGACATTTTCTGAAGCCATGGCGCAGAAGCATCCGATATCTGTAATCATTGACGGGGACCTTGCAATGCAGAGAGCGATCAGGGTGGTGTGGCCTGACTCATACCACAGGCTGTGTGTATGGCACATTCAACAGAACATCGTACGCCATCTGCATGAGGACGAGGTTAGGGAAGAATTCAGATCTTTCATATATGACTCGTCTTGTATTGAAGAGCATGGGAGAAAATGGATAGAGTTCTTACAAAGGAATGAAGTGACAAGTGAGGAGTCGTGGTTGCATCAGATGTATTAGATGAGGAAGTTGTGGTGTGCTCCATACCTGGTGGGGCGCTGTTTCTTAGGATTGAGCAGCAATCAGCGGAGTGAGAGCCTAAACTCCATGCTACATACACCTCTTGAGGGTAAGATGACATTGTTTGATATGCTAGAGCACTATGAGTGTTGCCTTTCGGGACGAGGCTTGAATGTGGCGATCCTAGACATCGTGGCCTTGCAGTCCGTTCCATTTACAGACGTGGATGCTTCAAGTCTTGAGAAACATGCTGCCCGAGTTTTCACTCCTTGTATGTTTGAGTTGGTCAGATGGAGCATAAATGCCGTCAGCAAATGTGTTATCAGTGAGATACTAGATGCATGGGAGTTGACTACATATGTTGTGGCTAAGATCGATAGAAGAGAGAAGAAGTTCGAAGTGCGCTGTGAGCTGAAGGAAGGTTCTCTGTACATGATCAGTTGCTCTTGTCGTAAGCTAGAGTGCTTGGGAACACCATGCTCTCACATATTCTACATCTTGGGAATACATCAAGTGGAACTGCTGCCTAGGTGTTGTGTTCCCATGAGGTGGACGATGAGTGCAAAGTCTGCATTCCCTTAGACCAGAAAGAGCGAGATGTATGACTATTCGGAAAGCTTTGTGAGGTACCGTGAGTTGCGGAATTTGAGTCACGCGACATGTTTCCGGGCATGTCAATCCAGTGAGGAGTATCAGCATGCCAGAGAGGGAGCGGGGAGGGGCACAGATCAAGATCGGGGGGCGATGCGTGAGAGGACAGGGCTGGGTGCGTGCGAGGGGCTCGTTCCCTATCGTCCGGCCGAATCGGAGGTATCCCTCGGTTCCGCATATAGAGCGAATATTCCGTTTTTTGGGATTGGTGGGTTCCGGTCCGTTCGACTAACTAAACATGAGAATGGGCTATAGGAACCGGACGAACCCATCGTTGGTAGGAGCCAGAGCCCTACTGGGTCTGGGGCATAGGTGGTATGGGAAGGAGGGAGGCGCGCGTGGGCTGGAGCACGGCGGCCCGCGAATACCCGTAGTGGATGACCCACAAATACCGATATAGTGAGTAGCAGTGCTTGCACGTCAATGCTACTTTGTTGTTTTTATTTTGTCAAAAGGGCTACTTCTATTGTTACTAGTGGGACCGCCCATCCACGGGCCCTTCTAAAAAAAGAAGCAGACGTGCCAAAAGAATTCGATTAACACTTATCACGTGCATATCCATCGGCCCTTCCAAACTCCTCTCCCACCTCCCGCACTATTTGCAACAACCTCCTATCCAACTGGCCTAGCCGGCTTGATCGCCATTTTCCACTCATATTCCGTGCGCCGCACACGCTATCTTCTCCTCCAAAGCCAGTCCCATCGAATGCCGACGTCCTCACCCACGAGAACGGAGCCGCCGGCAACCGCCCATCTGGCCTGCGGAATACGACGTCGCTGCTTGTTCTTCATCGACACTTCGTATTTAAGGTGAGAATGCCGGCTCTTGTCATCTAAACAGGCTCGTACATGATTATGTTCGAACGTGCATTTATTTGGCGCCATGGGTACCGCCCGCAGCTACATGAATTAGGTGTACAATCAAAATTGGAGCGCCCATCAACTGTCGTACGTCCACAGGAACGCCGCTGCCGCCGTCAGGATCACCCAGGGGATCACCGGCGCGATCGGAGCCGCCAGGCACACCCAGGGGATCCGAGCCAGTGTCAACCACCTACCTGGCCTGTGTGATAACAGCATCACAGTCGCCTGATATTTTTACACCCTTTAGTCAACAAGTGAGGTCAACTTAATCCAAAACTGTATACAAATATCAAATGGCAGAATGATTCAGTACATACCACGTATTATATTCACATGAACGACAGTAGAGAAAATTGATTCAGACTATCTTTGTGCATATTTTGCAGGACTGGCTAGTTCTTCCAGTAGTTATGCTGACACAGAATTGCCACTACTAGACGTAACCAATCAGGTATGTTAATCCCAGTTAGGTTAAAATCTTTGAAAACACATAGTTCTTTTACCCATTACACATATTTCAGGATTTTTTGGACGAACTCAGTGTGAAACATGCAAATATGAGGTTATCGTGCTCACCTTCAAGGATTGCGCACATGATCGATAGATTAGATCCCGACCACCAAAAGGCCATCTGCACTAAAGCTGGTCTTGGAGGGCTAACGCAAATGAAGTCAGTGCTTCTCCGACGTATTACGTTGGTGCTGCTAGCCAAGAGCTACATCAGAAAAAAGTAGAGTATTCACATTGCTGGTAAGGACATTCCTATAACTCCAACAGATGTGTATGAATTAATGGACCTTCCGATAGAGGGGGAAGATATATATATATATATATATGGAAATGGGAAAACCAATAGATGTAAACCTGTTAAGCGTTTATCAAACTGACGGAAGACTTAAGCTGAGTGACCTTGAGAAGAAAATTAAAGCCTCCAAAACTCCAGATGATCATTTCATCAGGCGGTTTGTTTTGTATGCTATTGGCACTATGTTAGCACCCACGGTACAGGATTATGTCGACGCCAAATATTTCGTCCTTGTACAAGACATCGCAAGAATTCCCTATTTTAACTGGGGATGTTTCACACTTAACCATCTGTTGACATCCATCAATACTTTTAACTATGTGGACCAAGTGAATCTACAAGGAAATCTAGCTTTGCTCCAAGTAAGTGCTACAACACTAGTTGTCATTCTACTATTATTCATATGATGCATATATCTCTATCATTGTTGAACTAATGTTTCCTACAGTTTTGGTATTGGGAACACGTCCGTGCTGGCTTGCTTATGTATTCTCGTATACCCCATCCGCTGATGGCACGGTGGGATGAAGCCACAACTAAAATAAGACATGAGGCCTACTTGAAAGGAGGCCTGTATAATGGATTGATACCTTTCTAGACTTGAATTCTTTATTTACCATATTTATTTCTTAGTACTGATTCTTTATATCTTATCAAAGGTTATCATGAATATCGGCGATCTGGAGCCAACCAACATTACAAATGACCAGCATACCAACAAAGATACACATGCGCATGAAGATGCTAGCTATCGACCACAACCATGAGGTCAAACTATGAGTAGCCAACAAGTAAGTTGCTCCAAGACACATCCTTTTCAATAACACAACAAAGGTCACACCTAACCACACTTATTTTTCTTCTAACAAAACGAGTTGACATTTCTTTTATGCAGATGGACATGATACTTCAAACCCAGAACAATCTATTTGCATAACAAGAGAAGAAGTTGGTCAAACAAGTAGTAGAAGTAGAGCACAAATTAGATAAAAGAATAATCACCATGACCGAGGATGTGATAAACATTAGGGGTAAAATTGCCACTCAACCTAGGTTGTCCAAGCTGGAGGACGAAGTTGGAGACCTCAAAAGGGAAGTTGGAGACCTCAAAAGGGAACTCCAGGTAAGTGATACTACAACATCAATTTTACCCATAATTTCCTATATTTTCATTCTATGCATTTCATGTTACAGAATTAAGATCCCTAGGTGAAACAAACAAACAATCAACGAAGAAGAATGCATACGTACAGGTGATAACTATGGCCCATCATCTTGCTAACATGAGCTAATTTATGTTCATTGACCAACTTCTAATTTTAGGAACAAGAGCAACCAAGCAATGACAAGTTTTCATCAACTCCTGGGTTTGACGCATGGAAAGCACGGACTTCTGCTGGTACACCTAGTGCAAAACCTGTGGTGCAAAACAGGGAGTTGGACCAAGACATCCCACCACGGAAGCCTTTATTCAACAATGATTACATATTGACAGATGAAGACTATGAGGCTGCACTTTTCATCCGAGGGAGTCACGACCTTGTTGAGGTAGTTTACATTGAAGACATTGTGCTAACAGTTCATCAACTCAAGCCAAATGTTAGCAAACTATTCTTCGTTGATGACGTAAGGCCCGTATACTGCAATCTACATCAAGTATTCTAAATTGTGCCATATTACATGACTACAAATTTTGCAGGTTATTAATGCATATGCACACATTAGCAATGTTGCAACTGATGCTACATCATTCATTTCCACTGTAGAAAGCGAAGATTGCTAGGCGAATTTGGGGGTATTCCAATGGGATGCAAAAGCCCACATGTTGCTAATGTAGCAACGAAATTTGTAGGACGCAAAATGGTATGCATGTTTCCTGACTTGTTTAATTGTATATCTTGATTTTCCCTAAACTGAGTCCGCTTTAATTTTCTGCCAGGTATGTGTCCCAATGAATGTGCACAGCATGCACTGGTTATTACTCGTGTTTAATTTAGACAAAGAAGAGATCCAGGTCCTAAACTCCATCCAAGCATATCGTGACATTGCCAAGGAAACTGCACTGGTAAGCTTGCTCTCTTGCTTTCTCTTACCTCATGTGACACTTTTTGAAAAGCACTGATGCAATCCCTTGAATTACTCCTCATACACCAGGTGGAGTCCATTCAGGCGTGTATCAACGAAGCGATCGAGGATGGCTTGGTAACACCGCCTAAACCCATCAATATTACCCAGTGGAAAACCACTTGCTATACTAACATACCACAACAGACGGATGGGTACGTATAGGCAGCTACATGATTCCTCACCTACATTACAATACTTAACTACAACTTTACATCACAGTTATTCCTGTGGGGCGTACACACTCAAATACATGTTGACATGGGACGGAGACAAAATTACTGAGGATTTCACACAGGTCTGCCGAACACTAAATTACATTTGCAATCATGCACTACCTATGCTTCACCGCTATCCTAACCTATGCGTCGCTATCTAATTCAGGCAGAAATACATATTTTCAGTTGGCAAATATGTTCAAGCCTGCTGCGGTCGGATTGCAACAAGCTTCGGAAAAAATCATACAAGAATCCTATAGAGGTAAGTTCTACACAACTAGCATTTCATGTCATGTAGTTCCTACCTTTCATGATTGCATGTAACGCACCACTATTTCCTCTACAGAAGGACGAGTATGAAGCCAGTATTCCAGAGGAACGAAAAGGTGCAGACAACGACGTCACGATTGTCAGCAACCCTGATGTTACAAACAAACCAGACACATCCGGTGCCCCAAAGCGTAAACGTGGACGCCCGAGGAAGAATGCCCCTCCTAGTAATCCAGTAAAACAACAATTTGACACAGAGACTATCGTTAAACAAGTGGGGTCGAAAAGACGCAAGCGCAAACCATCAAACGCCGTGTCCAGCCCATTTGTACAGCCATGAATGGGCTACACGGAGAGGCACTTCAAGGGCAGATCATAATGATTGATCTTCATAGCATGTTCTTTGAATTAAAGACTACACTTATGTTCTAATGTTTTTGCATATTATTTGTATGCTTATGTCCATCCAAATGCTTGACTTTTCATTGGTTCTTTTTAGAAAAAAAAACCCAGCTAATGAGCTGCAAGTTCCACTTCTATCATTTGCACCATCTGATCCATACCTTTCTGCATCGGAGTAACCTTACATCTAAAACACTACAATAAGTGACTACTTACAAATGCATGCTCCCCATTCTAACGGCGCCATACACTGCGTAAGTATACAGTTCTGGTTTAAGTGGATGATGATTATGGCTGAGGCAGGGTAATTACGGAAGAAAAATCATAGCATATAGAACACATGAGCAATGATGTAAATATCATGGTTACACTACTATTTCTCACATCACGAGTTGAGTGGGAGATTATTACCTCGCCAGCAAAAAGAATAGAATCAATAATGCAGCTAGCTTGATGGATTACTTCAGTCGACTCCACAAGAAAAATTTCAGGCTGCAGCACCAGCAGTCAATGAACACACAGAACCGTATTGTCAAATGACAGCCTCTCCTGCAGAAAATAAGAAGGAATAGCATCAAGAACACCATGTACCATTTTTATACTGATATAGACATGTCGACAAGAGTTGGTACATTGCAGCTTGTGTTTTGCATCGAAACTAATGCGATACATGGAGCTAACGAATTTACAACTAATAAATCTAGGCCTAGGTCTGTTGGGTAACAATACTGAAACAGATGTCCCAGCTAGGTTTACTCTAACAGAGTTCTGCTTACTAACTAGACAGCTATGATGACAATGAGAACCAGGCAACCATCATAAGATCATCGAAGAACAAACAGATCCTAAACTTGCTCATTGGCAAAATAGGTTGTGCACGCGAACATGATAGAGAGGACTAAAATAGGGGACATACTTCTTCTGTTCCATATTTGCCGACAATGATTATGGCTGAGGCATGATAATGCACATGTAGCAACGCGTGCAAAGCGGGCAAGAAATTCATATGAAGTAGGCATTCTTCCAAATTGAGCCAATTCTAGTTTTCAAAGATATACTTTACATAACTACTGTCCATTTTCTACAGTGCCATACATTGCCTAAATATTCAGAACTATGTTTGAGGCGCGGGTCATGTATGTCTTGAGCTCCCGATTCACCTTCTCCTCGTCCCACATGAACCCCTGGATGTTCTGCACCCACTCGAAGCAGCTCACCATCACTCCGCCGGAGTTGGCCATGATGTCCGGTAGGATCTGCACGCCCTTCTTTGCCAGAATCTGCACCACGAACATGAACATTTTTCTGTTGTCAGTCAATGTGTGAATGTGTCAACAAATGCAGCTTAGTTTTGTGGCAAAATGTTGGTGTTCTTGCCTCGTCGGCCTCGGGGTCTGTTGGGTGGTTAACAGCCTCGATGATTTACTTTGCTTTGATGGCATTAGCATTGTCCCTAGTAGAAGAAGAAAATCGAAAGGACTATTTATTAACAAAAATATTTTCAGATACAGAAAAAAATAGCAGCCAGGAGGATACTCTAACTGAACTTCAGAGCATTAATCTGATAGAAGATAGGATGAAGTGAGCTGGGACGAGGAAGAAGAAGATTACTTTTTTATGACTCCTCCCAGAGCTGCCGGGATGAGCACGTCACACTCTTCCGTGAGCAGTGAGGTTGGATCGACGGCGTCGCCTTTTGTCAGAGCCCTTGATCCCGCGGTTCTCTGCCGAGTGCTTGATCAGCTTGGCTATGTCAATGCCATTGGAGTTCTTGACAACATCTATCTTTTTTCATACCTACGATCAGCAGCTATCACCTACGAGAAATGCATGTATAAGAAACTCAGCCATCTTGTGAGTTGTTTATTCCCTTGTGTAAACACTGAGTTCACAAGTTCATCAGTTGTTTGGTCTGTTGCTGCAGTTAAGTAGCATGTATGAAGTGTAAAAGTTTGTCAGTAGCATGAGACTTGTAAACCAAACTGCAGCATGAATCACACAGGGAACTACTAAGATTACAAACCAACATCAACTTCAACAATGTCATTCACTAGAAGAAATCAGAGTCGTTACTCTCAAATTTTTGCAGTCACCAACAACTTGATATTCACTTTCTCTGAATCTTACATTCACCAATACAGATTAGTCCCATTTTGAAGCTTCAGCATAGAGAACTATTGAAATCAGCAAGAGGGTCATCTAAAATGAACAAGCTGCATGGTGGTTATCCAATAGTGGATGAGCCGCTGTGGGAAAATGGCTATAGTCCAGTGCATAATCAGAATCAGAAGAACATGGGCTGAATCTCCTATTGTAACTGTTTTTCACAGCACGTAGGTTCTGAATCCATACTGACTTTGCAGAGAAAATGTAAACAAAATCGGTGTAAATGAATTTAATCCGGCGAGTTCCAAGTCAGCTCACTCATCCACTGGTCCTAATCACGTTTACCTAATCCACATAAGTAAATAAACAAAATGTCATGAACTCCCCGTGTCAAACCACGATGGAAACTAGCAATGGGGGGATGCGCTGACCTGAAGAGCCGACACTTGGGCGATGGACACTGCACCGATGAGCAAGACGGCTCGGAGCTACGGGAGGTTTGCTGGGTGGGAGTATTCCAGGCGGGGCCACAACCGGCGGGGGAGGACTGCCGCGGGGCCGGGATCCGGCTGCGGTTTCGTGCAGAGGGGCTCTTGACGGTGCAGATCCAGCGACGGGGGGCTGGCCGCGCTGGACGGGGATCCGGCGACGAAGTGCTGGCGCGGGGCGGAGCACTTGGCGACGCACATCCGGCGGCGGAGGGCTCGCGCGGGGCGGGGCTCTTCGCGGGGCACATCCGGCGACGAAGGACTGTGACAGTCGATGGCGTGGAGACCGGCGGCCGGCGTGGTGGGGCACTTGGCGGAGAGAAACCGGTAGTCCACGGCGTGGCAAGCGGCGGACGCCATGGTTAGAGGAGATGAGTGGATCGGGGATGAGACTGGATCGGGGTTGAGACGAATGGACATATTGCGAGCGGAAATAAAAAAATGACGGATCTACCCTTTAAAATTCTAATTGGTCCAACTAAAATTATGTACTGGTCCCACGTTATATGTAATTTCCTGTAATTCTAGTTTTATAACTCCTCGTAACTCCTATTTTCCCACCGTTAGATTAGGCTGGATGGACGGTTCGTAAAATCGCCAATCACCTTAACAGTTGTACTCTCTTTAAGCAAAAGTCTTGTTGATGCTAAATTTTTTTTGTAGCTCTGAATTTAGGAATCACTTACCCGCAACAGTGTGTTTATGATTTGGCAAGATTTCTAGCTATCTAACATATAATTACTTTTCCTTTTTACAAACTCAAAGTTGTTGACCCTGATGTCTTACTGATTAGAAGCAATAATACACATTTGCCTGGTGACATGACTTGATATTCTGATAGAGGGGTCGTGTGTAATAGAATTAATGCATATACTTTAAATGCACTGCCATATTCTACTGCTTTCCCATTTTTTGTGCGTCTGATATTGTAGCACTAGCATGTTTCATTTTGATCGTTGAGATATAAATTCTCTCTTTCCTTCTTTAATATGTAATTCGAGTGTGTTACTTTGCCTTTTCTATTGCCAATACAAAAGTATTAGAACTTAATTTATTTGTCTTCCATAAGATGGCATTTTCTTTTCTTTGAGTGCAAGGATTCAAATATAATTAGTACTGGGTTTTCATGGTCATTCAAGTTGGGTGCTGAGTGGATACTATGGTAAGCTTAATTAAATAACTATGAGTACTATGTAAATAGTAGTTCAACAAATACTTAGTCACTACTATGTAAATTGTAGTTCAACGGATAGTCCATCTATAAATGCGCCAAAACTTCCTTTTGAAATTTGTATCCTCAAGTTTCAAAGCATTTCATTTGTGAAGCATAGGTCAACTGCCATATGACTGAGAAAAACACTATCCATTTTTGCACAAAGCTATATGTATATAGTAGTCATGTAGAGACGTTAACAAATATGACAGCATAATTAATGCGTACAGTCTTGCCTCAAGAGACGCGCCCAGGACGCGTCCCAGCCACTAATGCTGACAAAATGACCCTAACATGGTATCGTATATTTGTACGTACTACTTACATTAAATATTAACCAGTGATACATATTAATTGAGGTTTGTCTATGGCATATCTAGATGTGCCCAAGTTATTGCACATCTAAATGAGTGAATCAAGCATAAAGAGGAAAAGAAAAAATGAAAAGAAATATCCACACGAATCTCCGTGTAAAAATCAATGTCATAGTACTTAAATGTGCAATACTTATGGCACATCTAGATGTGCTTTAGCCAAACTGTATTAATTGATGATGCAAACATATATGTCTTCTCTCTGCAGCAAAAAATAAGAAGATAAAGTAAAATAGAATACAAATCACGCGTAAAACATGGCTGCAGCACCAGCCACCAGCAGAGGCGCGAAGCCGTTTCCCGTCGCCACCATCCTCAGCCTCAATCTTGTTGCGGGCACCGAGTTGAAGAACAACGGCCCGTTATTATACCCAGGACCGCCGTTGTACCCGAAGCCTCCGCAGCATCCGCCGAAGAAGCCCTGGTCTCCGTTGAACCCACCGAGGCCGCCGCCGGGCACCGTCTGCCCGCCGTATCCACCGCCGAAGCCGAGGCCTTCCACGCCGGGAAGTGTCTCGGGTACCGGCACGGGCAGCGGGATTTTCTTCGACGCCGTGGCCATCGGTGGCGTCGCCGGTGTGGCTGCGGGTGTGGGAGCCGGTGAACCAAGCGGCACACTTGCGGCAGCTCGGACGGGTACGTTGTCTGCGCTTGCCGCTGTCGTGGTCGGCTGAGGCACCATCGTGTCAGCGGAGCATGGTTGAAGTGAGCACATCCACGACGTGGCCAGAACGAGCGCCACCAGTGCGAGGCTCCATGGGTACATGCGGTTGCGAGCCATAGTGTAGGGGATGTACGTTGGCGACGGAGAAGAAGATGCTAGTGTACCGATGATTTATGGAGTGATGTTGGTGGGAAAAATAGGGGAGAAAAGAGTACGTGGGGAGATAGGCTACTCCATCTAACACATCGCTTTAGTACCGTTGGCCCGTGGAGTCAAAATTCAGCTGAGAAAGCAGAGTGGTGGCAGGCAATTCAGTACTTCACTACAGAGGCAGACGCTTAAAGCAGGAAAAATGCACATTGTGGATGCTCTAAAGACAACCACGTAGAAATCAGCCTCCTCACATTTTCCTTGTTCATCTACCAAGTCGAGGTCTTGTTCGGCATAACTAGTAGGTCTGTGTACTTGATCTTCTTGCCTGCCTGCATGCAAAGAATTTATACGAGTGCATGCTTTCGTTAATTAGTTAAGCAAGCAGTTGCCTCAAAATCTACCTGTTCATTCGTCCCACATAAGAGTTAAGACATTTTATATTGCTTAATGGTCAGATATTTTTGGTTACTTTTAGCATTTTTTCAGCACTTTAACTATGTGTAAGTTTTTTTTTTCAAAAATGATTCAGATATATCATCAAAGTTCAGCGGAAAGACAAACCATCTCGAACATAATAAAACTTACATTGAGATTCTAAGACCCAAACAAACACTATTGCCGCCAGAAGGAGCCGCCGACTCGCCGTTGTCACCGCTCCCCTACTGGAGCCGGCTTGACCTTGTCGCTGACAGCCGGGAAGTCTTCGTGCACGTGCCTCTAAGGATCAGCACCCTGTAGCCTCAGCCACAATCGTTGAATCCTTGTTTACATCTGTAGCACCTGACACTAAATATCGATATACGACGAGAAACCCTAACCTCACCGCCCCGAAGAGATGGTAGGAATTTACGAATGAGCTCCGTCGACTACATCCAGACAGACGTACTCAAAGAGTATCGGAGCCCGAAAAACAAACTTTAAGAAGTAGCGCCGCCATCCGCCCGAGAACCTCCCCTGCAATGACTAAAAGACCCTAACCTAAACTACAGAGGCACCTGGATTCCCCTTCCCGCCACCTGCCGCAGGAGCGGCAAGCAGAGGGGAGGCAAATCCAGGGGCTCGCTGGCGTAGTTTTGAGAGAAGAGTTTGCCCAAGTTGCCTGGTCTTTAAATTTTGGCAACATAATTTTCTGATAGCAGATTATTTTGCCATGATTGGCTATGCTTTTCTTTTCTGGTGTTGTTTCATGGCTTTTTGCACAGAATTTTTTACTTGCCCCTTATGGGGCAATTCGGTTTTCCTATTGAGCTGGAAGCCAGTTATCCATTGCCTTTTCTTAAAAGTTTATACGTATTTTTGCTTTTATTTTATTTCTTTTATCGGTATTTTTAGGATATCGGGTCAGTGTACATGTATACACGCAAGTACAATAAAATACGTGTGGAAAGAATGTTAGAGATAGGAATTACGTACTTTATGCTTATTTTTTGCATATTACCAAAGTGCAATTTCAGTACAAATTTGTGTGTGTATTTTTAAAGCTTTCAATTACTTTCAAGGATAATACCAATGGCACTAATTCATTTTGTTAGAAACTTTAGTATTTTGATTATGTTTATGTTTTTTTCATTTTTCGTTGAGGATAATATCTATGGCAATAATTAGTTTCTTCTTAGGAAACTATTTTCTTTTAAGTTCCACTGTTATAGGATTATTTTTACCGATTCGCTAAGTCTCAGTCGACTGAGACTTCGTTATGTCTCAGTCAATGCTATCTTCCTTTCATTTTACATGGAGATTGGAACAACTTTTTCAGTTTTTTTTTTCTTCTTACATACTATATCAGTTGACTAAGACTTGGTTAAGTCTCTGTCGACTGAGACCTAGCCACACCCATTATAAAACCCCCCAATTTTAGTGCAAATATTGTTATTTTATTTTAATTTTCCGTTTCATTCTTCTTAAAGGGTAACAACAAGGCCACTAATTCATTCTTCCTTTGAAACTTAATTATTTTGAGTAATACTAATTTCACTAATTCATTCACAGGCGGCCGCCCGGGGCAGAGCTAGTGGCGGCGACGGTCCAAATCCGGCAGCGGCGACGGACGGGTGGGATGTGGCACTGGCGGCGCCCGGGGCGGAGCCAGTGGGGGGACACGAGCTGGTGGTGGCGGCGGCCCAAATTCGGTTGTGGTGGATTCTGGGCTGGAGTGTTGTGATGGGAGCACGTATTCTTACTCGTCTTGGTCCGGTTTACAGGAGTAAACT
>NC_041388.1:16394103-16405140 GCF_002162155.2 Triticum dicoccoides
CCCCGAGGCGACTCGGGGGCCAACCCTAGCCGCCGCCACCTAGTCCCCCCGCCCCCTCCCTCTCTCCGCCGCCGCCAGAGATGGCCAGCGGCGCGGCCACTCGGCACCCATGAAGGGGGCGGCGGGGACTTTGGCGGATCCACTTTGCGTGGAGAGCCTCGGCATCCGGGGCGGCGGCCTCGGGCGGCGGCCAGCGGCGTGGCCTGTGCGGCGGGCGGCGCCGCAGGGTGCAGGTGGGTCGCCTCCCCGGTCGTGCGGGCGGCATGGAGGCGGCGGGCGTCAGCGGCTGCAGCAGCTCCTCGTAGGCCGGCTGTACCTTGGAGAATCGGCGTCCTCATCCTCGATCTGCTCCGATCCGCGCCGCCCCCTGTCCCTGGTGGCTCTGGCCGCCGTTTTCTGGATGCCGGGTGTGCAGATCTGGTGGTTGGGTGCGGATCCGGGGGAAACCCCTGGCCGGCGCGGCAGCCACACTGAAGATGTCGCCTTTGGGCGTCGTTCTCCTTGCTGAAGGCTTCGGTGGGCTTCCTGCACCTCCCACCCCACCCAGCAGCTCAGATGAAAGCCTCAGTTCCTCATTTCATGGCGATGATGGCACCTTGGTGGCGTGAACATTCCTGAAGGCGTCGTCAGGGAAGTGCTCAAGTGGTGGTGGAGTCGGTGGTGGTTCGACGGCGGATTGTATTGGCCTGATCTTCATCTTCGGCAACTTGCTCGGGTCCAGGTGTGGAGGGCTTCAGCCGCTGGTGCGAGGGGATCGGGGTCCCTCTCTCGTGCCATGGGCTATGGTGCCTCCTATCCTTGACCGATGCGTGGTGCTGCATACTCTTGGCCTTCTCCGGGGTTTTCAGCGCCTTCGTCTCGACAACTCTCGTCCGGTGCTCTGCCTTGCTGCTGCCGGCAACGGTGACTGGGTGTTCGGCTCCCCGTTTCGTGTGGGTTTGTTCCTGGTGCCTCTCCTTCGGTTGCTTGGGAATGCTGATCTGGGTTCTAGGGTGAAGCACTCCGCAGGCCGCCGGTGCGGCACCCATCGAGCCCGGGTGAAAGGGTAGGGGCCCTTTGCGGAGGCGGAGTCAGGTCATGTGTTGCCCCTGTTTTCCTTTTGATGGCAATCAGTGACACAAAACATGCACGGTGGGCCTTCCTCCCATAGCCTTAGTAGGTTAGCTGGTTTCAGCTTAGCGGCGTTCAATGTCATTCTATGCCTTCGAGTTGTTCTACTGAGCACAATGTATCTTTATTTCCGCTCTTTGTTTTCTTGTTGTAAGTGGCAGTCCTGTAATCCTGGCAGGTTGATGGCTTTGTTAATTCAAAGTCGGGCTCTTCTTGAGCCTTCGTTCTAAAAAAGATTTTTAGGGTATCGGCTAGAGATGCCCTTAGGTGGAGAGGCGGTGTGAAACAGAATACAAGATCACAAACAAGTAAAGACGTGCGTATGTGTATGCAGTGGCGGAGCTTGACCCAAAAACCTGGACGGGCCGGTTGTAGGAAATGACTGCTGGGATTGTGTTTCATGGCCCAAAACTACATATACACTGCAGGAAACCGCATGGGCTGGGCGGGCCACGGCCCATTCGGCCTTGCCGTAGCTCCGTCACTGTGTGTATGTATGTGGTAGCTAGCTGGTGTAGCATGGGGCATGCCGTGTGCATGTGGTACGTCGACGTACGGGTCATTACCAAACCACATGCGACATCGTGTAGGTACGTACCGTAGAATTTTGAAGTATTGCATAGAACGTGCATGTGTATGTCTAAGTTATACTCAATGTTGTAGTACGTCGTATGGTATATTATTATGATCTTACTTTAAATTTGGAGTATTAACTGCCTGTGATACATGTCAGTTGATGCAAACATATATGCATGCCCCTTCCCCAAAAAATAATAAAAACTAGTACAGTACAAATCACACATAAAACATCGCCGCAGCACCAGCAACCAGCAGAGCCGCGAGGCCATTTCCGGTCGCCATGCTCGTCAGGCTCAATCTTCTCGCCGGCGCCGAGTTGAAGAACAACGGTCCGTTATTGTAGCCGAGCCCACCGTTGTACCCGAAACCTCCGCAGCATCCGAAGCCGCCCTGGCCACCGTTGAACCCGCTGCTGCCGAAGCCAAGGCCTTCTGCGCTGGGAAGAGTCTCGGGGACCGGCACCGGCAGCGCCGACACCACCTCCGCTGCCGGCTCGACCACGTCTGGTGGCGCCAACGGGATCTTCTTGGACGTCATGGCCGTGGCTTGCGTTGTCGCTGCACCGGCTGCAGGTACGGCGACTGTTGAACTTACCGGCGCACTTGCAGCAGCTCGGACGGGTGCGTTGTCTCCCCTTGCCGCTGCTGGGGACATCGTTGGCACCGTGGTGTCCGCGGAGCACGGCGTCCACGCCGTCGCCATGACGAGTGCGAGCACTGCGAGGATCCGTGGGTACATGAGCTTGCGTGCCATCGTGGAGGGATGTGGGTTGGCGATGGGGAAGAAGATGTTAGTGTGCTGATAATTTATAGTGTGAAGTTGGCGGGAAAATAGATGTGACAAGAGTACGTGGGGGTGGATAGGCGGCTCCATCTAACACGATCACTTTAGAATGCTTGGCTCGTGCATGTCAAAATTCAGCGGAGAAAGCGGTCTCGTGGCAGTCAATTCACTTCACTACAAGTACGTCTTCGTCTTAGCCTTTTTCATCCGTGTCTGTATGTTGGTGAGCAAATCCGAGAAAGAAAATACATGCTTACCTACCAGCACGACCAAGTTTTTTTTTCCGTGGATGGCAGATGGGGTTTGTTGGTCTATGATTCTGCGCATGGGGATGTATCTGCGCATGCATGGTTGCGTCTATGATTCAGTGGTGTAAAAAGAGCTTTAGCTCGGCGGTTAGGCAGAAGGTGGTGCAGCT
Source organism: Triticum dicoccoides (assembly GCF_002162155.2). Taxonomy (NCBI): domain Eukaryota; kingdom Viridiplantae; phylum Streptophyta; class Magnoliopsida; order Poales; family Poaceae; genus Triticum; species Triticum dicoccoides. The sequence continues at coordinate 16,396,994 of NC_041388.1, forward strand.
TAATCACCCGGGTTTAATTTCTAAAATTAACAGGTGATACACAACCTAATTACCACTCATCAGGACACAATATTGGTACTCATAAAAATATTCTTTGAGGATCATGGTGGGTGTGCGGTGGGTCTGCACTACAAGATAAAAATCATGACACTCATACAGAAAAGACGGTGTGCATCAATGTTAAGCGCAAAGGCCGGGTGAAGTAAAATTTTCTCCTAAACTTTTTTTTTGAATTTTCACCGGGGGGAGAAGAGATCCTCCTCACCTGAATTGTATTCATTTGTTGCCTATAGGCTTTGCAGCCTAATACAAGATAGGGTTCAAGTGAACCAGAAGTACAGGGGGCACAGACGGGAGAAATAAAGCAAAAACAACACACAAACAACACATGGTGAGGAGGGACACAACATAACAAGAGGGCACCACGGACACTCGAACTGCAGCGGCGAGCCGAGACTAAACCAAGACACTGCACCATCGACGCAATCGAAAAGCACCGGGCAACCAAGACTGCACAACGCCGTGACACCACCTGTGTCATGGGGTACATTCGAACGGTCACGCCGAGCCGAAACGACGCCACAGCACCCGTGTGTCACCGGCGTAGTCGGAGGGCATCACCAAGCATAGAACTCCACAGAGCAGACCCAAAACATCACAACAAGGGGGCACCACAAGCGCTCAAACTGCAGCGGTTAGTCAAGACTATACCGTGACACTGCACCGTCGATGCAATCGAAAAGCACCGGAGCAACCAAGACTGCACAACGCCGCGACACCACCTGTGTCATGGGGCACATTCGAACAGTCACGCCGGGCCGAGACGACGCCACGACACCTGTGTGCCACCGGCGTAGTCGAAGGGCATCACCAAGCATAGAACTCCACTGAGCACACCCAAAACATCACAAGACCGGGGATGAAGACAACGCCATCAAGATGGAAACGACGGGGAGCGTCGCCGCTGTCTCGGCCAGCAGCAGGCCGACCAAGGATTTCTCCCCATCCCCAAACACATCCTCCACGCGACAAGTCACAGAGCAGCCGCCAATAGTGCGGGATAGCGCTGAAGATGGACGGCCCCAGATCCAGATGAATCCGATCGGCGGAGCGACGCCGGCAGGCACCCTTGACGCCGAGGGCACCGGTGAGGACCACCGGTGCGGCGCCCCCAGCGAGAAAAGCCACGAACAGCGGCAGCCCACCGGGGGAACTGGGAGGTGGAGGGCTCCAGAGCACAGGAGCCACGACGCCACCTTCGTTGGCGAGTACGCGTAGAAGCACGACGACGATGGGCGGTGGAGGCAAGAGACGTGGCAGTTTGGAACTGCCGGAAGGCGGGAGGCGGAGCGTACGACAGACAGGCAGCCGACGACGGCGAGCGGTTGAGGGTGGGGAGGCGGCGAAAGCCGGCGCAAGGCACGGAGCAGGGAAGCGGGGCGCAGCGCCCAGCCCAGCAGAACGGCGGGATGGAGCCGCCACCAAGGCAGCCACGAGGCCCTGCCACGGGAGCCGCCCCGAGGGCGCCGGAAGCCCCATCCGCGGCGCGCCGGCCGAATCTGGAAGGAGGGCGCCGGGCGACGCCAGGGGAGCGGGCCAGAGGAAGCACGAGGCAGATCCAGGGGGCAGCAAGAGCGCCAGATCTGGCGCAGCAGCAGGACCTCCCAGACGCCAAGCGCTGGAAGCAGGGGTCAACTGAGACGCCCCGCCGCCACCTTCCTGGGAGCAGGCACGGGCTTCGCCGGCCGCTCCTCCGGCGGCGGCGAGGTGCGGGGTGGGGGTGGGAGGGGCTGCGGTGGTGTGGGCTAGTGCCCCCCCGCCGCCGCCAGGAAGGGCGACGCGGGGGAGGGGAGTTTTCCAGGAGCTGCCGCCCGCCCAAGATCTTCTCCTAAACTTTAATGTTCTCGATGCGGTTCTGGTAAGCATGCCATGAAGAAGGAGACGAAAAACAATGTAATGCATCCCTGGTCGCTCGGGCGACTCTTGAGGCACCCGCCGCCGCCAATGGAAAACTACAATGTGAAGTCACACCTCCCCTCGCTACCACCGGAGGGTGCTGCCACTGGCGGACAGCGGCAGCGTGGCACGCTCATCTTCTTCGTTTTCCTTGATCCTCCATCATCCTATGCTCCCCATGTAGCCCAGGTTGCCTCCCATTATCGACCTGGTTCGTGATTCCCTGGCTGCACCACCGTGAGGTTTCCTCGCCGCCGCCATCAGCGGTTTTGCGGAATCGGCCAGAGCTGTGCGCAGCTCAGGTGCGGCTGCTCCAGTGTGTGATGCTAGGCGTTGGGTGCTGTCGAGGGGCGCTTCTTTGGAGATGGGTGACAGGTCATGGGTGTTGCTGTAACGAGGGCTGTGGCACTCCGGTTCTTTGCTAGCGGACTGATCTTCCTTTTATTCTCTAGATTCAGCCATGTCGACACGTGGGCTTACGGGCCTAGGCTAGGCTCTCTTTGGTGAGGTGCTCCACTGTCGGTGTTGCTCTGTGTGATGTCAACTCAGGCATCCGCCCGCTACGGATTGTGATGTCCATCAAAAGGTCTTTACGAGGGCTACTCTCTCCAGATCCATCGGTTGCCTTCGGCAATGAGATGCAATATATGGACGATGAGTTGACACGGAGGGGTAGTTGTGTAGTGGTGGCAGTAGCTTTTCTAGCCCCGTGCCATTTAGCTGCTAGGCAATCGCGGAAAAGTGGTAGGGACAACCCATGATTGGCTCTGATGGTGGTCACTTTTCAATTACCGGTCTCAAGCTTTAGGGTGAACACCTAGGTCTTGCCTGAGTTGGTTATACCTGACGTGGTTACCTTCTTAAAGGCATTGTTGGGGTATGCTAGGAGTGGTTCTTTAGGGTGAAAACCTAGATTCTGGACTTTTGTGGTTGGATCCAGTCATGACATCCCTTACTTCCAGAAGATGTAGATGTTGAAGAACATCGTTATTGTTTTGGTGTCATGAGATGGTTGATGCGGATATGGACATTCCTAAAGTTTGTCGATCGCATATTTGGTTGTTTTGAATTTATTTATTTTCCTCAAGCATAGCTTTGCTCTTATATTACTATTTTCTAGCTGTTTTGTTTGTGTGTGTATTGTTTTTGCAAATGTGGAGCCTATCTATGGAGAGACCAGATGTTTACTCATTATATTTTATCCACTTGATGCTCCATTTTAAGCCAATAGAATCCATCTTTTATCGGAAAACAAATCTATAACTCGGTGATAAATTATGGGTTCTATATGTGCGGATCGTGCTAGTAAATTTGAATGGTTTTGCCTAATCTCCAATCCAGTCAGATTTTCTTGAATCTGAGTCGATTCATAGAAGTGGAATATGACTTTATTGAGAAAACATAGTTACTGAGTGAAAAATTGCAACTTCTACTTTTCTCAATAAATTGGGGTTAAGAAATTTTTAGTCCATGACATATATGCACTGGTAGAAAAAGAGGCTTCCGTCCAGCCCCATTAGTCGCGAAACAGTAGGAACCGCGACTAATGAAGTCTTTAGTCGCGGTTCGCCAGACGAACCGCGACCAAAGGCTTGGGCCAGGGCGCTCGGTGGCCAGCTGGTGCACGTGAGGGGCTTTAGTCGCGGTTGGCCAGGCCAACCGCGACTAAAGGTGCCCAAAGGCCTTTAGTTGCGGTTGGCCTGGCCAACCGCGACTAAAGCTCCTCCCCTATATATACCAGTTCAGCGCACTCACTTAGCCATTTGGTGCCACTTCTCTTCACAAGGGGGTGTAGGTTTGCTTTTGGTTCCTCTTATGCACACAAGGTGTTTGATGAAATGCCCAACAGCGTGAAACAAACATGATATGAAGTGTTGGAGCCACACTTGAGGTTCCTCCTCGATCGCGGTTAGCAACTTGAACCTTTCATGCATGTGTGTCATTGATAAAATATGCATGTGTGTTGTTCATTGTTTAATTTCTATTGTTTATAGCTAGTTACTTTAACAAATGCATGATGGTTAATTATATATTTTATATTATAATAATGCAGATGAATCGGCAATGGATGTACGGTAACCGACTCTCCCGCGAGTTCACTACGGGTTTGAAAGATTTCCTCGTAGTGGCTAATGCGAACAAGCACAAGGGTTTTGTTATCTGTCCATGTGTTGACTGTAAGAATCAGAAGGGTTACTCTTCCTCAAGAGAACTTCACCTGCACCTGCTTCGGCACGGTTTCATGCCAAGCTATAATTGTTGGACCAAGCATGGAGAAAGAGGGGTTATAATGGAAGAAGATGAAGAAGGGGATGATTTCATCGATGAAAGCTATCTTGCTCATTTCGGTGATACTTTCATGGAGGATGCTGAAGGTGAAGGGGAAGGTGAAGGGGAAGGTGAAGGTGAAGGTGAAGAAAAGGCACGTGATGAGACCGTTGATGATCTTGGTCGGACCATTGCTGATGCACGGAGACACTGCGAAACTGAAAAGGAGAGGGAGAATTTGGATCGCATGTTAGAGGATCACAGAAAGTCGTTGTACCCCGGATGCGATGATGGTCTGAAAAAGCTGGGCTGCACACTGGATTTGCTGAAATGGAAGGCACAGGCAGGTGTAGCTGACTCGGCATTTGAAAACTTGCTGAAAATGTTGAAGAATATGTTTCCAAAGAATAACGAGTTGCCCGCCAGTACGTATGAAGCAAAGAAGGTTGTCTGCCCTCTAGGTTTAGAGGTTCTGAAGATACATGCATGCATCAACGACTGCATCCTCTACCACGGTGAATACGAGAATTTGAATGAATGCCCGGTATGCACTGCATTGCGTTATAAGATCAGAGGCGATGACCCTGGTGACGATGTTGAGGGCGAGAAACCCAGGAAGAGGGTTCCCGCCAAGGTGATGTGGTATGCTCCTATAATACCACGGTTGAAACGTCTGTTCAGGAATAAAGAGCATGCCAAGTTGTTGCGATGGCACAAAGAGGACCGTAAGTCGGACGGGGAGTTGAGACACACCGCAGATGGAACGCAATGGAGAAAGATCGACAAAGAGTTCAAAGATTTTGCAGCTGACGCAAGGAACATAAGATTTGGTCTAAGTACAGATGGCATGAATCCTTTTGGCGAGCAGAGCTCCAGCCATAGCACCTGGCCCGTGACTCTATGCATCTACAACCTTCCTCCTTGGTTGTGCATGAAGCGGAAGTTCATTATGATGCCAGTGCTCATCCAAGGTCCGAAGCAACCCGGCAACGACATCGATGTGTACCTAAGGCCATTAGTTGATGAAATTTTACAGCTGTGGGGCAGACCTGGTGTCCGTGTGTGGGATGAGCACAAAAAAGAGGAATTTAACCTACGAGCGTTGCTTTTCGTAACCATCAACGATTGGCCTACTCTTAGTAACCTTTCGGGACTGTCAAATAAGGGATACAATGCATGCACGCACTGCTTACATGAGACTGAAAGTGTACATTTGCCAAATTGTAAGAAGAACGTGTACCTTGGGCATCGTCAATTTCTTCCGAAAATTCATCCAGTAAGAAAGAAAGGCAAGCATTACAACGGCAAGGCAGATCACCGGCCGAAGCCTGCGGAACGCACTGGTGCTGAGGTATTTGATATGGTCAAGGATTTGAAAGTCATCTTTGGAAAGGGTCCTGGCGGACAATCAGTTCCGAAGGGAGCTGACGGGCACGCAGCCATGTGGAAGAAGAAATCTATATTCTGGGAGCTAGAATATTGGAAAGTCCTAGAAGTCCGCTCTGCAATCGACGTGATGCACGTTACGAAGAATATTTGCGTGAACCTCCTAAGCTTCTTGGGTGTGTATGGGAAGACAAATGATACAAAGGAAGCACGGCAGGACCAACAACGTTTGAAAGACCCTGATGACCGGCATCCGGAATGGTTTCAAGGTCGTGCCAGCTACGCTCTGACCAAAGAAGAGAAGGTCATCTTGTTTGAATGCCTGAGCAGTATGAAGGTCCCGTCTGGATTCTCGTCCAATATAAAGGGAATAATAAACATGGCGGAGAAAAAGTTCCAAAACCTGAAGTCTCACGACTGCCACGTGATTATGACGCAATTGCTTCCGATTGCTTTGAGGGGGCTCCTGCCGGAAAATGTTCGAGTAGCCATTGTGAAGCTATGTGCATTCCTCAATGCAATCTTTCAGAAGGTAATCAATCCAGAAGATCTACCACGGTTACAGAACAATGTGATCCAATGTTTTGTCAGTTTCGAGTTGGTGTTCCCGCCATCCTTCTTCAATATTATGACGCACCTCTTGGTTCACCTAGTCGAAGAGATTTTCATTCTCGGTCCTGTATTTCTACACAATATGTTCCCCTTCGAGAGGTTCATGGGAGTATTAAAGAAATATGTTCGTAACCGTGCTAGGCCAGAAGGAAGCATCGCCAAGGGCTATGGAAATGAGGAGGTAATTGAGTTTTGTGTTGACTTTGTTCCTGACCTTAAGCCGATTGGTCTTCCTCGATCGCGGCACGAGGGGAGACTAAGTGGAAAAGGCACGATCGGAAGGAAATCAACGACATGTATGGACGGCCATTCTCTGACTGAAGCACACCACACTGTACTGACCAATTCCAGCTTGATGGCTCCGTACTTTGAGAAACACAAGAATATTTTACGCTCGGACAACCCGGGGAAGCCTGAATCCTGGATTAGGAAGGCCCACATGGAGACTTTCGGCAGTTGGTTGAGAAAACATTTAATGAATGACAATGATGTTGTAGATCAGCTGTACATGTTGGCCAAGACACCATCTTCGACTATAACGACTTTCCAAGGGTACGAGATAAATGGGAATACATTTTACACGATCGCCCAAGATAAAAAGAGCACCAACCAAAACAGTGGTGTCCACTTTGATGCAGCAACCGAGAATGGGCAAAAGGTCACATATTATGGTTACATAGAGGAGATATGGGAACTTGACTATGGACCCTCCTTTAAGGTCCCTTTGTTCCGGTGCAAATGGTTCAAGCTAACAGGAGGTGGGGTAAAGGTGGACCAGCAATACGGAATGACAATGGTGGATTTCAACAATCTTGGTTACCTTGACGAACCATTCGTCCTAGCGAAAGATGTCGCTCAGGTTTTCTATGTGAAGGACATGAGTAGCAAACCGAGGAAACGGAAAGATAAGAAAACGATCAGTACATCATGCGATGATCCAAAGCGCCACATTGTTCTTTCAGGGAAAAGAAACATCGTGGGAGTGGAGGACAAGACAGACATGTCAGAAGATTATAATATGTTTGCTGAAATTCCGCCCTTCAAAGTGAACACCGACCCAAGCATTAAGTTAAATGATGAGGATGCTCCATGGATAAGGCACAATCGTAAGCAAGCAGGGACACAAGGGAAGAAATGATGTGTAATAATTTATTGTACCAAACTTTGTTGAATGGATCATGTGAATTATATTACCCGTGATGTGTTTGGTGTCCATTTTCGAATGATTCGAGATACCACTGATGATACATGAAATTTGGAGTGATTTAGTCATACTCCTGCCTAGGCGTATAAAATTTTGAATTGAATTAGTTTTATTTTTCTGAATTTTTTGATATATTATTTGTATTTTTAACATTTTGAATTGAATTAGTTTTATTTTTCTTAATTTTTTGATATATTATTTGTATTTTTAGAATTTTGAATTGAATTAGTTTTATTTTTCTGAATTTTTTGATATAATATTTGTGTTTTTAACATATTGAATTGAATTAGTTTTATTTTTCTGAATTTTTTGATATATTATTTGTATTTTTAAGATTTTGAAACAGAAAAAATATTTTAAAAATACCTTTAGTCGCGGTTGGCCTGCCCAACCGCGACTAAAGGTCGTTGCGCGTGGGAACGAAAAACCCGCCAAAAAGCCCTTTAGTCGCGGGTCGCCTCCCCAACCGCGACTAAAGGTTACCCTTTAGTCGCGGGTCGCCTCACCAACCGCGACTAAAGGTTGCCCTTTAGTCGCGGGTCGCCTCCCCAACCGCGACTAAAGGGGGGGGCCTATAAATACAAGGGCCCGACCCGTCGCGGGCATTTCTCGTCTTCTCTGCCGCGCCGAAGGCCTGCCGCCGTCACCCTCGCCCTCGACGCCGCCCGCCGTCGCCCTCGCCCTCGACGCCACCCGCCGTCGCCCTCGCCCTCGACGACGC
>NC_041388.1:16405150-16431744 GCF_002162155.2 Triticum dicoccoides
GAGAGAGAGAGAATTTTTTTTGTTCTTTTTAATTTTAACTAGTTAATTAGTTTAACAAAAACGGTAAAATAACTTAACAAAAAACGTATAACCGTAAAATTTGATAACCGTATAACCGTAAAATAACTTAACAAAAACGGTAAAATAACTTAACAAAAAACGTATAACCGTAAAATAACTTAATTAACAAAAAACGTATAACTTAACAAATAACCGTAAAATTTGATAATTAACAAAAAAAAACGTATATACAGAGAGGGGGCGGCGAGGGGGGCGGCGATGCGCGCGGTGTTTTTTTTAGGGATCGAGAGGGGGCGGCGAGGGTTATACATGTGTGTTGTCCTCGCCTCCCTCTCCGTGACGCCGTCGTCTGCCGCCCCGTCTCGCGCTCTACCGCGACACCCTCTCCCACCCCTTCCTCGCCCCCTCCTTTTGCCACCGCCCTTTCGCCACCGCCACCGCCACCGCCCTCCTTCTTCACTTAATTAATTTGTTTTTACTACATGTTTTCAGGACTGACATAATGGCAGACGATAGAGCTGACCCGATTATGGACAACTATGATCCGGACGGTGAAGCACATATGTTCGGCATCATAAACGGCGATATTCTATATGTGCCGACCGGACAAGAAGAAGATGATATCTCTTCTTATCTGAACCTTGATGGTGAAGGGCGCCGTCAGCAAGATGATGCCGAACAAACGTCGATAAACGACGATCTTCAAATGGAAGTAGCAACCACCTCCGGCGCCGAGGTATATATATACATTGAGCCTCTGGTGATACAAACTAACTGATTTGAATAAATATGTGTGGACTAACGCGCGCGACTCTCTTTCTTATTTTAGCCCTCGGCCGGATCGTCGAAACAATCGAGTACGTCGTCAAAGCGTGGCGCAACCAAGACGATGAAACAAGGAGAAACATGCACCATCGAGGTTGTCGACAGTGCAACCGGACGGCCGCTGGAGCCCCGCAAGAACGCCACCAAGTTTGTCAACCAATGCGGAGCCATTGTTAGAGACAACGTCTCGATCACCGTCCAGGAGTGGAATAAGCCAAAGAAGGCACGAATTGCTGGTTTCACTTTTGTCGATAAGAGAACAAAAAAAGATTGCTTCAAGAAGCTTATGGAACATTTCGTTCTACCTCCGGAATACAACAAACTCGATGAGGAGGGTAACAAGATTGAGGAAAACAAGGAGAGGAGGAGGCTAGTCAAACAGTTCGCTCTTCATAAGATGGCCGACGCATTCCGGAAATTCAAGCAAAATCTAGCCCATGACTTTGTCAAGCAGAACAAGACTCCGGATTTCAAAGGACAATATGAGAAACTGAAACATGATTGGCCAGAATTTGTGAAGCAAAAGAAATCGGAGCAGTTCATTCAAATATCGGAAAAAATAAGGAAAATGCGGCTAAGAAGGAGTACAATCATATTATGGGGCCAGGAGGGTATCGCCTTTGGGAGCCTAGGTGGGAGAAGATGGAGAAGGCGCGAGGAATCCGTCCAGGTACGGAGGGATGGGACCCAAGGGCCAAAAGCTGGTGGTACGGGCATGGGGGAACGCTGAACCCGGAGACAGGGGAGTGTGTTTACCGGGGCAAAATAATTAAACCCACCCAAGCCCTTATTGACGCAATGAGGGATGCTCAAGAGGGGAAGATCAAGTTCAACAGAGAGAACGACGCGCTGACAAAAGCCCTCGGGAATCCTGAACACGGAGGACGTGTACGAGGCATGGGGCACATTCCGTGGAAAATAGGGTTCCCCCAGAACGATGACCCGTACGGTTACAGAAGCCGGAAGAGAAAGATGGATCGAGAAGCAGATGTTGTGGCACGGTTGGCATCGGAAATGGATGTGATGAAGAAAACCGTGAGTGTACTAGTAGCCGAAAGAGATGCAGCTCGGGCGCAGCATGAAGATCATCCAACGGATCTCAGAAGCCAGCAGCGGAGAAGCAGTGTGGCTTCCACGGAGGCCCCACCGGCTGGTGCAGATGCACCGACGATCGAAATTACTGCACCGGAGCCTCTGGTGGTCGAAATTACTGCACCGGAGCCTCTGGTGGTCGAAATTACTGCACCGGAGCCTCCTCGCTACCCCGTGGACGATATAAAGGAGATGAAAGAATGTCATCTGTATTATCCTATCGGGAACATGTCCATGAAGGTAGCCATCGGCAGTGCTTTACCATGTTTACCTGGAGCACTCCACCACAACAACCCCATTCAAGATGGCTATGCTCGTGTCACGGTGGAGGACATAGTCCAAGGGTTTGAGGACCTGGAGATTGACATTGCTACACCTGAAGGGGAGAAAAGACTTGGAGATGTCAAGCGCCATTTCATTCTATGGCAAAAGAAGTTTATCAAGTTTCCAGGCTAGGCACCAAGGACAACAAGTCCACCCCCCTACGGTGGTGGCGGTTCACCTACACCTCCGTCACGTCAGCCGACGCCCCCCAGTCCACAACGTCCGGTGGGTGATCAGACGCCGCCCCCCAGTCCTCGTCCGGCGGGTGATCAGACGCCGCCCCCCAATCCACCTCCGGCAAAGAAGCAGAAGCAGTCCTGGATTATTAACCCGGACCCTTATGTACCTAAGACCACAAAGGTACCGGAGCCATCACTGAAGCCTCTCCCCACAAGGCCTTGGGAACGTAGTGCCGAGGAAACTGCCGCGGCCGCGGCTGCTGATCATGAGAAATGGAAGGCGGACTGCAAGAAGAAAAGAGAGCCCGAGCCCAAGCCAGTATTTTCTGATGAGCAAAAGAAGTGGGCTAAGTCATTTTTGAGCACACCGTCCCAAGCCGCGAAGAATCTGCCTGACGACTATGCACGTGAACTTCGTAGGCAGGCACTCATGTTGAAGGAGAAGAAAGAGCGGGCGGAGAACCAGGAGAACAAAGCCTTGGAGGAGGCCGAGAAAACGGAATTAGAAAGTAAAAAAAGCGGGAAACGAGTTGCCCAGCTCGGGGAACAAAGTAAACAATCGATTGCCCCGCTTATAGTGAAAGCCGCCGGTCCGGATGACCCCGATATCATAGCAGCTGCGGCAGCACATGGATTGACTGTAACGAGTGCCAGAGAACAAGCGGCCAACTTAGGTATTACTCTTCGTGAACTGTTAGGCCTTGATGAGGCGCCAGTGAAGGAGGTAGTAATTACATATGTGAAAAATGGGCCTCTCGTCGAGCCTGCGCAGGAAGAGGATCTACCTCCACAAATGAAAGGTCTGCTGAAATGGTACAAGGGTTACATAAAAAATAAAAACGCCAAAGAATATATCGATCGGCCTATTTCGTTCATTTTCTAATATCAAGTAACTAATAACTCTCTTGTTCATTTAATTTTCTTTGCCACTTAGGGTTTGGAGACGGTTCGTAGATACAAAGGTCGGTGAATTCAAAAAAGAGCTAGAATTCAAAAGGTCAAAGGCTAAGAATGGTGAGGATATTCAGCCAGCGGGGACCAATCTATGTGCATACTATGTCTGTGAGATGATCCGGAGATACACCTCTGAGCGGGTTCCGAGTGATACCAATGCTCAGAGGAATAACCTCCGGATGATGCTTAGTCCAGAAGCTCGCTTCCGACCACTTCAAGAGGAACTAGCTGGATGGTTCAGGAGGGAAGTCCTCCATCCTAAAGGAGAACACCATTACGAGGATGTAGAACTTTATATGCATTAAATTATGTATGGAAACTTGTTCAAAATTGTATATGGTCATCCGATGATATTGAATATATATTGTATATTCCTCTTGAATTCTTTTTGGTTCTAATTTCAAATTTGTTTGAAATTGTACATTCATATGCATGTATGTAGTACCGTAGAATATGTGAAACTCCTTCAAAATTAAAATAAAGCACAAAAGAAATAAAACAATACAAATTAAACAGAAAACAGGTTTAGGGGGGGCTAAAACCCTAAACCTGCGGCGGCCTTTAGTCGCGGTTGGCCAGAAGAACCGCGACTAAAGGTCCTCCGCCCCGACGGCCGCCTGGCGCCCACGTGGACGGGCCTTTAGTCGCGGTTCTTAAGCAACCGCGACTGAAGGGTGGGGCATTTAGTCGCGCCCGTTCGGTCGCGGTTGCGCAACCGCGACTAATGGCAGTTGCGAACCGCGACCAAAGGCCCTCTTTCCACCAGTGATGGATCCGTGAACTCGACTTGGCAAAAAGATCTAAGTATATATTATCTAATGTATCCTCCAGTCTGATCGTGCCTGCCACCTTCGTTACCGATCCCTTAGACTAGCCACAGTGGGAGTAACTTCAGCAGTAAGATCAAATCCAACTCTTGCTTATGTGACAATGTGTTATGCGAAGAGATGTAGTCTCAGTAACTTAGCTAGCTACTGTAACATCACATATCCCGATGCAATATGAGTCTATAACTTAATAAATGAATCACCACACTTATGTTACCACCCACTATGAAAATGGTAACATAGCCTAAAGATATGTGTATGTTATTCTCCATTGTGACTAGTCTTGTGGTTGTTCCCTCTCTCTCATTCCCACTCACATCCGCTACCAACTCCTTATCTCTCTTGTATACTTACTCTCATTTCATCTCAACATCGATGCACTTCTACCTGTCTTAGTGTCTGAGCTCAGGGCCTGTCCTTCAGATACATTAGTAGCGTCGCGATTCTGCTCATTGTGATGCTTCTCCGTCAATTGCACACTTTGGTCCGTGACACATGGCAAGGCAAGGCAAGTACCTAGCTTCATGCATGGAATGAGCTTTTACCTTCTCCAAAATGGTGTCCGTGACACATTTGACATGGTTCACTCCCACTTCTTTTATAGCAAAAAAGGAAAGAGAAAAGGATAAGTATCATATGGCCAGTGGAGTTCGATGTGTTCCCACAAGAGGTGGGGGCCTAGATATCATCAACACCAAAATAAATAACTCGTGCCAAAAGGCACGAGAAAGTGTTGATTATATGTGCTGTACATATATGTGTATTGAACCCACTTCCTAGTTGCCTTGTATAGTTGAGGTTGCGATCCACTCCTATACATTATATATACGTGTGTTTGCATCTGAGAAATACAACACGTAATTCCTATATCATACGTGGTATCAGTTTTTGGGTTTTAACCCTAGTGCAGCCGCCGCTGTACACCTCCTCTGTGCCGCCGCCGCCGCCCGCGTGCCTCCCGCACCGGCTGCCGCTCCTTCCTCTCCCTGCCACACGCTACTCCTACCGCCTGCCACCCCCGCCCGCACGCACTTCCCCAGCCGCCCGCAGCCGAACCCACCACCCGATCACCCACACCCGATCGCCCACATAGCCTCGCCAGCCACTGCTGCCACCTGCATCGCCCGCCAGCCGCATCGCCCGCCTGCCCGTTGCCGAACCCGGCGGATTCCTCGAAGCCGCAGCTGCCGCCGAGCCGCCTCACCCTTGGAATGCCGTCCTTCACGTCATCTGCGTCCACCAATTCTAACCCGTTCGCCGACGCCAACCCTCCCGACGTCAACGGCATCCACAATTTGAACATCTACGATCGGGTGTCGGTTCGTCTCTCTCAGGCGGACTCCTCCTAATACACGTGGAAGACATACTTCTCCCTCGTGTTCCAGGAGTATCATCTTGTTGATCACGTGGACGACACCGTCGACTCCAGCCTTCTCCCTGAGTTTCATGACTGGTCCACCATCGACACCACGATCATTTAGTGGTTCTTCCTCACCATCTCGCCGGACCTCTTTCAGACGGTCGTGCAGGACGGTGACCATGCATGCACCGTGTGGACCAAGCTAAATGGGCTCTTCACCGACAACCAACTCCAACGTCGCGTTTTTTTGCACCAAGAGTTTTTTGGGTGCCACCAGGAAAACTCCTCCGTCGACGACTATTGTCGCGCCTTAAAACCCTCGTTGATGAGCTCCGCGACATTGGAGCGAAGATCGATAATGACCTCCTCCTCAGCACGCTCATCGCCGGGCTCAACGAGGACTTCGACAACAACGTGGCGAACGTCACCCTCATCCCCAACCTGTCCTTCGTCCAGTTCATTGCGTACCTCCGCTTGGGGCAGCGGCGGATGAAGAACGTGAAGGCGCGGGCCATCCACACCACCCTGGCTGCCGGCACCACCCGTGGTGGGACCCCGATGCCTCTCACCGCCCCAGCGCCCCAGCAGCAGCCGCGCCACCAGGCGCCTTATCCGGCCCCGCTGCCGCCGTACCTGGCGACCCAGCAGCCGGGGCTCCTCCCGCTGCCGTACGGCCCGCCCGCGCCTCTTGCCGACCCCGTCACCAACAACAGTAGCAGCTCCAGGTGCCGCCCCCATGGGCTTCCAGCTACAACCCCTGGACTTGCTCGTCCATGCGTACACCATGCCGGTTCCATGGGCTCCTACACTGAAGCTTCCCGTGCCGCGCCCACCGGCACACCAGGCGTACTATCTGGCTCTGCAGCCCTATGGAGGGTACCCACCGCCGTAGCTGAGCGGTGGCTACGGTATCGCTATGGCGCCGCCGTCCCCCTCACCGGCCCTGCTGCTGGCGCCTTGGGATCCGGCGCTCCTCGCCGCGCTGCCCACCGCTCGTATTGCCGAACAACTACACTGGAGGCGATAATTGGTACATGAACACCGGGGCCACGGCTCACATGTTTGCTCATCCTGATAATCTTGCCTCCTTCACTCACATCACCGCCGACCGCCGCATCAATGTCGGCGACGGTTCCACACTTCCCATCACACACGTCGGGCAAACTCCTTTTCCTTCTATCTCCATGCCTATATCTTTGTCTAACATACTTGTGCCTCCTCATCTTATTAAGAATCTTATTTCCGTTTGTTGTTTAAATCATGAAATCCTGTCACTGTTGAATTTGACGAGCTTGGTTTTTGTGTTAAGGACGCTCAAACCAGGATGGTACTCCACCAATGTGACAACCCCGACGAGTGCATTCGCCTTCATCCACCACCACCGCACCGGTTGTTCTCTCCGCTGGTGTCGATCCCTGGCACACTCGTTTGGGTCATCTCAACCCCGTCACACTTCCTCATATTGTTAGGAGTTTCAGTTTTAGTTGTAATAAGATAGAGGACCACACTTGTCATGCCTGTCGTGTCAGCAAACATGTTCGCCTCCCGTTTAATAACTCCACCACCATTGCTTCTTTTCCCTTTCAGTTGATTCATAGGGATGTGTGGACCTCTCCGGTTCCTAGTAATTCGGGCTTTTTATATCATCTAATTATTCTTAATGATTATTCTCATTATGTGTGGACTTTTCCATTGCGAAGAAAGTCGGATGCCCTCTCCACTTTGATGGCATTTTACTCCTATCTCAGCACGCAGTTTGATCGTCCCATCCTTGCTCTTCAGACTGACAATGGAAAAGAGTTCGACAACCTTGCTTTCCGCACTTTTCTATCGCATCATGGCACAAGCTTTCGTCTCACATGCCCGTACACTTCACAGAAGAAACGGTCGAGCCGAAAGCGTCCTTCACACTGTGAATGACTGCGTTCGCACGCTCCTGTTTCATGCTAACGTGTCGCCTCGCTTTTGGCCGGACGCACTCGCTACTGCATCCCTTCTTCTTAACCTTCGACCCTGCCGCCCACGGTGGAACTATGCACCTCACCATCTTCACTTTGGTATGCCCCCGTCTTATGATGGCTTGCGTATTTTTGGGTGCCTTTTCTATCTTAGCACTGCCGACACTGCTCCTCACAAATTTGCACCACATTCTGTCGCTTGCATCTTCATCGGGTACCCCTCTAACTCCAAGGAATATCGGTGCTACGATCCCGTCTCCCACGGTTTGTTAACTTCCCGGCAGGTTTACTTTGATGAGCATGCGTTTTCATTTCAACAGTTACCCTCGGCTGTTCCTCCCGCCGCCGATGACGCGGGCTCTTTGATGCCTCTCCCAAGGCGCTCGCGCGCCGTCCTTGGCCTGCCCCTCTAGCCCCGGCGCTCGCGCCAGCGGCTTCCCCTCCGGCGGACGTGGCCCCTCTGGCTGCAGCCCCCGCGCCCCCCTCGACGCCCTCGGCCCCCTTGGCGCCCGCGGCCCCGTCGGCTCCCGCGGCTTCTGTGGCCCCCTTGGCGCCCGCGGCACCGCCGGCTCCCGCGACCCTCTTGGCACCCGCGGACCCGCCAGCTCTCGCGGCTTCCGTGGCCCCCTTGGCGCACGCGGCCACCTCGGCGCCCGGGGCCATGGCGCCCCCGACGCCCTCGTCATCGGCCCCAGCTGCGGCCGACTCTCCCATGGCCGGTCCAGCCACCCGCATCTGTGCGGGCATTTTTCACCCGAACTCGCGCTACGCCTCAGATGACTACGTCCATGCGGCATACACCTCTACACCATCGCCGTTTCCGTTCTCCGTTCGAGCCGCTCTTCGTGACCCGCTCTAGATGGCTGTGATGCTAGAGGAGTTTGACGCCTTGCTGCGCAACCGAACGTGGCAGCTTGTTCCCCGTCCCCGGCACGCGAACGTGATTACCGGGAAGTGGGTCTTCAAACACAAGCTCCGTCTTGATGGTACCCTTGATCTCTATAAAGCACGCGAGGTTGTTCGTGGCTTCCGACAGCGTGCTGGCATCGACTTCACCGACACCTTCGCTCCGGTCGTCAAGCCCGGCACGATATGCATGGTTGTTCACCTTGCGGTCTCTCGTGCTTGGCCTGTGCACTAGATGGACGTCTCAAACGCCTTCCTCCATGGTCACCTCGAGGAGCAGGTCTTCTGCCAGCAGCCCATCGGATTTGTTAATCCGGTGCTTCCCGACCACGTGTGCCTGCTTTCACGGTCCTTGTATGGACTCAAGCAGGCTCCGCGCGCTTGGTACCAGCGCATCGCATCGTTTCTACACCAGCTTCGGTTTCGCTCCACCCACTCGAACGCATAGCTCGCTTTGACTGCGGGGGGTGTTGAGTGTATGTGTTGTGCATATCTATGTACTGGGCCCACCTCCTAGTTGCCTTTTATAGTTGAGGTCGTGGTCCACTCATGTATATCATATATACGTGTGTTTGCACCTGAGGAATACAACACGTAATTCTCACATCATACAGAATGTACTGGCATATTGCCATCTGGGATCGGCTAACCTGTTGCAATGCGATCAATCTTCCAAGGTAATTGCCAAGGTTAACCGGCTCTTTTGCTTGCGTGCCAAGCATGGGATAGGGAATGGGTAGGCAACCTATTTTTGGCTTAACTATTGTCTCGGGATAGGCCCTTATCGCCTAGTTTCCCCTGTCTCCTTGCCCCCGTGGATGTTGAAAATGTGAAAGTGAGGGACCCATGATTGCATGATAGGTGGGCACGATCCTGAGGAGCTGCTTTAGTGGAATGGTCTTGTTGCTCTGCTTGCAACTTGGAATTCGAGGATTCCATGTCTTGGGATATAGAGCAATCTAGACAGTTCTCCACTGGATTGCCCAATAAGGGCCATTTTCAAGAAGGTTGTTGCTTGTGGAGTTTTTGATATCTCAAAGGCTAGGCTTGCTCAAAAATTAAAATTTATTCTGGCAATTGAGCAGGGGATGGCTTCTAAGTAGTGACAACATTCTTAAATGGCACGTGGTAGAGATAAAATGACCCATGTGTGGGGAACAGGGGAACATGGATCACATTTTTTTCCGCTGCATTATGGCATGCTTTTATTTAGAATGCCCTCTGAGAAGTAACGAGTTGCATATGTACACCTGCTTGCTTCCCTGAATGAACCGGGGTAGTCCAAGGTAAACAACTGTTGCGACTATAGATAGGCTTGCATGGCTTGAATTTGTGGCCTTAATTAGCCTGGGTTATTTGGCTCATTAGGAATAAGGCAAATAGCGGGGGCGTTTTACTTAGCATCTGGCTGATGGTCATTATATATTTTTTCTCATAGTTTGGAAGGCTGCCGAGCATGACAGAGGCATTGCCATGGCTTGATCGTCTCATCACAAACATCCGACATCGAACAACAGCACGTCTGAAGTTGTCTGGAGGATGCTATGGCACCCGTCGGCTAGAGGCTAGGAGGGTTTCATGCTCTCGATCATCTATTCCATAGTAGGCTTTGGAGTGTTTTGTCAATTCCATGATCCTTTTAGTCTTGCATCAAATCTATGGCCATTGCTTTTTTTTCATCTTTTAACCTTGTCATGTTCTCATTCATAAGGCCTGACAATGGCCTCTTTTCTAAACAAATGAGGGTCGAATGGGAGGCTCCAGTGCTGGCAAGCTTAGGCAATATATGCACCGTTACTTCCTCTGGAAAACTACTGGAAAACTACAAGTCACATGGGGGCACGCCCACTCCCTCTAAACCCTCACATACACTTTACCAAGATTTGTACCCCTCCTTCCTTCAATAAAGGCGATAAGGTCTATGCCACCGGCAAACTATGGATGCATGTGCTAGGCTATCTTCTGCCTCCTGGTCCCCCTAGTGTTCATCGACATTTATGTACGCACCAATGCACAGCTCGGCCTCACCCATAGACCGACGCCAGAGCCTTTTTCTTCCCCGAGCGACCCTACTACGTCATTCTCAACATCATGAAGGTCAGCAACATACATGCCAACTCCGCCTATTCACCTCCACCATCCTCCGGATCCCTGCCAACATCATTGACCCCACGGCGGAGTGTGTGGGACCTCTATTAGCCCAAGTGAAACGGGAGCAGTGGACATGGATGCCCACCCTTTGTCTATGTTTTTTTCAAATAAGTAATTATTGATAGAAGACATAGGCACCCATCAGTGGTAATTGTTGTAATCAAAATGACCTGAAGTTACTCACTGATGGAGATCCCACTGTCGCCTTTTTTTTTTCTCATTACTGTTTATACATTCTGTAGGACTGTATATAGTGTATCCGACCAAACAGTGATAGCTTTCCTGCATGGTTCGGAAAGAAAGGACTGTATATAGTTTAGCCAGGAGTAAGCTGAAAAGATGATGACAGTGATAGCCCGTTGATCAATCGTGTGGCTCTATGTTGATTATGATGTTGCCTTTTTTTCTATATTGAGAAGAAAGTACCCCCTACATAGTTATACGAAGAGACGGTGTGCCCTAAAGTTTCATTAAAGATGGTTGAGAAATAATCATGATTAACATTCGTTATCCAGAAAGAACAATTTCAGAGATGTCATTTTATTATCACATATATCAATATTCAGCTGTCATGATGCAGAACATACTGAGAAAAGGAGAGATAAATATTATCTTCTCTTGGTAGTGCATCCCTATTCTCCATTGGGGCGACCAGAGATCATGTGTTTTCTAGGTATCTTTGATCAGCACATACTTTTACATTAATGTGACAATTAATAGCTAGAGATGATAATAGAAGGCAAATCATTGTGTAAGATATTTGTATATTTCTATCTCGATAATATAGCAGGAAGGACTCTACTGTTTTCCTTGGTGTGAACAATTCTCATGTAATTTATGGTTCTGAGATCAGACTATAAGTATCTCACCCACCACTTTTGACTCCACGCTATATATGTTCACAAACTCCTCCTCTTCCCATTGAAAACTTCTACCATCTCTTTCCGCTATCCCTCCTGCATAACTAGGCATCTACATTGTTCAAAACGCGGGAGATCTAGAATCGTCTCATGTGTCCAGCCCATCTCCTTGTCTGTTGTGTATTATTTTTGTACACTTCAGTACACACATACATATAGCTCGGGATGCTACTATTCAGCCCTCTACTTGTCTGTTGTCTGTTCATTTAGTACATTTACTTAGCTTGGGATGAGAAGCATCGAGAATTCCTATAACCCATTCACTGTGAAATGGACAAGACCTACATGCAAATGTAGAACCAGGATGAATAAATTGCTATGGAACTTGGTGAAGGAACTCGATCCATAAGTCATCAAATATCATGTGTGACAACCCCGTCACTCAAGGTCATGGATGTAGGTTTAGTACATGAAATTGATACGTGTTATGCTGTAGAATATCGTGGTATGCACTTCGATTCTCATGCTGAGAATTGGTGTATAAGCTAGGCATGGTTTCAGATAGGGACTACTTTCAATTGATTACTTTTCACTGTAATTTTATGTAAGTATGTTTATGAATTGGTTTGTGAGCTCTCAGAGATAAGATTTAATCCCTTTGTTCATCAGAAATGTACGTTTTTATATTATGGGTTTGTTATCTGATGGTTCCCGTCATTGGCTTTTACTAGCTTGTTTTCTTCAGTTAGTTTCTGCTCTATTGTGGTTCCAATTTCTAGGCGCCGCGTCCAGTAACGGTGTTGGTTAGATTTTCTAGGAACTACGAGTGAGAAATGACTAAAATATTTAGATTGGCCTCCAACGAGCAAATGAGACACTATATGTTTATTTCGGTACTCCATTATATAAGAAGTATCTATTTTCTTCACTAGATAACTTATCTAAAGGGAGAGTCCTCTACTATTTCCTTGGTGTGTGTACAATTTCAAGGTGATGTGTAGGTATTAATAAACATTTCACCCACCACTTTCTGCTTCACATTATAAACCTTCTCAAAATTTTCATCTTTGCATCGACAAGCTCAACTATCTCCTTTCATCAACTCCCCCTTGTGTATGTTTTGCTCAGGCGACTCTCTAGATATACATTTGAGAGAGCATCAACCTCAACCATCTGTTTTGTACATGGTCTACGCAACACTGAATGGAGTATCAACCGCTGTTGAAGGTGGTGTGTATGCGGTTGGAGTGGTTAGCCAGGGAGGTCATTACCCAGCATGGGTGGCACCATAATATCCGGATTGGTACACCACCTCCTGCGATATAGGCATAGTGTCGGTCCTATACGATCAAACTGTTGTTGATATGTCATCTTTTCTATCTTCTTTCAGTTTGTTTTTGTTTGGTTTTGTGTATCTTAGTTATGCAGAGGCCGGGTGTTACTCATCATGCTTTCTATCCCCTTGACTGCTACATTTTGAGTCAATAAAAATGCCCTTTATAAAAAAAATACATTTGAGAGACTTATTTTTGTTTATTTTCATAAAGACGGGACGCAGAGTCCCGATGACCTAGGGTAAAAATGGAATGATCAACCAAGGTGATTTTACGAGGGGTTTCACATGATTTATTCCTGCACTCTTCCGGTTTAACCCATAGAATCATTTTATATACATCCATTTCTTGTAGTATTGACAGATTTAGTCACCATGATTTGTTGAAATCGAAGAGCTATGTTGAACGGAGGATATCATGACAAATCATATATTCCGGGACAACCCCATCACAGTCTCAAAGTTACGAGTTCTTCACATATCAAATAGTACTTGGCATGAGCAAAAGTTCTCACAATTAATTGTTGATGCATGTTAGCTAGATGTCGATGGTGTGTGTAAATGTATGTATGGTGGTTCCTTCAATTACCTTTTCGGACTGGAGGAATGATATATGGGGAGCAATGACGCATTGAGGCAAGTCACCGGTAAACAGATCCAATAATGATCAGCAGTGGTACGTTGAAATGATGTGAAAATTAAATTGGCCCTATTACTCACATTTGTCTGTAGATTGCTAAGATAACAATTTGGATGTTTGGTTGGATTACCTATGGCAGAATTTCTCAAACCATCCAACTGAGTTATCATGGTTTAAGTGGAGCAATTAATCTGGACCACTAATATAGCTATTCTGTTTCGCGTAATAGAATATTATTCTGTTTCGCTACTTGAACTGATAGTTTTAGGCGACTGTACTGACGATTTTCATCACGTCGAACTGATCCTTCTCGATTTTTTTTGTCGGAACGGGCGTGTAATATATTGTTGAAAAGCTCTTGACATCTAGATTACAATAATATCGATTTTCTTTTTTGCAAAATCATCATGGTTTAAGAGCAGTTTTGAAAGAGCCATTTTTCCAAAACGGTTTTGAAGAAAAGGGTTTTTTCAAAACTGCTCTTAAACCATGATGATTTTGCAAAAAAGTTCTATATTATTGTAATCTAGATGTCAAGAGCTTTCCAATGATATATTACACACCCTGTTCTGACGAAAAAAAATCGAGAAAGACAAGTTCGACGCCTCAATTTTCATCAATATATCCGTCTGAAACCGTCAGTTCAAGTAGGCGAAAAAGAATAATATTATGTTGCGCGAATCAGAATAGCCTGGATGTATGTGTGTGTGTGTGTATGTGTCTATATATATATGTACAGAACTATGTCAAATTCATGTTAGTTTCTCACATCTGTGATTCACACTCCTGTATCTAGATAATAGTTCATGAGTTGTATGGAGCATAGTTCAAGTCGCACGTGTGAAACATACATTAGAGATGCCACATTTAATCTTCATAAAAAATGTATATAGCAGTGTGATGTCGCACGCGTCTTACAAATGGCACATATCATCATTTATTAGTCCAGACTACTGGTAAATTTGTTCATATATAATACAACTAGCGCCTTACCTGTTCAGCGACTTGTTGTGAACTAATATTGAATTTATTGGGCCATCTTGATCCATATGTGGTGTGGTAAATTTGTGCATATGAGGTGTGGTGTCAGCAGTGCTTCATCGACAATATTCTTCACGTGCCCTGCTTTCTATATATTTGTCTTCCTCTACCATATCATCTCACAAGTAGACACCTCTAACTAACAGGATCTCTCCATTGCTCTGCCATGTCCTCCTCTTCTGTTGCTCGTTCAACTACACACATTCATGTATTTACGAATGTGAGGTGTCAAGAACGCTTCAAGCTCAAAGAATTTGAGTTGTGCTTTGCTGCCGCTGCTCAAAGCCAGGGCTATGGTGCCTATTAGTGTCCGTCAGGCACTGCATGGAGCAGCACTCTGACTTGTCGATTCTATAGTCTGAGAACCTCCAAGCCACTCTCACTCCTTAGCTGACGGATGACACATGGGTCTCGGTATTGCTAGCATGGTCGCAGCCACTGTCGCAACTGAAATATGTAGAAGTGCACACTCTAGCCAATGCAACCAAAAAATCAATCTGATGGATAGACAGCACATTATACGTCAACACTCCCCCTAACGTGTGGCTCCCTCAGGCCTAAACATGGACCGAAAATGGGTTGCAATTTAATTGCGCCAGCCGGGCTCTGATACCATATAGAAGTGCACGCTCTAGCCAATGCAACCAAAAGACCGATCTGATAGAAGAGACTAGACATCACATTATACGTCAACAAAATAGTTGGTAGTAGTATAGAACCGCTTTGGTGTTTGGCCTGCATATATCGAACATGTTTTTTCGATTCCGAAGAATCAGTAAAAAGATTGGTACTAGAGATGGCCAAACACTACCTTGACTTTTGAGTGTATAGTATACTAAGCCAATTTATTTATATTCGTACTCATGTATTGATATATATCCAACTTAATCACCACATATGTGAATGCACTGTCAAAACTCTGGTTTCACCTGTTTTTCTGCTCATATTTCATCCATTTTTTGTTCAAATTGGTTTGGGTTTCAGTTTTTTTTGTTCTAAATTCATCTGAAATCCAAAACACTAAATTTTTGATGGTTGTCACTTTCGTTCAATTCCGAAAAATCAAAAAACACAAATCCAAGACCCTGATATTGACGAAAAATCTCCATATTATTGTAACCCTCTGTCGACATAAATGTAATCCCTTTTCTTGCAAATATAATAATAAAAACTCAATGGATACTCTGTTAAGAAGACTTATTTTTCTTCTTTGAAAAGGAGTTAATATAAACTCTATTGATACTCAGGTAATAAAAATCTTGCTAAATACTCCGATGCCTTTTACTTTAAATATGGGCATCCGCACGGCTCTCTTTCGCTCTCTCTTGTTGGCTTTTTCTAAGGATCGAACACACGATACACTGCAGCTCGACGGGTCATGTGCGCATAACTCGTGTCGACGTATATGAACTAGCTGTAGCACTCGATAGCTCGCCGGCGTTCACACAAACACTGGGACCAGAACATACGCATGCGAACGCAGCAACACGAAGTTGGGCAAAGGCATGTGTCGTGCCTTGCAATTATCGCTCTATTGTTTTTCTCCTTTTCCTGGTGCTTACAATGTACGCCATAGGCTGTACATATATACATGTACCGGTCATGACCCAAATCGACTCAACCTTACAAGCTTTACGAATCCTACAAAGACACCTAAATCAATCAACTGACGCAACTATACTAGCCCTAACCAGACTCAACTAGATAGGAAACGTTTGGATTACCCAACATTCACCCCCTAAAACAAACATTCGACTCATAGACTTAGAACCAACGCATCACCTGGATTACCGGCCCACACCGTCACATCTTAGCATGCTACATGTAGACTAAACACATATATAGCCTCTCATGTAAGAAGTCAATTTTAGATTTGTCGAACTTCCGGTACTTCTGCTTATCTTTCTCCCTACAACACGAGAACATCAACTGATCTTCTTCTTGGTCATGTTCACATCCCTTCAACGTCAACTCACAGGTCTTCAGTCTCTCGATCACCTCCATCACCAACATCTTCGTCACATGGCCCCACTGCTCTATGGTGCCAATGATTGGTAAAAACTTGTCGGGAACGGCTCAGAGTAATTTCTCCACAAGTGCAATGTCCTCCATCTTTGATCCGAGAGCTCGCATCTCATTAACCAGGGAGGTTAGCTTCAACGCAAATTCACCAACCCCTTCTGTTTCTTTCATGCTCATCCCCTCAAACTCCCCCCTTAGAGCTTGAACACGCGCCTTCTTGACACGATCATCTCCAGCATGCATCTCCTTGAGAGCTTCCCAAGCTTCCTTGGTCGTCTCTTTCTCTGATATATCCATGAAAACGGCATCAGATACAGCTTGGGCTATGGCGGCGAAAGCCTCTTTGTCCCATGTCTCTTCGACCACACCATTACCTTCCACCACTCGGCTTCCATGCATGCATGAAGATCTTCATCTTCGCGGCCCACAGCCCATAATTGTCTCCTTCAAGTATGGGGTACCGGATGGTCATATCACCACCACTCGTCTTTGAAGTCAACATGATCCTCTTCGATTTTCCGTCGTCTATGATACAACTTGAAGGCGACGAAGAATCCTTCAACTCCGTCATCACACAACTTGACGGCGAAGCCTTCACGCCTTGCTCTAGATACCAAAGATGATCTCGATGATTTCCTCACTGTCAAAACTTGTCGACAAAAGCATGTCGCCCTCCTCAAGGCCGTTTCGGCAGACAAGAATCACCGGGCGCCAGACTTGCGACAACACCCTCATGGCCTTCTCGTTGTTGCTCCACCAAACGACAACTGACCGATCCTCCTTATCGCTGTACCACCCAATGACTATATAGCACGCCCCAAGGCACTAGTAGGTCGCCACACCGGGGCAAGCACAGCTTCACTCAAACCTTCCTCTAGATACCAATTGTTGGCTTTTCCCAAGGATTGAACACATGATCACGCCGCAGCTCGACGGGTCGTGTACGCGTAACTCATCTCGATGTATACGAATTAGCTATAGCACTCGATAGCTCACCAACACCCACGCAAATACTGGGACCAGAACACACGCACGCAAACACAGCAACACAAAGTTGGCTAGAGGCACGTGTTGTGCCTCGTAATTATCTCTTTATTGCTTTTCTCCCTTTTCTGGTGCTTACAATGTACGCCCTAGACTGTATATATATACGTACCAGTCAAGACCCAAATCGACTCAACCTTGACAAGCTTTACGAAAGGGCACTGATCTGCACCGGTGCGCTGGCCGAACAGTTCGGCCGGTCAAATGTCAAGCGTTTGATTGCTTTGCCTGGGGCCGTCAGATCACGCCCTTCCATCATATCCTTTCTTCCGCTCTGCAAAAAAACACACAGGAAAAGCAGAGAGCAGCAGCGCCTCCTCCACTTGCGAGCATCGCCACCACCCACCCCATTTGGACTACCGGTGACGCCGCTCATCTGCTCGCCGTCGATGCTGCTCACGTCGCCTCGCCGTCACTGGTTGCAGCTCCTCGTCAAAGTCAACGTCGCTCGGTTGTAGCAAAAAAATAGAAGATTCTAACAAAAAATAATGGCAGTTCCAACAAAAGAAACTAGTAGCAAAAACTGGAGAAGTCGATTGTAACAACAAATTGGCCAGTTCCAGCAAATAAAAACGCTGGTTCCAACAAAAACATTTCAGTAGCAAAAACACTATTAGTCAATGGTAGGAGAAAAAATAGGCAGTTCCAGCAAATAAAAACGCTGGTTCCAGCAAAAACTTCTCAGCAGCAAAAACACTAGTAGTTGATTATAGAAAAAAAAAACTAGCTAGTTCCAGCAAATAAAAACACATCGGCGGTGAGAGCGCTTCCGGTTCCAGCACGGCCAGTTGTTGGTTGTAGCACCACGACATCACGGTCGTAATAGTAACGTCTACCTCACAACATACTCCATCGGCCGCCGGCGACCTTCGCGCAGCTCGACCAGCTCCGCATCACTGCGGCGTGGGAGCATGGCTGGATGCTGGTTCCAGTACTGGAAGTCGCCGAATTCCAGCACGGCCAGATGCTCTGGTTCCAGCGTCGCCATGCATCGCTTCCAGCACGGCTGGTCGCTGCATGTAGCACGGGCCCAACTCCGTCGGGTGCAGCATGAGGGAAGTTTTGATGCGCGGATGGGAGATAGAAGCAGATGGATGTTACTGTTGGCCAGAATAAGCCGGCGCGTGTATGGGCGCACGGCGGGCGTGACGGGCACGTCAGGTCCACGGTGGGGTCGTGTGCTTGTGTGAGTTGGTTAGATGGACGCGCGAGGTGTAGCCGCGCCAGGCGCTGGAACCAGTCGTGTTCCGTTGGCGTGCGTGCGCGGCGGGCGCAGGAGCTGAGGAGCGTGGGGCGGGGGTTGCGTGGGCGCTGCATTTAGTTGCATGCATGGCGGAATTAGTTAGCTCGTGTGAGTAGTGATGTTAGTGGTGGCCGAATGCAGCGGCAAGCCAAGTTAGTGCGTGGGTGCTTGCGTGTGGTAGCTAGCCTGGTGTGTGTAGCTTGGATATAAAAGGCCCTCGGTGTACTCGTTGTAGTCTGTGGCTGAGTTCGTGCTCAGGAAAGAAACCAAGCGGCTGTTCGTGCGGCCGGCGGCGTACGTGCGCCGGGTAAAAGCTTGCTGTGTCCACTGTCTACTTCTCCTTCCTCCTTTCTCTTCTGTTGTTTGAGATCAAAGAGTGAGCGATGTGCAAAAGAGAGTGAGAGGTAGAGCTAGGGTTCGGCAAGGAGCGGCAACAACATTTGGTATTCGGAGCCACAAGGTTCGAGGGGCGGCTGTGGCATGCAGCGGCGTCCGCGACGCGCGCGGCGGACATGGAGGCATCGGCTGCGGTGCGTAGTGAGTCGAGCAGCGGCGGTCGCGGAGGCGAGAAGGTCGCGGAGGACCTGCATCATGGTGCAGAGGTCGCGGCGGCTCGGTGCGACGGCCATGGAGGCGCAGTGGCGCGTGGCACGGAGACGCGGCACGGCGACGCACGGAGCTGCGGGCTTTGGCAGCGGCAGCGAGCGGTGGCAGCTCGTGCCGGAGGCGCAGCAGAGGCTTCCATGGCACCGAGACGACGACGACGAGGCAGGGCGACACAGTGGCAGGCGCGGCAGCGACGTCAGGGCGGTGGCGGCTACAACGACGGCGGCGACAGAGCGGCGGAGCACGCGCTGCTGGCGGACGGTGGCGTCGAGGACGTCGGCCTCCTCTGAGCCGCGGCTTAGGGGGTGAGTGTTGGCCGAAATAAGCCGCGGCGACGGATCGGGCACGTCGGGCGCGTGTATGGGCGTGCGCCGGGCGTGTCGGGCACGTCGGGTCCGCGATAGGGTTGTGTGCTTGTGTGAGTTGGTTAGATGGACGCGTGAGGTGTAGCCGCGCTGGAACACTAGTAGAAAAAGGACCTAATGTCAGACACATTAGTCCCGGTTTGATTTTGGCCCGGTACTAATGGTACCATTAGTGCCGATTCGAACGGCTATGCATTAATGTCGGTTCATGTTGAACCTTTAGTACCGGTTCGTACCACGAACCGGTACTAAAGGGTGGTGGCAGGCTGGCGTCAGGCCGGGGCCCCACGATCACTTTTAGTACCGGTTCGTGGCACAAAACGGTACTAAAGGGCTAACCTTTAGTACCGGTTCGTGCCATGAACCGGGACTAAAGGGGTTTGACCTATAGCCCGGTTGGAGAAACAAACCGGGACTATAGGGCAATTTTCAAACTCTACCCCCCCTCCCCGCGTGTATCGCCATTTCAGTTTTGAAAAAAATCAAAAAAATGATAAAAACTTCAAAAAAGAAAATCCTTTCAGAGGTAGTTAGATTACTACATCTACTAGTTAGGAAAATTTGAAAACTTAAATTTGAACATGTTTTGCAAAAAGTGTAGTGAAAATGTAGAAAGGCTATAACTTTTGCGTACGATGTCGAAAAAAAAACATATAATATATCAAAAAGTTCAGCACGAAAATCCGCATGAGATTTTGACGGCCTACGACCTGTTTGCAATTTTTTAGAATCCTCAAATTCTAAAAGGAAAAAAATATGCTCAAATTTCAGTTTTTTTTTAAATTTTGGTTAAATCAGGTCAAACTACTTATTCAAGAAGTATTAATGTTACTACATAATTATTCAATAATATTAGTGTTACTAAAAAATTATTTCAATTTTTCGAATTTTGGTCAAATCTGGTCAAACTATGGTCAAACTGTGGTCAAACAATGGTCAAATTTATTCAAGAAATATTAGTGTTACTAAATAATTACTGTTTTTTAGAATAATAGTTTCAAACTCAAACGGTGAAACGTGTGACCTAATGCTCAAGCTAAACTGCTGAGGGTTAATAGGATTGGCAGCTTACTTTTGTTAGGAAAACAATAAGTGCAGACTTGGAAAGTAGGGGGGGTAGAACTCTGAAGTTAAGCGTGCTCAGGCTGGGGGAGTGAGAGGATGGGTGACCGGCCGGGAAGTTAGACGATTTAGAATGATTGATCCACACTTGAGCAGTTAAGAGGGGTGATTAGAGACTAAATCATCAAATAATTTAGAAAAATTAAAAATTGAAAAAATCATTTTTTTTCAAAATTGTCATTTTTTTTTTAAAAATACCATCAACCGGTACCAAAAGTCCCCCATACCATGGCTCGAGCTCACGCCACGTGATGGGCCTTTAGTGGCGGTTCGTGCCGAACCTGTACTAAAGAAGGGGGGGGGGGGCTTTAGTCTCCACCCTTTAGTGCCGGTTGCAGGCCCTTACGAACCGGTTTTGAAGATTAGTTTTCTGCTAGTGGAACCAATTGTGTCTCATTGGCGTGCGTGCGCGGCGGGCGCGGAAGCTGAGGAGCATGGGGTGGGCGTTGCGTGGGCGCTGCATTTAGTTGCATGTATGGCGGAATTAGTTAGCTCGTGTGAGTAGTGCTGTTAGTGGGGGCCGAATGCAGCGGCAAGCCAAGTCGGTGCGTGTGTGCTTGCGTGTGGTAGCTAGCCTGATGTGTGTAGCTTGGATATAAAAGGCCTTCAGTGTACTTGTTGTAGTCTGTGGGTGAGTTCGTGCTCAGGAAAGAAACCAAGCGGCTATTCGTGCGGCCGGTGGCGTACGTGAGCCGGGTATAAGCTTGTTGTGTCCACTGTCTACTTCTCCTTCCTCCTTCCTTTTTTGTTGTTTGAGATCAAAGAGTAAGCGAGGTGCAAGAGAGAGAGAGAGGGGTAGAGCTAGGGTTCGGCAAGGAGCGGCATCAACAGCTAGTAGCGAGCATACGAGATCTGGTGACGATTTTGCTTGGGTGATAGAGGACATGGCGTAGGAGAGAAATGATGGGGGATTGGGGGTTTTCTGGGTTGGACGAAGAAGAGAAAGATCTGGTGAAGAAATAAGGTCAAGCCATCAAAAAAGAAACAAGTAGTGACACCTACCTTGGCCCCACGTTTCAGGCAGCCACACACACGAGCGACCGCCCGAGCGTTCGGCTGGCAGGCCGATTCCAAACGTTTTCCTCTACGAAACCTACCAAGATCTGTATTAGTATAGCTAGGTAACTCGTATACAGAAAGTTACCTAAATCAATCAACTGGCGTAACTCGTACACAGACACTTACCTAGAAAACGTTTGGATTACCCAACATCCCTCTCTCTCTCCTGCTACCAACATGTCAGAATCCTCAACTGCTGAAGTACATGTCTAAGTTGTCGAAAATAAGATCAACCGTTAGACTTAGAAATATATTTCTTGTAATATCAAGCTAACTCTATCTCTTCCTCTCCCGTAGCTCATTCTATCTCCTATCACTAGTAGAAAACAATGCTTTGGTTCGGGCCTGGCCAGCCCATTAGTCCTGGTTCAGCCACGAACCGGAACCCATGGGAGACATACGTCCCTGTTCGTGAGTCCAGGGGGCCGGCCGGGGCCTCGTGGGTATTGGTCCCGATTCGTATGGATCCATTTGTCCCGGTTCATGACACGAATCGGGACCAATGGGCCTCGCTCCTGGCCCACATACATTGGTCCTGGTTCGTGGCTCGAACCGGGACAGAAGGGTGGCCTTTAGTCCCGGTTCCTACCACGAACCGGGACAAATGAGTTGCTTATATATACCCCATCGCCGACGGACAGAGCACTCCACAGTGCTCTGTTTTTTTGGCCGGCGAGGGGAGGGCATTTGGGTGCTCTAGCTCACCTCCTATGCACATGAGGTGTTCGATGAAATGCCCGAGCCATGCTATTTAAGTTTTCTCCTCTCGAAGCTCGACCTCCAAACTCCATTTTCCCCGAGATTTGCATAGGTTTAGCAGTCCTTCACGTCCCATCCCCGTCTTCACCGCCGTCGATCGCCCGCGCTGATCTCGTCGTCGGCACCATCGTGATGAGCCTCTTGTTCTTATCTTCTTTCTGAGAGAAAAACAATTCTGACTTTAGATAGATACTTGTCTAATTTTCTTACTTTTGACACACATAATTATATATAATGCACGCAGATGAACCGACAATGGATGTACGGTGACAGACACATCTCCGAGTACATTAAGGGCCTGCATAATTTTCTCGAAGTGGCTGAGGCAAACAAGCAGAATGGTTTTATGTGTTGTCCATGCCCTATATGTGGGAATACGAAGTCTTACTCTGACCGGAAAATCCTTCACACACACCTGCTTTATAAGGGTTTCATGCCACACTATAATGTTTGGACGAAGCACGGAGAAATAGGGGTTATGATGAAAGACAACGAAGAAGAAGAGGACGATGACAACCATGTGCCCCCTGAATACCGTGATGTTGCAACGGGGGAAACTACTGAAGATCAAGAGGAACCAGACGATGTGCCCGATAATGATAATCTCTGCCGGGTCATTGTTGATGCAAGAACACAATGTGAAAGTCAAAAAGGAGAAGCTGAAGGTCGATCGCATGTTAGAGGATCACACAAATATGTTGTACCCTAATTGCGAAGATGACAACACAAAGCTCGGTACCGTACTGGAATTACTGCAGTGGAAGGCAGAGAATGATGTGTCTGACAAAGGATTTGAGAAGCTACTGAAAATATTGAAGAAGAAGCTTCCAAACGATAACGAATTGCCTGACATTATGTACGCAACAAAGAAGGTCATATGCCCTCTAAGATTGGAGGTGCTGAAGATACATGCATGCCCTAATGACTGCATCCTCTACCGCGGTGAGTACGAGGATTTGAACGCATGCCCGGTATGCCGTGCATTGCGGTATAAGATCAGACGAGATGAGCTTGGCACTACAAGAAAGTTGTTAATACATGACGGTCCTGGTCCGTCACAAATCAGCCAAAATCCGTCACGTATATCGCGTCATAATTTCACATCTAACCTTCCATGACGGTTATTGGCTGTCAAGGATCTGCCCCAGGCCCGCCCGACCCAAACTAGGATATGACGGAACAGACCGTCACCGATTTACATGACCTGGAATCAACGTGGACCTAACATGGCGCCTACATGGATCTGACGTGGAGGCGAGCATGGGCCCAGTTATGGTTTTGGCCTAATAATTTCGTTCCAGTTAGACTAATAATTTCATTCCACCCACCCCCATTAGCCCCTTTTTTAGTCCAACCTGTTTTATCGATGCATCACAATTTACAAAGACAACAAATTATATTCATTCAAAAAACAGTATTTGTTCACAAGACAATACAAATTTCCAACAATCTGGTCTGATTTCCGAAAACAAAATTAATATCAAAACATCACAAGCATATCTAGAAGGCGCTATAAGCATTTAAAAAAATTTGAGTAACATGACTCCGTTGAAAAAGCACTACTGGGTGATTTTAATCTCCAACACTACACAACCACTTCCAGGCAGCTAATTGGACCCAAGTAATCCTATTGAAAAACTTTAATCTCCAGTAACACGGACTAACTGCAAAATCTGCAAAGAATCCAAAACACATAAAAATTATAATAAGTTATAATAGCCAGCTCCCAAATGAATACAAAGAGCAATAATTAGTTGATTTTCCAAGCAATCATCTGATGCACACACCACTACTATATTAAGGTAGCATAAAAATGTGGGCAACACACGCTAAGAAAAAGAAGAATAGTAATACTGGAGGCATACTTTCTTCATCAATTAAAAGTAATTAGGTCAATAAACTAGCTTTTTGCATGTAATGTGAAATAAAAACCACTCAAAGGCAAGAGCATTTTAGCCAATTAAATGATCCACTTAGTACGATAACCTTCACATCTAGATTAACAACACCTGGTAATTGTGAAGAACAGTAACATATGTTGGAATAAAAAAACATGCATTCTCCAATTTATTGAAACAAACTACAACAGTTAATTATTGTTTCCGAGTAACGTCGTCAGTGCCTTTTTCGCCATTTTGACTTTTGACCCATACTGTATGCAGAGCAGAAAACCTTCGTGGACATTAAAGAGGTACAATCAGGTAGAAGTGGAAGTGAATTGTTGCTAAAGAAAGCCAAGCATGGTTTTCTTGCATTTTTAATTGTAGTTCTGAACATATCCTACTCTACTTTCGAACTGCCCGTGATCTCTACCTGTTAATTGGAGCACGCTAGCTGTAACTCAAATATCTAGATATCTCTTATACATGCGACCTTTTTGCATCTAATTTTGTATCTAAACATCTCTTCTACCTGCACAAAGTCCAACCTTTTAGTACCACCTCTCCTAGATTCACACATGAAAAAATGCATCGTACCTACAAACTGTAAAGGGCTTATTCCATCTGTGCCCCCAATTCCTTAGTTGTGCTTAGTTTTTCCCACGCTTCAAACTTTTGCTCACTTTTCCCCACTCCCTTAGCTGAAACTCTCACAAATGTTCGCAACAGACGTTTGCCGTCTTGGCCGTTAACTGACTTGTGGGGCCACGTTGGACTCTGTTGACTGTGGCTGTGGCTTCGCTGGTTGGGCCTTGTTTGTGTTCATAGGACGGGCCCGCACTACTAGGAAAAGGGCTATAGATGGAATTGACACTAATGGCGCACCAGACAGGTGGTGTGCCATTACTATATACTAATGGCGCACCATGTGTTGGTGCGCCATTAGTGTGCAAATACTAATGGCGCACCACATCCACAGTGCGTCATTAGTAATTTTTTTTTAATTTTTTCAAAACTACTAATGGCGCACACCACATCCACGGTGCGTCATTAGAATTTTTTTTTCAAAACTACTAATGGTGCACCGTGGGAGTGATGCACCATTACTAGTTTTGAACTAGTAATGGCGCACCACGCCACGGTGCGCCATTAGTAACTTGGCCCAAACATTCGCCCGAATGCACACCCCCCTTCGACCGCCTTCTCAGTTTAAAAAAAAAATAAAAGAAAATGATAGAAATGTCAAAAAGATAAAAGAAAATAAGATTTCCATGTGATATGTGGTCTAGTTGTTAGCAAAATTTATAAACATGAATTTTCGACTTTTTATAAAATCTCTCGAGAATTTGTAAAAATGGGCATAATTTTTGCATACGAATTCGGATGAAAAAGTTTTTTATATGAAAAATCATCTACTCGAAAAGTTACATCCAAATTTAACCGGGGGAACCTTGTTAAACATTTTCAAAATCCTCAAAAATCTAACAGAAAAAAGATACGGGGCTTTTAAGATCTGGAGAGGCAAAAAAATTCAAAAAAAATTCAAACTTACTAATGGCGCACCTGCCCATGGTGCGCCATTAGTATCTTCCCGCCTTCAAAATTCAAAATAAGTCAAAAAAATAAAAAAAAGTTACTAATGGCGCACCTGCCCATGGTGCGCCATTAGTATCTTCCCGCCTTCAAAATTCAAAATAAAAAAATAAAAAAGTTAGTAATGGCGCACCTGCCCACGGTGCGCCATTACTATGCCGTATATATGGCTGGGCGTGGTCCTCTCCTCCTTACCACTTCATTCTTCTCCTCCACTCCACCTCTCCTCCACTCCATCTCTTTCTCTCCTCCACTCCATCTTCCCTTCTCTCCTCCATCATACTACCCTCTTCTTCTCCGGCAACCTCCTCCTCCTCTCCGGCGACCTCCTCCTCCTCTGCAGCGACCTCCTCCTCCTCTCCGGTGAGCTCCTCCTCCTCCCTCCTCTCCGGTGAGCTCCTTCTCCCTTCTCTCCGGTGAGCTCATCCTT
>NC_041388.1:16432218-16455045 GCF_002162155.2 Triticum dicoccoides
CTCCGGTGAGCTCCTCCTCCCTCCTCTCCTCCCATCCCCTCATGGTTTCTCCTTCCTCCTCTCCGATGCTCCGATGAACTCCTCTCCGGCGACCTCCTCCTCCTCTCCGGCGATGTAGGCGAGCACCTCTCCGGTGACCTCCTCCTCCTCCTCTCCGACGAACTCCTCTCCGGCAAAAGAACACGGCAAAAGAACGTACAAGATCCAAAAACATGAACAAAATTTGAAATAATATATTGCCAAAAACGAGCAAAAAATGGGCAAAAAAAATCACGATCCAGATCCAAATTCAAAATTCAAAAATAGCAATGGCGCACGGTGGGGGTTAGACGGTGCGCCACTACTATTTTCCCGCCTTCAAAATTCAAAAATACTAATGGCGCACCAATGGCCTATACTAATGGAGCACCAGTGGCCTATACTAATGGTGCACCGTGGCCTATACTAATGGTGCACCAGTGGTGCGCCATTAGCCATTAGTAAAAAAATACTAGTGGCATGATACTAATGGCGCACCAGTGATGCGCCATTAGTAGGCAAAACTGGTGCGCCATTAGTAGCCCTTTTCCTAGTAGTGCCCCTCACGGTTTCTCCTCCCTCCTCTCCGGTGAGCTCCTTCTCCCTCCTTTCCGGTGAGCTCCTCCTCCCTCCTCTCCTCCCATTCCCTCATGGTTTCTCCTTCCTCCTCTCCGATGCTTCGGTGAACTCCTCTCCGGCGACCTCCTCCTCCTCTCCGGCGATGTAGGCGAGGGCCTCTCCGGTGACCTCCTCCTCCTCCTCTCCGGCGAACTCCTCTCCGGCAAAAGAACACGGCAAAAGAACGTACAAGATCCAAAAACAGGAACAAAATTTGAAATAATATCGTGCCAAAAAACGAGCAAAAAACGAGCAAAAAATGGGCAAAAAAATCACAATCCAGATCCAAATTCAAAATTCAAAAATAGCAATGGTGCACGGTGGGGGTTAGACGGTGCGTCACTACTATTTTCCCGCCTTCAATATTCAAAAATAGTAATGGCGCACCGTGGCCTATACTAATGGCGCACCAGTGGCCTATACTAATGGCGCACCGTGGCCTATACTAATAGCGCACCAGTGGTGCGCCATTAGTATACCAGATACTAATGGTGCACCAGTGGTGCGCCATTAGTAAAAAATACTAGTGGGTGATAGTAATGGCGCACCAGTGATGCGCCGTTAGTAGGCAAAACTGGTGCGCCATTAGTAGCCCTTTTCCTAGTAGCGCCGTTAGTTTGTTGGTAATAAATAAAAACAGCCTGCTATCGATGGATGCAGCCTGCTATGCATGCCCGGCTTTGGCATCGATGTAGCCCTCTATGCATGAGAACACCGCCACGCACGCATCTAGTGACCTAGACCTAATCGCATGCATGCACGCCGACACGCACGCATAGATCTGTGCCGCACGGTTGCCGGTGGATTCAGTCGCTCCGCAGCGTTGTTTCACGCGTCGCAGGCATACGTGCCGGTGGCAGAAGGGGTAGCCTCGCGTCCATATGTCGAGGCATCGGTTCACGCCGCACGGCTGCCGCTCGCGTCCATATGTCGGTGGCAGAAGGGGCAGGCTGCACGCACGCTCGTGAATGGGAGGCAGGCAGCCGCCAACGCAAAGCACACAGAAGGGGGAGGCAGGCAGCCGCCAACGCAGAGCATGCAAAGCAGGCTCACATCGATTCACGTTCACACATTGATGATCGCATCGGTTCATGCACGCACTAAGTCACGATCTACGCCGTTTGCGCCTGTACCCACTTCGTCTCCCCCGACTATTTAAACTGCCCTTCATTGCCTCTTCTTCTACAGATCCATCTACGCCTCCCACTTCTCTTCTTCCCCCAAAAGCCAAAGCCGTTCCACTCAGCGAAGCGAGCAAGATGCAGTACAACGGGCCGACGTTCCAAGAGCCGCCCACCGTGCCGGAACGGCGGTACCCCGCCAACATCATCATTGAGGCATCGTTCCACGTGTGGGCGTTCTCACGCTGGAGGGGTAGCACTGATCTTGCACGGGGGTTCCTCCGTGCGGGCTTCCACCACCTCCTGGCGGGCTCGCAGCCCATGTTCAACCTCGTGGAGCAGCGTCCCCACGCCAACGCTCAAGTGGTAGGGCTCGTCGTCCACTTCACCAACATGTTCGATGCCTACTACCTGCTCGGCAAGGTGTATTGGTGTGGGTGCGAGTTCAT
This sequence comes from Triticum dicoccoides, assembly GCF_002162155.2. Lineage (NCBI taxonomy): Eukaryota > Viridiplantae > Streptophyta > Magnoliopsida > Poales > Poaceae > Triticum > Triticum dicoccoides. The sequence goes on from NC_041388.1 coordinate 16,434,425, forward strand.
CGCATTCACCACCTATAACATCTTCACCGTCTTCCCCGCTCGCAACCGCATGCACAGCCTCCCGTACTACCTCGGCGACAACGGCCTTGAGGAGGAGCAGTACTGAAGCCGGTGGCGAAGAAGACGGTGAAGCCGGCGGTTAAGGTGAAGACGACGGTGAAGACATGGATGATAACCCACAAGTATAGGGGATCGCAACAGTTTTCGATAAGTAAGAGTGTCGAACCCAACGAGGAGCTAAAGGTAGAACAAATATTCCCTAAAGTTCTATCGACCACCGATACAACTCTACGCACGCTTAATGTTTACTTTACCTAGAACAAGTATGAAACTAGAAGAACTTTGTAGGTGTTTTTGGGTAGGCTTGCAAGAAAGTAAAGAGCACAAAAATAAAACTAGGGGCTGTTAGATAAAGACACAACTAAAATAAATATAGCGAGTGTGGAAAACTTATGGTAGGTGTGGCGAAATTGTCCCTTAAGCAATTGACTACTTTACTAGACCGATAACAAGTATTATGTGGGAGAGGCCACTGCTAGCATGTTATCCCTTACTTGGAATTCTATGCACTTATGATTGGAACTATTAGCAAGCGTCCGCAACTACTAACGTTCATTAAGGTAAAACCCAACCATAGCATTAAGATATATTGGTCCCCCTTCAATCCCGTATGCATCAATTTCTATGCTAGGTTGAAGCTTCTGTCACTCTTGCCCTCCAATACATAGTCCTATCAACATACAACTAACCCTATGGTGTGATCCACGCGCGCGCTCATATGATGGGCACCAAAGGACAGCAACATAACCACAAGCAAATTAAATCAATCATAGCAATTCATCAACCACCAATAGGACAACGAAAATCTACTCAGACATCATAAGATGGCAACACATCATTGGAAAATAATATGAAGCATAAAGCACCATGTTCAAGTAGAGGGTACAGCGGGTTGCGAGAGAGTGGACCGCTATAGATAGAGGGGGGAAGGTGATGGAGATGTTGGTGAAGATGACAGTGGTGTTGGTGAAGATTGCGGTGATGATGATGGCCCCCGGCAGCATTCCGGCGCCACCGGAAGCAAGGGGGGAGAGAGCCCCCCTCCTTATTCTTCTTCCTTGACCCTCTCCCTAGATGGGAGAAGGGTTTACCCTCTATTCCTTGGCTCCCATGGCTTGGGAGGGGCGAGAGCCCCTCCGAGATTGGATCTATCTCTCCGTTTCTGCGTTCTCCTCTGGCTCTGTTTCACCGTTTCGCGTATATATGGAGATCCGTAACTCCGATTGGCCTGAAACCTTCGCCCAGATTTTTTTCGAATATTATCTTTCTTGCGGCAAAAGAAGAGCATCAACCGCCTTACGGTGGGCTCACGAGGGTAGGGCGTGCGCCCAGGGGGGAGGGGCGCGCCCCCCTGCCTCGTGACCACATCGGGCACCGTCTCGCGTGGATTTTTCTTCTGAAATTTTCCATATTTTCCAAAAATAAGCTCCATTCGTTTTTATTTCGTTTGGATTCCGTTTGATATGGATATTCTGCGAAACATAAAACATGCAACAGACAGGAACTGGCACTGGCACTGGATCAATATGTTAGTCCCAAAAATAATATAAAAAGTTGCCAAAAAGTATATGGAAGTGAATAATATTGGCATGGAACAATCAAAAATTATAGATACGACGGAGACATATCAGTATCCCCAAGCTTAATTCCTGCTCGTCCTCGAGTAGGTAAATGATAAAAAAGAATAATTTTTGATGTGGAATGCTACCTAGCATAATCTTGATCATATGTCTAATCATGGCATGAATATTAAGACACGAGTGATTCAGAGCAATAGTCTATCCTTTGACATAAAAACAATAATACTTCGAGCGTACCAATAAAGCAATCATGTCTTTTCAAAACAACAAGGCCAAAGCAAGCTTATCCCTACAAAATCATACAGTTTGGCCATGCTTCATTTTCGTCACACAAAATGCCCCCATCATGCACAACCCCGATGACAAGCCGAGCAATTGGTTCATACTTTTTAACGCGCTTCAGCTTTTTCAACCCTCACGCAATACATGAGCGCAAGCCATGGATATAGCACTATAGGTGGAATAGAATATAATGATGGAGGTTATGTGGAGAAGGCAAAAAAGGAGAAAGTCTCACATCGACGCGGCTAATCAACGGGCTATGGAGATGCCCGTCAATTGATGTCAATGCGAGGAGTAGGGATTGCCATGCAACAGATGCACTAAGAGCTATAAGTGTATGAAAGTTCAACAAAAGAAACTAAGTGGGTGTGCATCCAACTTGCTTGCTCATGAAGACCTAGGGCATTTGAGGAAGCCCATCGTTGGAATATACAAGACAAGTTCTATAATGAAAATTCCCACTAGTATATGGAAGTGACAACTCAAGAGACTCTCTATATGAAGAACATGGTGCTACTTTGAAGCACAAGTGTGGTAAAAGGATAGTAACATTGCCCCTTCTCTCTTTTTCTCTCATTTTTTTTGTTTTCTTCTTTTTTTGGGGCCTTCTCTTTTTTTGGCCTTTCTCTTTTTTTTATATTTTTTTATATTTTTTTATTTTCGTCCGGAGTCTCATCCCGACTTGTGGGGGAATCATAGTCTCCATCATCCTTTCCTCACTGGGACAATGCTCTAATAATGATGATCATCACACTTTTATTTACTTACAACTCAATATTACAACTCGATACTAGAACAAAGGTATGACTCTATATGAATGCCTCCGGCGGTGTACCGGGATGTGCAATGATCTAGCGTAGCAACGACATCAAAAAACGGACAAGCCATGAAAACATCATGCTAGCTATCTTACGATCATGCAAAGCAATATGACAATGAATGCTCAAGTCATGTATATGATGATGATGGAATTTGCATGGCAATATATCTCGGAATGGCTATGGAAATGCCATGATAGGTAGGTATGGTGGCTGTTTTGAGGAAGATATAATGAGGCTTATGTGGGACAGAGTGTATCGTATCCTGGGGTTTGGATGCACCGGCTAAGTTTGCACCAACTCTCGAGGTGAGAAAGGGCAATGCACGGTACCTAAGAGGCTAGCAATGATGGAAAGGTAAAAGTGCGTATAATCCATGGACTCACATTAGTCATAAAGAACTCATATACTTATTGCAAAAGTTTATTAGCCCTCGAAGCAAAGTACTACTACGCATGCCCCTAGGGGGATAGATTGGTAGGAAAAGACCATCGCTCGTCCCCTACCGCCACTCATAAGGAAGACAATCAAAGAAACACCCCATGCTTCAAATTTCTCACACAACGGTTACCATACGTGCATGCTACGGGACTTGCAAACCTCAACACAAGTGTCTCTACAATCCACAACCACCCACTAGCATAACTCTAATATCACCATCTTTATATCGCAAAACTATTGCAAGGAATCAAACATATCATATTCAGCGATCTACAAGTTTATGTAGGATTTTATGACTAACCATGTGAATGACCAATTCCTGTCATCTCTCTAAATAGATATAAGTGAAGCAAGAGAGTTTAATTCTTTCTACAAAAGATATGCCCAAACTCTAACAAATATAAGTGAAGCAAAAGAGCATTCTACAAATGGCGGTTGTATATGTAAAGAGAAACAGGCAATCCAAACTTCAAATGATATAAGTGAAGCACATGAAGCATTCTATAAAGCCATGCTCAAAAGATATAAGTGAAGTTTAATGAGCATTCTATAAATCAACCAAGGACCATCTCATACCAGCATGGTGCATAAAAGAAAAATAAAAACCTAATTGCAAAAGACGCTCCAAGACTTGCACATATCGCATGAACGAAACGAATCTGAAAACATACCGATATTTGTTGAAGAAAGAAGGGATGCCTCCCCAGCATCCCCAAGCTTAGACGCTTGAGTCTCCTTGAATATTTACTTGGGGTGCCTCGGTCATCCCCAAGCTTGAGCTCTTTCCTCTCTTCCTTCTTCTCACATCGAAACCTTCTCAATCAAACACTTCATCCAGACAAAACTTCAACAGAAAACTCGGTAAGATCCGTTAGTATAATAAAGCAAATCACCACTCTAAGTACTGTTGCAAACCAATTCATATTTTGTTCTTGCATTGTGTCTACTGTAGTATAACTTTTTCATGGCTTAATCCACTGATATAAATTGATAGTTTCATCAAAACAAGCAAACTATGCATCAAAAACAGAATCTGTCTAAAACAGAACAGTCTGTAGCAATCTAAACATTCACCATACTTCTGGTACTTGAAAAATTCTGCCAAAATTAGGAAAAATAAACAATTTTTTATAGCAAGACAGTGCAAAAAAATCATATCCATTTGACGTTTCAGTAAAAAATTAAATTCACGCACTACAGCCAAAGTTTCTGTCCTGGACCGCACAAACCAACAAGCATTGTAAACATCCTAAAGGCAAACCTTGGCACATTATTTTTATAATACAATGGAATTGTACAAGGGGATAATTATTTTTGTTGAAAAGTTTCTGTAATTAAGATTCACAAAGTTGTCGTGAGCATAAACAAAGTTCAAGGAGCTCTCCCACTTCAACAATGCTTGTCTTTCTCACTTTCACTTTCCTTTTTGAAAAAGTTTTGGGTTCCCCTCTTTATTTTTGTTGTTTTTAAACTATATGAAAGCACTCAACAGAAATAAATGACTCTCTAAAACTTCCGGGTTGTCTCCCTGGCAGCGCTTTCTTTAAAGCCATTAAGCTAGGCATATAGTGCTCAAGTAATGAATCCACCCGGATCCCAAGGTATATCAAAGACAATTTTAATTAGCAATGATTTGTAATTTAGTAGTGAGCACAAAGTAATATATATCATGTAATGACGAAGTCTAACTCTCTTCCTATGCATCAGCATGTCATAAAAGAACAATTCATGCACACAAAGTAAAGTCCAATGCATAGTATAAACAGTTTCTTGCAATTTTATCGTATTGGAAACATAGAGAGGTGGAGATATAGTTCCTCTCTCATAATAATTGGAAGTAGGAGAAGCAAGCACATGCATATTATATCTATCAAAATCATCATGTGCAACGGTAAAAGGCAACCCATCAATGTAATCCTTAATAAGTGCAAACTTCTCCGATATAGTGTAGTCGGGAGAATTCAAAAAGATAATAGGACTATCATGCGTGGGTGCAATAGCAACAGTTTCATGTTTAACATAAGGAACTATAGCAAGTTCATCTCCATAAGAATAATTTATATTGGCATCTTGGCCACAAGCATAGCAAGCATCATCAAAAAGGGATATTTCAAGAGAATCAACGGGATCATAACAATCATCATAGTAATGATCCTTCGGTAAACACGAAGGGGAATTAAATAATGTATGAGTTGGAGGGTTACTCTCATTAGAAGGTGGGCACAGGTGATCAATCCGCTCTTCCTCCTTTTGTTCTTCGCTCTCCTCCTCATCTTTTTCATCCAATGAGCTCATAGTTTCATCAATTTCTTCTTCCATAGATTCCTGCAAAATATTAGTCTCTTCTTGGACAACGGAGTAGTTCTCAATATATGGTTTAACATAAGGATTAGAAGCATAATTATCATAGCAATATTTAAGTATGGCAAAATTTTCAGATTCGTAAAGAGTAGCACCATACTTTTCAATCAAAGAAGCAATTTCGTAAGCACCCTCAAAAGCAACAAATTCTTCAATTTGTTGAACATCATAGTAATTATAAACACCCTTAGCATACAAGGATGAGATTCCATTATCAATAAACTCACATTGGTAGGGAAGGTGTTTCTTAGGGTTTTCAGAACAACAAGTAAAATCATAATAATAGCATAAATTCCAAGCATAGCATTGCAAACGTTGAATTTGACCCCATAATAGTTTCCCGTTTTCAGATATACGGTGTCGCACATAACAAGCATGCTCATCTAAAGATTTTCCCTCAACTAAGCTAGTTGGGGTTTTAGCACGAGCACAAAGGGATCGAAGATGATCCAAGTAAAAAGCTTCAGTAGTGTGATAGATTTTGAGTGGTTCTTCAACCATTGGAGCAGTAGGTACAACTAATTTTTTTTGTATTTTGCGTTTCCTACCCATAACTAAAGATAGAAAACAACTAAGAACAGCAAATAAAAATTACTTAGTGATAAAGCAAACAAGCACACACGAGAATATTCACCCCATGCTATTGCTCCCCGGCAACGGCGCCAGGAAAAGGTCTTGATAACCCACAAGTATAGGGGATCGCAACAGTTTTTGATAAGTAAGAGTGTCGAACCCAACGAGGAGCTAAAGGTAGAACAAATATTCCCTAAAGTTCTATCGACCACCGATACAACCCTACGCACGCTTAATGTTTACTTTACCTAGAACAAGTATGAAACTAGAAGTACTTTGTAGGTGTTTTTGGGTAGGCTTGCAAGGAAGTAAAGAACATGAAAATAAAACTAGGGGCTGTTAGATAAAGACACAACTAAAATAAATATAGTAAGTGTGGAAAAGTGATGGTAGGTGTGGCGAAATTGTCCCTTAAGCAATTGACTACTTTACTAGACCGATAGCTAGTATTATGTGGGAGAGGCCACTGCTAGCATGTTATCCCTTACTTGGAATTCTATGCACTTATGATTGGAACTATTAGCAAGCGTCCGCAACTACTAACGTTCATTAAGGTAAAACCCAGCCATAGCATTAAGATATATTGGTCCCCCTTCAATCCCGTATGCATCAATTTCTATGCTAGGTTGAAGCTTCTGTCACTCTTGCCCTCCAATACATCGTCCTATCAACATACAACTAACCCTATGGTGTGATCCACGCGCGCGCTCATATGATGGGCACCAAAGGACAGCAACATAACCACAAGCAAATTAAATCAATCATAGCAATTCATCAACCACCAATAGGACAACAAAAATCTACTCAGACATCATAAGATGGCAACACATCATTGGGAAATAATATGAAGCATAAAGCACCATGTTCAAGTAGAGGGTACAGCGGGTTGCGGGAGAGTGGACCGCTGTAGATAGAGGGGGGAAGGTGATGGAGATGTTGGTGCAGATGACGGTGGTGTTGGTGAAGATCACGGTGATGATGATGGCCCCAGGCAGTGTTCCGGCACCACCGGAAGCGAGGGGGGAGAGAGCCCCCCTCCTTCTTCTTCTTCCTTGACCCTCTCGCTAGATGGGAGAAGGGTTTACCCTCTGTTCCTTGGCTCCCATGGCTTGGGAGGGGCGAGAGCCCCTCCGAGATTGGATCTATCTCTCTGTTTCTGCGTTCTCCTCTAGCTCTGTTTCACCGTTTCGCGTATATATGGAGATCCGTAACTCCGATTGGCCTGAAACCTTCACCTAGATTTTTTTCCGAGTATTATCTTTCTTGCGGCAAAATAAGAGCATCAACTGCCTTATGGTGGGCTCACGAGGGTAGGGCGTGCACCCAGGGGGGAGGGGCGCGCCCCCCTGCCTCGTGACCACATCGGGCACCGTCTCGCGTGGATTTTTCTTCTGGAATTTTTCATATTTTCCAAAAATAAGCTCCCTCCGTTTTTATTCCGTTTCGATTCGTTTGATATGGATATTCTGCGAAACATAAAACATGCAACAGACAGGAACTGGCACTGTGCACTGGATCAATATGTTAGTCCCAAAAATAATATAAAAAGTTGCCAAAAAGTATATGAAAGTGAATAATATTGGCATGGAACAATCAAAAATGGTAGATACGACGGAGACGTATCAATGGCGGTGTTGCCCTAGCTACACTATCTACTATGTAGTGTGAGTTTGGTGTGTGTGTGTTGCCCGAGCTAGCTACCCTATCTATGTAAGGTTAATTATTATTATCTATCAATGTCGTGTTACCCTAGCAACCCTATCTAAGTTAAGTTATGTGTGTTATATTAATGCTTTGTTATGTTTGTATTTTGTTTGCCCCAAGTTTAGACACGGCTAATTGGCGTGGGGAAAATTAACCAAACTAACTAAAAATGATGTGTTTATAGATGCCTTCTAAAAATAAGAACATATTGTACACGGCTTTGGCTTGAGAGCTCTTTATTTTTTAGGTATTCCAAGAATACTTTGGTTTTCAGAAATATTGAAGTATCAAATACTTTGAGATGTTTGGCTTTAGTCAAAAGTGTAGTTTTAACTACACTATGTTTGAAGTATATAAAAAATAGGGTTGGACCAATTTTTCCAATCATGAAGTATTGGTTCGCTAGGCATAATAATACTGCGGTTTGCAAATACTTTGATTCTAAAAAATGAAGGGACCCATAAAGGAAAGCCAAAAAAATTCTTTAGTGAGATAGAAGAGATTGGGCAATCAAATTAATGAAAAAAGCAATCAGAAACAAAAAGGAACAAAGCAATCGTTCCTAAACAAAAAAAGAAACATCTCTTGTTTCTGGGCCTCATTTATCCTTTGTGGGTCTATTGCAGCTTGATTATCTTTGGGCCCATGAACTAGGTTTTTTTTTCTAGCAGAACTGACGAACTCGAGGACAAAAGTTTGGCAAGTGCGAGAGAGAAGAGATGAACTTTATGTATATCCCTTGTGCTGCTCAAGTACTGCTTACTGTCATCTGACAAGCTAGGGTATGATCCAACACTCGAGGTTATTAGCTAACAAAATAATCCTATCACTGAACTGGTAGTTGTCTTCTGCTGAAACTGAAAGTGTCGAAACTTAACAGTAAACTGCATACATTCAGAGATCGACAGTTGCACTAAACAGAGTTGCATTTGAGATAAACAGACTTGGATTGCTAAACAGTGGCAACAACAGTAGACAAATATCTCTAATGAGAGATGGCCATCAAGTAAAAAATTCCTAGAGCAAGTATTCCTAAAGCTATCAGATTGTATTGCTTCTTCAACTCAATCAACTGCTTGAAGTTCTTGTTCACCTTCTTCAATTCTGTCTTCAGTTCGACATTACCACCATCGGGTATTCCGGACGCGCTGCTGCTGCCGGAGCGGCACTGTCATGGGGCAGATTTAACTCACGGATTGCATTCCCCCTCGAATCCAGCAAGCCCAACCCTTGAAGCCTCTGGATGTAATCATCCATCCACTCGAAATGGTGGCATTTCTTCACGATCTGAAAACGAAATCATGTAACCTAAATCCGAATCTGACAGATTTTTTTGAGAAATTAGATAAAGGATGCGACAAAAACTCACATCTAACCTGCCCCTCTGGCTTGCTCTCGCATTGGACTAACTCGCGACCAAAGTTCCCATTCTTCTCCTCCTTCGAAGTCAACCGCTTCAGTGGCGCAGTCCGTGGGCAGTCAGTGCATTGAGTCATCGGCACTGGACCATACACCGGCCACGTGGAACGGGGGGCTGACGATGAGGTTGACGTATCTCCCGAGAGGAAGAAACAGAGGAATTGCTCTAGAGGAAGAAGAACGAGAAGATGGGGGAAAGAGACAGAGGAATTGCTCGATCTGCTCGATGCCTTTGTCTGTCAGATGGAGAAGAGGAGAAGGGGAAGCTATATTGACGATTTGCCACATTGTATTTTGCAGTTTGAATATTTGAACCAACTCTTAACACTGACATGTGGTGGTCGTGTGCGGAAAATACAATTTCATATGTAAAGTGGGGCAGATCGTAAAAACCTGAGAAGGACAGTGCAGTAGCCATTTAGGATGCATCACGCGGATCGCGCATGCCTGCCCCACATCTGACGGGTGGTGTTTGGCGCTTGGTAGGATCCGACGGCAGACGTTCGACGCTAGGGTTTGGAGCATTTCTGCGGGGTTATGAGCGAGTCAACGGGGTTATTAGGGTTTGACCAGATTTCAAATGTCCATAACTAAATTAGAAATAATCGCAAAAATATAAAACAAACGTAGTTCGTCCGTTTATGAGACGTAGTTACCATTAAAAAATATAAACTAGGTATAGGGGCATTTTTTTTGAAAAATCATGTTTTGAAGTGATCTATCGAAATCAAGTTCAAATGTTTTTAAAAAATTAAAAAAAAAATCAAAATGTTGTAATTCTTGCGCACATAGCCGTCATATGTGACAAGGTTATGAGAAAAAAATATAAACTTGGTGTAGGTCATTTTCATGAAAAAAGGCTTCACACAAATGAGCTATCACCTATGAACATGTTCGGAGTTTGTAGAATAGGGAGAGAGGGTTTAGGGTTCGAAAAAAATCAAAATAATTCAAAAAAATCAGAAAAAATTCCATAGCTTCATTTTGGAGTGAATAAGAAGGATCTGAACTTACTTTTTCATTTTCATATCTAAAATGTGTTATTTGACGGTTTTGAATTAAAAGCATATTTTTCAAAAAAATATATAGTAATATGAATATTAATCAATAAATAGTGAGACTTCGTTTTTACCCTATATATATGGAACAAGTGTTAATAAAAATATATATGCCTCATTTAGGCAAGGTCAAAAAAACTTGATTTCAAATAGGGCTGTTTACCCTAGCTTTCGAGCTCGTTTCTAGCACATTTCTCATTCGGACTGTTCACCTACGAACATTGCACTTCAAATGCTCGATCAAATACACCGCACAGAGCAATGAACCTCCAATGTTCAACTTCAACTTTGGCTCGAATCCAAATTTTGGCCCAAATTCAAATACTGATTTATATTCAAATTTTGATGGAAATTTGAATTCTGACTCAAATAAGAAACCAAAGTAGAAGCAACATTATTACAACTGATAACTTTTCACAGTAGCTCAAATCTACCAAGTTTTAAGATGCCAACATCTTAATACAAATCTACCAAGTTTTAAGCGATCGACTCGCCCTCAAATTGACAACACAAACATTTCCCAAGAACTTAATTCAAATTTTGGACTTGCTCCTTGTGTTTGCAGCTGACTTCACCGTCTTGCTCCTGGTTTCCCTAGTTGAGATGCTCTTTTCTTTCAGACTCTTGTTCCTTTTGATCTTGGGCTTTACTTGGGGTTTTCCCCGTGGAGGTGCTGATGGAGTAGTTACACTCGCCGAGCACTTGACGACCATTTGACGGTCATCTATGGGTTCAGTAATCTTTAAAGGCACAATTGGAAAAAATTCCCCCTCCTCTTCCTCTCTTATAGCTTCCAAACCATCAAAGGCCATGGTTTCAAAATCTTCTGCTTCTTCATCTCTTGGCCTTTTCTCCCTAGAGCTGGTAAATAAAATTATAAGCCATAGGCAAAAAAGAGAACAAATGCAAACAAAAGGGTAGCTGTATTCTACAAATGCAAACACATACCAAGATGCTTCATTTGCTGCTGCATTCTCGATTGCTTCATTTGCTGCCGCAATCTCCACTGCATCTTCAATCTCCATTGCTGCTGCATTCTCCTCAGCATTGGCTGTTGTCCATCTTTCCTCCTCTCCAAATGATGCATCCACTGCATTGGTACAAAGCCTAGCAATATGCCCCAGAACTCCACATTTTTTGCAAGCACGCTTCTTTGGTAGACGACCCTGCTCACCTGCTCTAATCCTCTGGTTCCTTGGTCTTCCTGGTGGTCTAGTAATGACAGGAGGGTGGAGTTTGAACCCTGGATCTACTATGTTCCATTGATCGTTCCCCAATAGTGGAGGCACACATTGTCAGCATAAGCACCCATAAATTTTGCAACAGAGAAATACTCAGAGCAATATTGATCAACTTCACCATCTGCACCCCCGATAACGGTCATCAGATGTAGGGCATGTATGCATGGCTTCCCACGGATCTTCCATTGCCTACAAGTACATTCTCTAGTACTTAGTTTCACAGGATACCTACATACCCTATTTTTAGTGTCAGTATAGGTAACCTCTCCCTCATATGTACCATATCGAATACATTTCATCTTCAGTCCTCTTGCCTTCAAGTGCAATGCCTTAATTAGTGATGGGAGCATTTGATGACCAACATATTGTGTTTCTGCAATTCTTTTGTGAAGAGCCATCTTTATCATGATCATTGGCCTCATCTTGTCAAATGCTTGCCATAATAAGATCCCTTTCACTGACTTGAACTTTGAATTGAAGCATTCTGCAAGGTTACTGGTCACATAATCTACTTTGCATATTTCGTTGAATTTGCTTCTTGACCACACCTTGCCATGATGTGCATCCATGTACTCCTTCACAAGAGGATTTTGAGCATACAACACTCTCAAATGGTGTTCATGCTTCCTTTTGCTGCATGTGTATGATGCTGGCCATATGTTCTCATCATAAACTTTACCTTTGAACTTCTTTTTGAAATTATGTGCTAGGTGTCCCATACATTCCCTATGCTCCACTCCAGGGAATACAATTTCCACTGCACTCTCTAAACTCTTGCAAGCATCTGTGTGTATAGCTAAACCTGGGGGTGTGCCTATAATGTTGCGCAACTGCTGCAGAAACCAGACCCAACTTTCCTCAAACTCTGCCTCCACCACACCAAATGCAACTGGGAATAGCCAGATGTGTCCATCAACTGCAGAAGCTGCTACTAGCTGTCCTCTCCATCTTCCAGTCAAATGTGTAGCATCTACAGCCAAATAGGGCCTGCAACCATCTAGAAACCCCTGCCAGCAAGCCTTGAAACAAACAAAAACCCTTCTGAAGCACTCCTTCTGAAATGACTTCCCTTTTATTTTGAATGGAACTGTATGCTTGTCAATTACAACACTCCCTGGACTTGCCATCTCTACTTCAGGTTTGAAAGTGTAAAGTAGTTGAAAACTTTCATTCCATTGACCATTAATTCTGTCAAGAGCCTTTTCCCTAGCATTGAAAATTCTCCTGTAAGCAATTTCTATCTTGTACTTCTCAAAAAGCTTCCCATGGAGTGCTGTTGGACCAAGTCCAGGCTCTTCTCTCAACCAATCCAATATAGCATCTGCCACCCACCTAGTTTTTGCTAGCTTGGTTTTGGCCTTCCCCCCTCACCCTCCAGGTGGACAGGTGTGCTTGTGTGGGTTTTTCTTTATCTGAAACAAAATAAAAGGGTAAAAAACAGTTAAGAAACCTTACTCAATGATCTGAAAGTAAATTACTAACTGAACTTGGATTACCTGAACATATTTGCTCTTTCTCATACGAGATGCATGCAACTTCCACCTACACCTAGGATATGGACAAAAAACTTTGAACCTTGCTGGCTCACTCCTTTTAATCTTATAGGTGTTTTCAGATATAATGCACCATGTTGTCACTGCATTCGACAGTCCACCATTGATTGGAAAATGGTACCTACACCAAGCTCGGGTTTTTCCCGGTTCCACTCAATTGTTGGCATGTCATCACCATCGTATTCATCCTCGATTAAGCTGTCCATGTTCTCCACCTTCTCTTCATCGTCAGTCCCATCAAACCTAGCTTGGCTAATGGGCTCCTCCATATATTCGTCATCCACTTCTTGCTGACTGGCTACATCGACCAGTTCAGGAAACATCATCTCGTCTTCATCATCATTTGTAGGCACTGCCTCGTCAGGTTCTGCATCTTCTTCTACACCAATTGCAGAAGGTACACGAGAAGCAGCAACTGAATCGGAACCAGAATTGGCAGCAGGCATGTTGTGGCTCCATGAACCACTTGCTTTACTTGGTTTCGACCTACAAGGAGTGCCGGGGTGCTGGCTATTAGCACAGACAGATGATGTCTGAACTCCCTTCCCCTTCGCCCGTTCTGCGCGTGGCTGAATCACATCGATTTGGAGTTTACCGAATCGGCAGCCAGCAATCCTAGCAAAAAGCAACGGCATATGATTGTCGCAAGTTAGTCGGAGAAATCTTTGCTCGTCACTGCTGAAGTAATTCAGTTCAACAACATCGGCATCACTCCAGGGATAGGTGTTTCGGAGCTCATCTCGCAAATATTTGAAAGATATGCTGGTTTCTACCACTTTGGGATAGAAAAATGATGAAATCAAATGCGGTTTAGTACCACGAAGCACACTAGTTTTCATTCTAATCGCCACCCAGAAAGCCAGCGCGGGATCAATCCTATTTTGTTGGGGGAAGGAAAGAAATGCTTGAGTTAGCCGGGTAAAATTGAGCAAAAAGTCGAATCATTCAAGTAAACATAAGTTAAATACGGCCTACAATACGACTTAGAATGTCAATTCGAGAGGAAACAATGCCTACCCAGGTTTAATCCATGAATTATCTGCCGCGGAATCGACCCAATCCTCTCCACGGTCGACTGCATTCCGGGCGTCCTCACTCAACATCGCTATGTAATCCCAGATGGGGAGGTGGGCTATATCTGGCGCAGACGCGGTGTCACCGACGAACGGAATAGGGCATAGGGTGGAGGAAACAACTGCAGTGGACGCGACACGACGCCGGCGGAGGGGGCGGGGCGGCGTGATGCAGTGCGGCCTGTCTAGATCTGTTTCACATTCAGACAAGCTGCCCAATACGTGTCTCCTTGCGGTCCCACACATCAGCAAGCAACAGTCAGACGAAGACTCGGCCCCACTCGTCAGCAATTAACGATCAATGGACGGTCAAGACGGCAAACGCCCGCTATGAGCATTTGTGAGAGTTTCAGCTAAGGAAGAGGGGAAAAGTGAGCAAACGTTTGGAGCGTGGGGAAAAGTGAGCACAACTAAGGAACCAGGGGCACTAATTTAAATATCCCAACTGTAAAATGGATTGCCTAGCTCTTGTATATATGATATGTATGTGAATCGGTTCTTAACAGACTATGTCACCGATATATTGAGACTTCTGTTATGTGTTCCCTCCCTATAGATGTGAAGGACAGGAGAGACACAATCAATTGTACAACACAAATATTCTCCCCTTCAAAACATACAGACCACTTCCCCTTATTAGATAAAAGAAATAAACAAACAACTACATCAACAAAAAGATATTCATATACTTTGCAACAACATATGCTGTTACCTACTTTAGAGAAAAATCAATTTATCAATCCATATGGCGCGACAGCAAGACGCTAGTATGTTGTATGCTTGCAGAACAGGAACTTGTTCAGAATAGTAACCTGCAGTATAGATTGCATTTAACAGTGTTGTTGAACCTGCAGTTTAGATCGCGGGTTTAGGGGACTTCTTGTAAACAAATGTAAATGTTCATTTACTAGCTATCCAGTCATTGAGAATCAAGCTTCTCTGATTTTGAATCTGAATATGTGTGTAAAGGGGAGTTTGTTTGCATGCAGACATACATTATGCTACACATAGGCTGCAATTATCTCTCACCAAATTTTCACTCTATTCTACTCTATTCAGCCTGTACTGCCGACTCATAAAACAATAGTTGGGATTATCAATGCCATGGCTACAGAATTCCTCTAAACGACACATCTCTACTTGTTAAATTACGCGAATGTAACTATCCCCCGTTTTCTGGAACCAACAATTTTTAAATCTATGATCCATAACTAAAAATGCATTAGTAAACTGCAGGGCCATTGTAACATCCCAAATTTTCAATTTGGAATGTTATACATTACATCATCATTGCATATCATATTTTATTTGCTTTTGGTTTTGATCCTAGAAATTCTACACAACTCAAGGACCCTCGGAGAGAGTTGGGGATTTCGTTATTTTCATATTTGAGTTTTCTCAAATTTTGAGAATAGGATCATTTGATTTTTATTATTTTATCGTCAATTATTTCTATTACAAAAATATGAGAGAGGGAATAAAATGACTTTCCCAAAATAAAGAAATATTGAGGATTTAATAATAAAATCAAATAAGATTTTATTTTGGAGTTTTTTTCATATTTTATTTGAATTTAGGAAATATGTGCTTTTTCAAAATTGCATTTAGGCCCCACATAAATATTCACCTTGTGAGGCTTGATTTTAGAAGCCCGGGAAAATTTATTTCGGGATTTTTGGAGTCCGTTTAGTATTTCTTTTATTCGATTTTCTGCGCGGAATAATTTTAAAAAAATGAAACCGACCTACGGGCCGTGTTAGGCCCAGACTCCTCCGGGGCCGGCCTTTAAAGCCGGGGCGCCCGACCCCGCAGCCCACCGAGCCGCCCCGTCGTCCCGAACCCTAGCGCCGCCTGCGCCGCACTGCCCCGCCGCCTCGCCGCCGGATCCCGCCGCCGCCGCCCCCTGCCAGCATCGCGCCGCCCTGCCGCCTGACCACCCTGCACCCGACCCCGCCGCCGCCGCCGGAACCTCGCCAGACTTGCCGGGTAGTTTTTTTTAGAAGCCGTTTTTTTCCCAAAAAACCGTTCGGTTTTTCCGACGGTTTTGTTCGTTTTTAGTTTTGGTTCTTTTAATAGATCGGTTTTTCCGATTTATTTATTTAGCGAGCGTTCGTTCGTTCGTTCTAGCGAACGTTCGTCATTTTTCTTTTCTCTGATTAAATCCATGATTTTTTTGATCGCGATTTCTGATCCGATTTTCGTTCTAGTATAACTTTTCGCTCGTTTATCGGAATCAGGCGATTCAAGCGCCTGGAGTTTCGTCTCGAAACCCTCTATCTATTTAACCAACTTAAACAAGTTTTTGCCACTGTAAAACTTCCCTAGATCCAGAATAGTAAACGAAGCTTGTTTCTTTTGCCGTTTGACTTTCGTTGCTTCGTTTGATTTGATTCTTTTTGCAAACCGGAGTTCTTAAGTTGAACCTTCTGGTTAGATCTCTTACTTGAGTTTTACCTGTGCATTAGATGAATACTTATTGTATGCTTGTTTGTTTGTCTGTGATAGAATCACCGGAGTGCGCCGCCTGTTACTTCGAATCTCTAGGTTTCGCGGATCATCAACAAGGCAAGTAAAACTTTGATCATACCTCCTACTACCCAGTTTTATTGCATTAGATCAATCCTCAAACATTGCATGATTAGGATCAAATTAAATTGTGGGTTTGGGACGTAGTTGAGCTAGTACCTATTACATGTTGTATTATCAAACCTTTGGGAGTTACTTCTATGTTTGCTTACTATTGCTATGCTATGCTAGTAGACGTGGATTGGGTGAGTGATATCCATGACAGATGTGAGTTTGTTAAATTAATGGTTTATCTAAGGTGGCAACTTAAATACACATCTGGGTGGATTGAGGTACCTGGGTATTCCAGGATTGCCTGTTTTTCTTTATGGACCGCCACCCAGGCCCAAAGGGATCATGAGATTTTTCATACTAGAAACTTCCCTATGCAGCCACAAGCTATTATGGGCTCTAGCATAGTTGATTATGTCATGCGAACTCTTACAGGGTAGACTAGCAGATGTAGGGGAAAGTAGGTGTAATGGTATATCCATCGTAAGGTGCTAGCGCTTCTGAAAGACTATGTCTCGGTCATCCGTCTTCTCAAACACCATGTAGTGCGAGAAACCAAACGGAGGCGATCGAGTCTTGTGGGGAAAAGTGCGCAAACCTCTGCAGAGTGTATAAATTAATCATGGTTAGCCGTGTCCCCGGTTATGGACATCTTGAGTATCTAGTACCTGGATTATCATGTGAATCTCAACATGTTACTCTAAATTAATTTTGTTGGGTTTTGTTTAATGATGATGCTTAATTGGGATTGAGAAAGCTGTCAACCATTCTCAATTATAACAACTACCATGATAGTTAAATAAATTTTATTCCTTTGGAGTAGGGAAAAATTAGCTTTACGCAAAACTGTAACCATAGAGCTTTCCACCAGCCAAATATGCATATAGTATAGCTGTTTCATTCCATTACTCTCTATGTGTTACTTTGCCAGCATATTCCATGTGCTGACCCGTTTCGGGCTGCAACATTAATGTTGCAGACTTTTCGGAAGACGATTAAGGAGTTTTAGGTCGTGGTTCTATACTCAGTGATGCCACTGGAGTTGATGGACTCACTTATCTGCTAAGCCTTCTGCTGTTATCGTTATTAGATGGCCTTAAGCCATATTTGTTGTAATAAGTTCTCTATTGAGACACTCGATGTAATAAGTGTGTGATTGCTACTCTGTTATAAATCCTTCAAGTACTGTGTGGTGTCAGCATTACTGATCCAGGGATGACACCTGAGCACAGAGATCAGACTGTTTGAGGTCTGGTCGCTACAGAGATGGTATCAGAGCACACGCTGACTGTAGGACACGACCACTAAGCTAAAGACCTAGATCACTATTCACTCTCTTCTCTTCTGACCTCTCATCTTTTCTACTCTTTAGGATGGCGGATGCAAGGAACAAGTTCATGCAACCGGATGAAGATACACCCTTTGGACGCCACTTGAAGGAAGTCACTAGATACCTGAACATAGGAGTACCAAGCTTCACCGGAACCTACAACGCCACTTTACCTGAAGAAAAGCGCTGGATGATTCAAGTTCAAGTTCCAGGAAGGACGTTCATGCCAGTCACTGAGCCCATAGAGTTTTCTTTTGATGCACCAGCTTGGAGTCTAGGGAAGAGCATGGCAGCTCACATCGCCATGGGATGCATTGGAGAAGTCTACCGCAATGATCTCAAGGATACTATCTACCAGATTTGTGGGCGCCGAGATGAGCACTCGGAGATGATCAGCACCAGAAAGGATAGATCAATTGTAGCTTTTATCCAGGAATCAAACCAGCACATTCGACGACAGGAGAACCAGATGTGTGCCGACATGATAGACCTGAAGAAGGCTAGGACAAGAATCAATGATCTGGAGGAAGAACTCAGGGCTACACGTGAAGATTATGAAGAGGAAATCGAAGTATTGGTGGAGAAGAATGATGATCTGATCAAGAAGATCGGAATATTTATGGGAGGCCCTACACCAGTAGATGAAGATGAAGAACCCAAGGAGATTCTCCCGGAAGACTACATCATCATCGACGACACCGACTCGGATCCAGATGATAGCGATGATGACTATGTTGATGAAGCCGGAGCAGATATCATGGAGTCTGCAACCGAAGAATATTTCTAGTAGACCACCTCATCAGTAGTAGTAGTCCACCATGTAAATACAGTAGTCCAAGCACTTTTGCGATAGTTAGATCGATTGTAAACCCTTGTTTGATTGAATGAAGTAATTGTTTGCTTTTGCCTCATGTGCATATGGGTAGTGTTTTCTCTTTAGACCCCCTCTATTCTTAAATCTCATCTTTTCTAAACCCTCAGAAGCCTCCGAGACGTGACCGCGGATTTACCTTTCCACCGGAGCTCACCCAGTTGATCCAGCAGCAGAACACATTGATGCAGTTGCTAGTCCAGAATCAGAATCAGGGGAACAACAACAACAACCCACGACCACCACCACCTGTTGATCACTTAGCCCGTTTTCTTAGGCTGAATCCGCCGGTGTTTTCCAGTAGCACCGAGCAGATAGTAGTAGATGATTGGCACCGCAAGACAGCTAGAGAGTTGACCACAACAGGATGCACAGATGCGGAGAAGGTGAAGTTTGCCGCACATCAGCTTGAAGGACCCGCAACATCATGGTGGGAGAATTTCACAGCCACTTTCCCTGTCGACACTGTCACATGGGACCAGTTTCAGCAGGCTTTTCGAACTGCCCATGTTTCAGCAGGAGCTATGGCCATGAAGAAGCGTGAGTTTCGCAACTTGCTCCAAGGAGGATGGACAGTTGGCTAGTATGTGGAGGACTTTAGTAAATTAGCATGTTATGCCCCAGATGACGTTGCTACAGATGCAGCTAAGCAGGAGAAGTTTCTGGAAGGACTAAATGATGAATTGAGCATGCAGTTGATGATAGCAACCTTCGAGAACTACCAGGAGTTGGTAGATCGTGCTCTTATGATTGAAGGCAAGCATCAGCAAATTGAAAACCGCAAGAGGAAGTATGGACAAGGGAAGTACAATTCAGGAGATCAGCAGAAGCCACGATTTACCCCTAGATCGGGAGGACATTTTAAGCATAACTATGGAGAAGGTAGCTCGCACAATCACAATGACACCAAGAATGGTAACGGCAATGGAGGAAGCAACGGCCAGAACCGTACCAACCCATCAACCCCAGCCAAGAAAGACCTGAGCCAAGTCACTTGCTTTAAGTGTCAGAAGACCGGACATTATGCCAATGAATGTCCTAAAGGCCAGAATGGTAATGGAAGCTCTGGGAAGAAGCCGAACCCTTTCAACAGGGGACAGGTGAACCACGTTAAGGTGGAGGAGGTTGAAGAGCAGCCGGATGCAGTAATCGGTAAGTTTTTGGTTAAGTCATTTACTACACTCGTTATTTTTGATACTGGTTCATCACATTCATACATATAAAGGGGATTTGTGGATAAGTATAACCTGCCCACTAAGTTTCTTAGAACACCTATGCTAGTAACACTACGGGAAACATCTAATTTGCCGTCAGGGGGCGTCTTTGCCGTCAGCTTTTCATCGGGCAAAACGGCAAATAAAGGTTTGCCATTATCACCAGACGGCAAAGAAAAACTGACGGCAAAATATACTTCGCCGTCTGCGAAAAAAAACACAGACGGCAAAGAGCGCACTTTGCCATCTGTGAAACAAATCACAGACAACAAAGAATCTTTGCCGTCAGTTTTTGCTCTCGCAGACGGCAAAGAATCTTTGCCGTATGTGTTTTTATTAGCAGACGGCAAAGTGAGCTCTTTCCCGTCTACGGTTTTTTTTACAGACGGCAAAGAACAAACACAAGACGCGGATCGATCACATGGATCGATGACATGGCACGATCTAGTCCACTCATCCCAACTCC
>NC_041388.1:16455778-16460492 GCF_002162155.2 Triticum dicoccoides
GCCGCCCATGTACGCCCGCCTTCGCCTGCGTCCACCCGTGCCACCGGCTGCGCGCCGCCTGCCCTCCTCCGCCCGCGCAACCGGCCGCGCGCCGCCCCAGCAACCGGCCACACATCGCCCGCGTCCGCCCGCCTTCGCCTGTGTCCGCTCGCTCTGTCCGCCCGCTGGGGGCCGCCACTGCCGGCGTCGGCGCCACCAGATCGAGCGCGTCCCGCAGTGGCCCACACAAGAGGAGCAGCGGATCGAGAACCGGTGTTTATCTCCACCAGATTGAGGCTGCGGTGGATTGAGAAGATATTCGTGTAATATTGTTTTTTGCAGGCTATTCGTGTAATATTGTTGTGTATTGTGATGTAGACATGTAGTATTGGGTATTGTATAATGTGTATTGTGTACAATCTAGTGTGCTACATCATTTAGGTTTTTTTCAATCTGGAAATATCGATAATGTGTATTGTATAGGAAGATTGTAGTGGGGTTTGATTACCGCGTCGACCATCCCGTGAAATATTGGCTAGCTGATCTCAATTGTGCACTGTGGGTTCAGTTTTTTTTTTTGATTAAAAAATATTTCTATGCCGTTTGTGATGTTTGAGGTTGATGGAAAAGATGGCGTTTGGCTGATGGCAAAGATGCTTTTCTTTGTCGTCTGTAAATTATTCGGTTGACGGCAAAGCTGATTTTTGACTGACGGCAAAATCTTTGCCGCCATCTCGACAAAAGGCTGATGGCAAAGTATATTTTGCCGGCTAATCTTTGCCGTCTGAGTTTGCCGTCTGCTTCCTGACGGCAAAGTCTTTGCCGTCTGGATTTAGGTCTTTGCCGTCTGTAATCCACAGACGGCAAATTAA
Source organism: Triticum dicoccoides (assembly GCF_002162155.2). Lineage (NCBI taxonomy): Eukaryota > Viridiplantae > Streptophyta > Magnoliopsida > Poales > Poaceae > Triticum > Triticum dicoccoides. Next base: position 16,456,630 of record NC_041388.1, read on the forward strand.
CTGTTTCCTGTAGTGTAAGCTCACCAGGAGCGGAGTATATGGCCAGTCAAGGATGTTTTCAAGTGCCATTGAGTATAGGTAGGAATGTGTTTCCCTCGGATTTAATCATTTTGGAATCACAAGGATTGGATGTAATTCTGGGTATGGATTGGCTGTCGGTGTATGGAGGAAACATCGATTGCGCTAGTAAGACAATTTTGCTTACGACCCCAGAAGGAAGAAGGATCAAGTATGTGTCCCGGCATGTGCCAAATAGGACACAAGTAAATTCCTTATCAGGAGTTGTGCAGGAGGAAGTACCAGTGGTAAGAGATTTCCCTGAAGCATTTCCAGAAGAGTTGTCAGGCATGCCACTGGATAGAGATATTGAGTTTTTGATTGAGCTATTGCCAGGCACAGGGCCAATATCAAAGAGACCATACAGGATGCCCGCAAAGGATTTGGTGGAGATTAAGAAGCAGATTAAGGAGTTACTGGATAAAGGCTACATTCGCCCAAGTTCGTGGCCTTGGGGATCACTAGTACTTCTAGTGGAGAAAAATGATGGATCGCTAAGGATGGTTGTTGATTATCGTGGGTTGAATGAAGTAACGATCAAGAACAAGTACCCACTACCAATGATCAATGATCTGTTTGATCGATTGCAAGGAGCTAAAGTGTTTTCTAAGATCGATTTGCGATCAGGATACCACCAATTGAAGATTCGAGAACAGGATATACCTAAGACAGCTTTTACCACCAGGTATGGGCTGTACGAGTATACCGTTATGTCATTTGGTCTGACTAACGCATCTGCATATTTTATGAACATGATGAACAAAGTGTTTATGGAGTTCTTGGATAAGTTCGTCATAGTGTACATTGATGATATCCTGGTTTACTCGAAGAATGAAGAAGAGCATAAGGAACATTTGCGATTGGTACTTGAGAAGCTCAGAGAACATCAGTTGTATGCCAAGTTCAGCAAATGTGAGTTTTGGTTGAAGGAAGTAGGATTCCTCGGACACGTTATATCCGGAGAAGGTATATCAGTAGATCCCACTAAAGTGGATACCGTGACCAAGTGGGAAGCACCAACCACAGTTGGAGAGATCCGGAGTTTTCTTGGACTCGCAGGATACTACCGGAGATTTATTGAGAATTTCTCCAAGATTGCAAAACCTATGACGGAGTTGTTAAAGAAGGATACCAAGTTCATATGGACTGAGGAGTGTGAGGCTAGTTTCCAGGAGTTGAAGAAACGCTTGGTTACTTCACCAGTGTTGATTTTACCAGACCAGACCAAGGATTGTGAGGTGTATTGCGACGCTTCACGACGAGGACTTGGAGCAGTACTTATGCAGGAAGGGAGAGTTGTTTCATATGCCTCACGACAACTGAAACCCCACGAATTGAATTATGCCACGCATTATTTGGAGTTAGCAGCCGTAGTGCATGCATTGAAAACATGGAGACATTTCCTCATTGGAAATCATTGTGAGGTGTACACGGATCACAAGAGTTTGAAATACATTTTCATGCAGAAGGAGTTAAACCTCAGACAAGGAGATGGTTGGAGCTCATCAAGGATTATGATATGAGATTGCATTACCATCCCAAAAAGGCTAATGTAGTAGCTGACGCATTGAGCCGTAAGAGCCAAATCAATACACTAATGACGGGATAAATACCAAAGGAGTTAGCCGAGGATCTTCGTGAGATATGTTTGGAAATAGTTCCGAGAGGCTATGTAGCAGCATTGGAGATTCAGTCAACTTTGATGGATAGAATCAGAGAAGCTCAGAAGACCGACAAGGAGATTGCCTCTATAAAGGAGAAAATGAGCGAAGGAAAGGCTAAAGGATTTCGTGAGGATGAGCACGACACCCTATGGTTTGAAGACCGTGTTTATGTGGGCAATGAACTAGAGGTCAGGAAGTTGATTCTGCAAGAGGCGCACGACTCACCGTATTTAATTCACCCAGGAAATACCAAGATGTATTTGGATTTGAAGGATATTTTCTGGTGGACCGAAATAAAGAAGGATATTGCAGAGTACGTAGCAGTATGTGATGTATGTCAGAGAGTGAAGGCAGAGCATCAGAAGCCAGCAGGATTGCTACAACCATTGCCGATACCTGAATGGAAGTGGGATAAGTTAGGCATGGATTTTATCACAGGATTACCCAGGACTCGTTCAGGCTATGACTCGATTTGGGTTGTAGTTGATCGGTTGACGAAAGTAGCTCATTTCATCCCGGTAAAGACCACTTACACCAGTGCTAAGTTGGCAAAGTTATACATGACCAGGATTGCATGCTTACATGGAGTTCCGAGGAGTATAGTATCAGACAGAGGAACCCAGTTTACCTCAAAGTTCTGGAATCAGTTGCATGAAACTTTGGGTACCAGGCTAGAGTTCAGCACAGCTTTTCATCCACAGACAGATGGACATGCCAAGAGAGTCAATCAGATTTTGGAGGACATGCTAAGAGCTTCTGCGCTAGATTATGGATCTAGTTGGGACGACAATTTGCTATATGCAGAATTCTCTTACAAAAACAGCTATCAATCCAGTTTAAAGATGGCCCCTTTCGAAGCCTTGTACGGAAGGAGGTGCATGCCATCGTTGTCATGGGATGAAGTTGGAGGCCGCCAGTTGTTTGGACCTGATTTGATTAAGGAGTCTGAATAGAAGGTGAAATTGATTCGCGATAGACTCAAGGTAGCTCAATCCAGGCAGAAGAGCTATGTAGATTCTAAACGCAAGGAGACAGTTTACGAAGTCGGAGACAGAGTTTATCTTCGAGTATCCCCACTTTGAGGAATAAAGCGTTTTGGAGTTAAGGGAAAGTTAGCGCCACGATTTGTAGGACCATACCGAGTATTGGAATGTATGGGAGAAGTGGCCTACAAGTTGGAATTGCCTCAAGGATTGTCAGGAGTTCATGATGTGTTCCATGTTTCACAGTTGAAGAAGTGCCACGCGGAGATGGCTGACATACCGCTGAGAGATATAGTGCCATTGGAAGCAATTCAGTTGGACAATGATTTGACCTATGAGGAAAAACCAGTTAAGATTCTCGAGTTTGCCAGCCGAGTCACCCGCAGCAAGGTTATCAAGTTTTGTAAGGTTCAGTGGAGCCACCACATGGAGGATGAAGCCACCTAGGAGCGAGAGGAAGATTTGTTCAAGGACCACCCTCACCTATTTTCTAGCCAACCCGAATCTCGAGGGCGAGATTCATCTTAAGGGGCGTAGGTTTGTAACATCCCAAATTTTCAATTTGGAATGTTATACATTAGATCATCATTGCATATTATATTTTATTTTGTTTTGGTTTTAATCCTAGAAATTCTACGCAACTCAAGGACCCACGGAGAGAGTTGGGGATTTCGTTATTTTCATATTTGAGTTTCCTCAAATTTTGAGAATAGGATCATTTGATTTTAATTATTTTATCGTCAATTATTTCTATTACAAAAATATGAGAGAGGGAATAAAATGACTTTCCCAAAATAAAGAAATATTGAGGATTTAATAATAAAATCAAATAAGATTTTATTTCGGAGTTTTTTGTTCGTATTTTATTTGAATTTAGAAAAATGTGCGTTTTTCAAAATTGCATTTAGGCCCTAAATAAATGTTCACCTTGTGCGGCTTGATTTTAGAAGCCCGGGAATATTTATTTCTGGATTTTTGGAGTCTGTTTAGTATTTCTTTTATTTGATATTCTGCGGGGAATAATTTAAAAAAAAACCGACCTACGGGTCGTGTTAGGCCCGGACTCCTCCGGGGCCGGCCTTTAAAGCCGGGTCGCCCGACCCCGCAGCCCACCGAGCCGCCCCGCCGTCCCGAACCCTAGCACCGCCCGCGCCGCGCC
>NC_041388.1:16460832-16474157 GCF_002162155.2 Triticum dicoccoides
CGCCTGCCAGTGCCGCGCCGCCCTGCCGCCCAACCACCCCGCACCGGATCTCGCCGCCGACCCCGCCGCCGCCGCCGGAACCTCGCCGGACTTGCCGGGTAGTTTTTTTTAGACGCCGGTTTTTTTCCCGAAAAATCGTTCGGTTTTTCCGATGGTTTTGTTCATTTTTTTAGTTTCGGTTTTTTTAATAGATCGGTTTTTCCCATTTATTTATTTAGCGAGTGTTCGTTCATTCGTTCGTTCTAGCGAACGTTCATGGTTTTTCTTTTCTCGGATTAAATCCGCGATTTTTCTGATCGCGATTTTTCTAATCCGATTTTCGTTCTAGTATAACTTTTCGCTCGTTTATCGGAATCAGGCGATTCAAGCGCCTGGAGTTTCGTCTCGAAACCCTCTATCTGTTTAACCAACTTAAACAAGTTTTTGCCAGTGTAAAAATTGCCCTAGATCCAGAATAGTAAACGAAGCCTGTTTCTTTTGCCGTTTGACTTTCGTTGCTTCGTTTGATTTGATTCTTTTTGCAAACCGGAGTTCTTAAGTTGAACCTTCTGGTTAGATCTCTTTCTTGAGTTTTACCTATGCATTATATGAATACTTATTGTATGCTTGCTTGTTTTTCTGCGATAGAATACCCGGAGTGCGTCGCCTGTTACTTCGAATCTCTAGGTTTCGCGGATCATCAGCAAGGCAAGTAACACTTCTTCATACCTCCTACTACCCAGTTTTATTGCATGAGATCAATCCTCAAACATTGCATGATTAGGATCAAATTAAATTGTGGGTTTGGGAAGTAATTGAGGTAGTACCTATTACCTGTTGTATTATCAAACCTTTGGGAGTTACTTCTATGTTTGCTTACTATTGCTATGCTATGCTAGTAGACGTGGATTGGGTGAGTGATATCCATGACAGATGTGAGTTTGTTAAATTAATGGTTTATCTAAGGTGGCAACTTAAATACACATCTGGGTGGATTGAGGTACCTGGGTATTCCATGATTGCCTGTTTTTCTTTATGGACCGCCACCCAGGCCTAAAGGGATCATGAGATTTTTCATACTAGAAACTTCTGTGTGCAGCCACAAGATATTATGGGCTCTAGCATAGTTGATTAAGTCATGCGAACTCTTACAGGGTAGACTAGCAGATGTAGGGGAAAGTAGGTGTAATGGTCTATCCATCGCAAGGTGCTAGCACTTCTGAAAGACTATGTCTCAGTCATCCGTCTTCTCAAACACCATGTAGTGCGAGAAACCAAACGGAGGCGATCGAGTCTTCTGGGGAAATGTGCGCAAACCTCTGCAGAGTGTATAAACTAATCATGGTTAGCCGTGTCCCCGGTTATGGACATCTTGAGTATCTAGTACCTGGATTATCATGTGAATCTCAACATGTTACTCTAAATTAATTTTGTTGGGTTTTGTTTAATGATGATGCTTAATTGGGATTGAGAATGCTGTCAACCATTCTCAATGTTTAACAACTACCATGATAGTTAAATAAATTTTATTCCTTTGCAGTAGGGAAAAATTAGCTTTACGCAAAACTGTAACCATAGAGCTTTCCACCAGCCAAATATGCATATAGTATAGCTGTTTCATTCCATTACTCTCTATGTGTTACTTTGCCAGCATATTCCATGTGCTGACCCATTTCGGGCTGCAACGTTAATGTTGCAGACTTTTCAGACGACGATTAAGGAGTTTTAGGTCGTGGTTCTATACTCAGTGATGCCGTTGTAGTTGATGGACTCACTTATCTTCTAACCCTTCCGCTGTTATCGTTATTAGATGGCCTTAAGCCATATTTGTTGTAATAAGTTCTCTATTGAGACACTCGATGTAATAAGTGTGTGATTGCTACTCTGTTATAAATCCTTCAAGTATTGTGTGGTGTCAGCATTACTGATCCAGGGATGACAGCTGAGCACAGAGATCAGATTGTTTGAGGTCTGGTCGCTACATCCATGCTAGGAAATCGAGAAGGTCTTCCTTGGTATGAATGCACCAAGTGCCTTTTCCTAACTCTGGGTGTTCCTGACATGTTTATGTATTGGGTGAGAATTAGATGGCAGAACCTATAACAATTGGGTGAAAATTAGATGTTCAAATACTTACAGGAACCTATAAATATTTAGGTTGAATCATTGCCTGTTTACTTATACAGATGAGCACGTTCAGTCAGGTAAAGCCCATCCTAACAAAAAAAGATGCCAGGGGGAGAGAAAGATGGGGTTTGAGGTGCTCACCTGGGCAAGGGAGGGCCTCCAGTGGTCCAAATGCTGCAAAGGAGGTCGCCACAAGATGCACAGCCATGCCAGAGATGTGGCAAAGGAGGTTGGGGTCGCCGCCGTGCAGCCCAACACGGGCAAACACACTGAGCTAGGAGAAGCCATCCAGAAGGTGGAGAGGGCGCGAGTGCACGCGGTGTGCAATGGAGCGAAGCCGCCGGAGACGTGCCGATGATGGACGCGACCTGCAGCCGAAACCCTAGCCACAGGCTAGGCGTCGCAGGCGAGCGCAGGGGAACGGGAGCAGCGGATGCAACTGGCTTGGAGGACGAGGGATCGGAGACCAGCTCATATATGTGTTGCTCGGTGGTGGATTCACCGGAACCAGCGGGCATTGGCTGCGGCGTGAGGGATGCGGCGGATCTGGTAGCTACAGGTGCTGCGAGGTGAGAGGAAAGAAGGGGGAGGGCCAGCGGCGAGCAGTGATAGGAGGAAGGCGAGGAGATGGTTGGTGGCAGCGATGTGGGAGGTACGATGGGGAATCAGGAGGGGGCTGCGGAGGAGGGAAGGGATGAGGGTTAGGGTTAGCTTTTTATATGAGTGAAGTCTAGGCGGGCTTTGGAGGGCTTGCAGGGCTCTGGGTGAAGTCTAGGTGGGCTTTGGAGGGCTTGCAGTGCTCTGCCGGGCCGTCCATGATAGTTTCCGAAAACGTCATCAGAAATCTGTCATGGATTAACATGTTTCTTGTAGTGTGGTGATGTTGACGGCGAGCCCCCCAGGAAGAGGGTTCCTGCGAAGGTGATGTGGTATGCTCCTATAATACCACGATTTCAACGTTTGTTCAGAAATGAAGAGCGTGCCAAGTTGATGCGATGGCACAAAGAGGACCGTAAGAAAGACAGGAAGTTGAGAGCACCCGCTGACGGGTCGCAGTGGAGAAAAATTGAGAGAAAGTACTGGACTGAGTTTGCAGGTGACCCAAGGAACGTATGGTTTGGTTTAAGCACGGATGTCATTAATCCTTTCAAGGAGCAGAGCAGCAATCACAGCACCTGGCCTGTGACTCTATGTATGTATAACCTTCCTCCCTGGATGTGCATGAAGCGGAAGTTCATTATGATGCCAGTTCTCATCCAAGGCCCTAAGCAACCCGACAACGACATTGATGTGTACATACGGCCATTAGTTGAAGAAATTTTACAGCCATGGAATGGAAATGGTGTACGTGTGTGGGATGAGCACAAACAACAGGAATTTAACCTGCAGGCGTTGCTGTTTGTAAGCATCAACAATTGGCCCACTCTCAGTAACCTTTCAGGATAGACAAACAAGGGATACCACGCATGCACACACTGTTTAGGTGAGACCAAAAGTATATACATGGACAAATGCAGGAAGAATGTGTACCTGGGCCATCGTTGATTTCTTCCGACTAACCATCAATGTCGAAAGAAAGGCAAGCATTTCAAAGGCGAGGCACATCATCGGAAGAAGCCCGCCATGCGTACCGGTGATCACGTACTTGCTATGGTCAATGATTTACACGTAATCTTTGGAAAGGGTCCCGACGGACTATCTATTCCGAATGACGCTGAGGGATGCGCACCCATGTGGAAGAAGAAATCTATATTTTGGGACCTACCCTACTAGAAAGAGCTAGAGGTCCGCTCTTCAATCAACGTGATGCATGTGACGAAGAACCTTTGCGTGAACTTGCTAGGCTTCTTGGGCGTGTATGGGAAGACAAAATATACACCATAGGCACGGGAGGACCTGCAACGTTTGCACAAAAAAGACGGCATGCCTTCAAAGTGGTATGAAGGTCCTGCCAGCTACGCTCTTACCAAAGAAGAGAAGGAAATCTTCTTTGAATGCCTGCTCAGTATGAAGCCCCTGACTGGCTTCTCGTCGAATATAAAGGGAATAATAAATATGACAGAGAAAAAGTTCCAGAACCTGAAGTCTCATGACTGCCAAGTGATTATGCGCAACTGCTTCTGGTTGCATTGAGGGGGCTTCTACTGGAGAACGTTTGATTAGCCATTGTGAAGCTATGTGCATTCCTCAATGCAATATCTCAGAAGGTGATCGATCCAAAAATCATACCAAGGCTAAGGAGTGATGTGGCAAAATGTCTTGTCAGTTTTGAGCCGGTGTTCCCACCATCCTTCTTCAATATCATGACGCACGTCCTAGTTCATCTAGTCGACGAGATTGCCATTCTAGGCCCTGTATTTCTACACAATATGTTCACCTTTGAGAGGTTCATGGGAGTCCTAAAGAAATATCTCCGTAACCGCGCTAGGCCAGAAGGAACACTACTAGGGAAAACCTTATACACAGAATCTTAGCAGCAGCGCGGTTTAAAAACAAACGCTACTGCTAATTAGCAGTAGCGAGCTTGAGAAAACCGCACTACTAATAACCTGATAGTAGTAGCGTGGGTTTTTACCCCTCGCTACTACTAAGTTATTTCCACCGTGCCTCCCGGGACCAACCGTAGTAGTAGCGCGGGTTGTAAAACCTATGCTACTACTACATGGATAGCCATAGCGCAGGTCAAAAACCCGCGCTACTACTAGTCTCCCACGCCACCCACCTCCACCGGATACACTCCCACCCGCAACCGTCCCACACCACTCAACCCATGTCTGTCTAAAAAAAATCCACCAACGCCCGATCCAGATCCCCTCCGCCTCCATCCCCCGCTGCGTGCACCACGCCGGCGGCCGCGTGGCCGCCGCTCCCCGTCTCATGCCTCTGCCCTCCCCTTCCCCCCAGTCCAGCAAGATCGCCGACGAATCTCGTATCCATCATATTGCCGTCGCCGGCCGCATCCCGACCCTGCCCACCTGCCCGCCGATGGCCTTCTCCTTGTTCCCATGGCCGTTCCGTCATCGAGCCAGCGGCAGCGGCAGCGGCGGAACCAGCCCAAGCAAACCCTCCGCCGCGGAGGGGAAGGAGGAGGACGCGGAGGAGCTCGGCGTCACGACGCAGCTCCTTGACTTCCTCCGGACACTCCCCCCCGACGCCTTCAAGTCCTTCCCCTCCAGCTCCACCAAGGCACCCCTCCTTCCTCCCTTCTCGATTACGCTCCCCTGCTAGTTCCCTCTCGATTACTGGCGGTGCTATGCTTTGTCGCAGGAGGATCCACGGAGTCGGCGATCGAGCTCTCGGACTGGCAGCAGCGGCACGCCGTCCTCGTGCTTGCCAGAGCCAAGGTAGGTCTCCCACGGATCTTGTCCTCCGCTTCGCCCAAGACAGAGATGGCTCTCAGGTCTCGAACTATAATTTGTGATCCCTGCAGGAACTCGCTAAGGTCCGCTATGATCTGTGCCCACGCCACATGAAGGACAAGCAGTTCTGGACATACATCTTGTCGTAAGCTCTTGCCTCGTTAGCTTTCGCCCATGTGTGAGTGCATTGTTCCAGTCCAAGTGCTCAATTAGCTTCATGCTGGTCTTGATTTTGTGAATCTTCGGTTAGGAATTCTTGTCCATGGTGCTCCTTAATACACAGCGAACTATATTTGTACCTAAACATGATCGTCCCAGTTGCGTGTGTACCGTTGTGCTGTTTTGTATATATAATAAACATCCAGCAAAAGGGATTGGCATCTAAAGATGAGAAATTATGTCAAATGTGAGTACCTGTTTTTGTAAAAGCTCAGCAAAAAGGGGACATCATCATGTAAAGCGTGGTCTCTGTTTGCTGAACAACTATCCATGAGGTGTAATATAAGTAAGGTGCTGGTCCTAATATAAGTAATAACAAACCATGGCTAGTGATAATTCCTATGTTGTTCGATCCTTTATATATGCAAAAGAATACACACATGTCTGTTCCAGATATGGCCAAAGTTGTAAAAACTAGATAATCCATCAAGTGGGCTTTTGATGCCATCCTGCAGCACGCGTTGTTGGGTTTGACTCTAGCCAATTTCATTTTCAGGTAGGTTGGTGGGTGGGATATGCTAATGACACCGATGACTCAATCTGGAGGATTGTGCGGATAAACCCTGGTGTCGGGAGATACGTCGCCAAGAGCTACAGTCCAAGGTCCGGTTTCTCCGTTCTCTTAAGTTCGGTTGATGCAAAATTGAACATGCAATTTTTTAGCCTAATTTATCACAAGTGAGGAGCAGTGAATTCTATAGTCCATTAGCTACGGTTGATCGGCAACTGCATAAGCTTCTATTTCTACTTCTGAATTTTGAATGATTGTATGAGCAAATGAGTGCTACAAATGTACAGTTTTGTTGGTTTAGGCAAATACCTCACAGTACTCAAAAGTACAGTTTTGTAGAAACCATAGTATTCTGATTGAGCTAGTAAGATTTAGTTTATGTAAGTTTAGTAGATGAACTAGTAGGATCCTTCTGCTGAACTGCTACTACTAGGACGACTTGCGATTAGATTAGTCTAGTATATGCAGCAGGTGCACGCTCTGAGCTCACTCGCAAGGTGTTCGCAACAATGCCTCTAGGAATGTTGAAATGTCAATTTGTTCAATCAATGTAGAATTTTGTGTTCCACAGGATACAAAGGAGCCTACGGACCTTAAACTTTGCTCATTAAATTGAAAAGAAAACATTGTACTATTCGTACACAAACAAAACATCTACGGGTGGGGATGTTGGCATTGCGCGATTAAATTGAAAAAGAAAATGCTCTGATCAGATTAGCATATACGGTGTGCTTCATGCATCCAAGAGACCAAGACGTCTTCTCTTCTCTATGGAGAGAAGCTGATTTGCATTGACGGCTAATGATGATTCTTTGTGTTCCATAGTTTAAAAGGCAACCATTTTGCACTGTATAACCAAGTATTCTGCCAGGGTTAAATTTAATTAAGAATGTTATTCTGCACTTTTGCTTATTGTACGCTCCTCCTTTTGCCCATTTTATTTCCTTAGGCAATGTACTCTGATTCAGCCAGGACATCACACGGCCATGCTCTGTTTCTTCTCTGGTCCAGCCTGATTCAAGCTTCCTGGACATCCACAAGGCATGCCTTGGCCGCCATTGAGCAGAATGCCGCTGGTGGCCGCAGCGGCGACAGAGTGCCGTCTCAGCGGACAAGGGAGTATCAAGCGAGGCATCATCATCAACCCGAGCAAAGGTCATAGGTGCCGCGTGCTCCTGCACGGCAACATGTGCCGCTATACTGATTGGGCAAGCAGGTCTTCTCTCTGCATATGCAACCACCTCCATTTGATTTAATGAAATAAATATCATATTTGGTACCATGGCAATCCTAATTCCAGTCTTGTTACAGCTGTTGTTCTTGGCCTGAGCAGCAACTCTGTATTGGCTCAGGATGATTTGGTTGCTCCAGCAGCTACAAGTGAGCAAGCTGATGTAAATGTTACCGGCCTACGTCGTATAGAAGATGATTTAGTGATCTCAAATGATCACACTATCAAATGGTGAATGTGCACCGATAAAGCATGGGAGTTTTTCTTGTGTTACTAGTGTCCGGCCAGAATTAGTAAGGTGTGATCAACGTGGCCATATAATTAGATTTGGAAAAATACTAACTTGTTATTTCCTTTGCATTTTTTACTGTAAAAAGTCATGGCTCACCTATTAACCGGCGGCCGTAGAAGGACTAATCACCTAACTGAAACACTAATAATCAGAAGATAGATTGAACTTCGTTTAATGGATATACAACATATTGAATTATTTTCTATTTGGTCTAATTGATATAATCATGTCTAATAGAGTTCACAATCTTTACTTTGAAGATCTGTAGCTAGACGTTAGAACTGTTGACATGCAAATAATTAACTAACTGCATGTCGTACTTGAATTACAGGTTTTTTGGTTTCGTCACTCCTTTGTTATATGGAAGAAGACTTCATGGTTAGAATTATTTATTATAACACATTCATATAAGAATTTCTTGCCACTGTAAGTAGGAAGTTCATTTTTTGTCTGTTTTGTTCTGCGGGGATTTTGGTCTGTTTTTCTAATAGTATATATGATCATTCAGTCACAGTTCCAGTATTTTAGAACTAAAGCTCCCCCTAATTAAAATGCAGAAACGTGTTTTCTTTCATTATGTTTCAGTCACTGTCTTAGAAACACTAGAAAATATCTCTTGACAAACTTCTTCATGGGACTAATATTTTTATGCTAATGACAAATTGGATTTATAATCTTTAACCTCGAATCTTTATAGGATTTTGGTTACTACCATATCTGCTCTTGCAGGTCTACTAGAGTATCCACTTCTAAGGTTGATTTTCAAAATGTGTATATCTAATATTTCTTACTGCAGCTTTAAGCTTCACTGTCATCTAACTTTGTCTAGTTAATATACTTACTCGGCAACATGAAAAGTTTCCACATTTGTTCTAGCTGTCTCTATGGGTTAGCGACTTAGCATACATGTTGTAATAAGGTTTCAAATTTGCTTCTCTGACAAGGTCTGTTTTTATTCATAGGTAGAAGATAGCGACAGAGTGCTGCCGGATAATGAGATGTTGAAGCGGCAGACTGAATCCAAGACACCGAAGTGCAATTGTGGCAGATTATCTCTATCTTTTCTTTTCATTTTTCTTATTATTGAGTGAGAACAGAATGAGGAACTGTGTGATAGTACATACAACAACTGTAGTAAAAAGAAACTTATGTTTGCAATTGTTAATGGCATAGATACTTGCATGTTCTTTGAAGTGGTCATTTGTGAGTTGCAATGCATAATGAGGTTTTTTGGCTGATTTATTTCCTTCAGTTTCTGGTTAACCATGAAATAGGAGCCCAGCAGTGCTCACTATTGTTGTGTTTACTGGGAACTGTATGCATAAAATGGAATTGGTGGATTTTATTTTTTTAATTATAAATTAGTTGGTAGTGGCGTGGGAAAAGACTGCGCGCTACTAGTATTTAGGATACTAGTAGCGTTGGTAGTATGGACACACTGCTACTATTTCGTTAGTAGTGGCGCGGGTACTAAATAGCAGTAGCGTGGGTGGCATGCGCTACTACTAACTTTGCTAGTAGTAGCGCGGCTTCAACCCACGCTATTACTAACTATTAGCTGTAGCGCCTTATTGGTAGCGCGGGTACCTGTGCTGCTGATAGGCCTAAAACCCGCGCTGCTGCTAGGCTTTTCCCTAGTAGTGGAAGCATCTCCATGGGCCATCAAACAGAGGATGTCATTGGGTTTTGTGTTGACTTCATTCCTAGCCTTAAGAAGACAGGTCTCCCTATATCACGGTATGAGGGGTGACTGATTGGAAAAGGCACGCTTGGAGGGGACTCAATAAAATGCAGGGGCGGGCATTCTTGGTCTTAAGCACAGTACACAGTTCTACAGAACTCTACCTTGGTGACCCCGTATGTCGATGAACACAAGAACAGTCAGCGCTCCAAACACCCAGAGCAGTGTGACGACTGGATTACATGTGAACACATCAGGACTTTCGGCAGTTGGTTCAAAAAACGTCTCAGAGGTGACAACACTATTTGTGATGAGCTGTACTCATTGTCCAGGGAACCATCTTCGACTGTATTGACCTAGAAAGAATACGAGATAAATGGGAATACATTTTACACGATCGCCCAAGATCGAAAGAGCACCAACCAAAATAGCGGTATCCATTTTGATACAACAACCAATAGGGGAAAGGACACATATTATGGTTACATAATGGACATATGGGAACTTGACTATGGACATGATTTTAAGGTCCCTTTGTTTAAGTGCAAATGGGTCAATCTGTCAGGAGGCGGGGTACATGTAGACCCGTAGTACAGAATGAGAACAGTGGATTTTAAGGTTCCTTTATCACTTTCAGTTTATCAGCTGAATTGCTTGAGGACAAGCAAAGGTTTAAGCTTGGGGGAGTTGATATGTCTCCGTCGTATCTACTTTTCCAAACACTTTTGCCCTTGTTTTGGACTCTAACTTGCATGATTTGAATGGAACTAACCCGGACTGATGCTGTATTCAGCAGAATTGTCATGGTGTTATTTTTGTGCATAAATAAAAGTTCTCGGAATGACCTGAAAATCAATGGAAGAAAGATCCACGTCAGGGGGCCCACACCCTGTCCACGAGGGTGGGGGCACACCCTACCCCCCTGGGCGCGCCCCCTTGCCTCGTGGGCCCCCTAACGCTCGACCGACCTCAACCTTGACTCCATATATTCACTTTCGGGGAGAAAAAAATCAAAGAGAAGGATTCATCGCGTTTTACGATACGGAGCCGCCGCCAAGCCCTAAACTCTCTCGGGAGGGCTGACCTGGAGTCCGTTCGCGGCTCCGGAGAGGGGAATCCGTCGCTATCGTCATCATCAACCTTCCTCCATCACCAATTTCATGATGCTCACCGTCGTGCATGTGTAATTCCATCGTAGGCTTGCTGTACGGTGATGTGTTGGATGAGATTTATCATGTAATCGAGTTAGTTTTGTTAGGGTTTGATCCCTAGTATCCACTATGTTCTGAGATTGATGTTGCTATGACTTTGCCATGCTTAATGCTTGTCACTAGGGCCCGAGTGCCATGATGTCAGATCTGAACCTATTATGTTTTCATCAATATATGAGAGTTCTTGATCCTATCTTGCAAGTCTATAGTCACCTATTATGTGTTATGATCCGTTAACCCAGAAGTGACAATAATCGGGATACTTACCGGTGATGACCATAGTTTGAGGAGTTCATGTATTCACTATGTGTTAATGCTTTGGTCTGGTACTCTATTAAAAGGAGGCCTTAATATCCCTTAGTTTCCAATAGGACCCCGCTGCCACGGGAGGGTAGGACAAAATATTTCATGCGAGTTCTTTTCCATAAGCACGTATGACTATATTCGGAATACATGCCTACATTATATTGATGAACTGGAGCTAGTTCTGTGTCACCCTATGTTATGACTGTTACATGATCGATCACATCCGACATAATTCTCCATCGCCGATCCAATGCCTACTAGTTTTCCATATATTGTTCTTCGCCTATTTACTTTTCTGCTACTACTGTTACCATCACTATAAAACCCCAAAATATTACTTTTGCTACCGTTACTTTTGCTATCGTTACCACTACTAAAATATTCCTTTGCTACTAAATACCTTGCTGAAGATATTAAGTTTCCAGGTGTGGTTGAATTGACAACTCAGCTGCTAATACTTGAGAATATTCTTTGGCTCCCCTTGTGTCGAATCAATAAATTTGGGTTGAATACTCTACCCTTGAAAACTGTTGCGATCCCATATCCTTGTGGGTTATCAATGCCATGCCAATTTTCAACCTCTTCAGAGTTCATCTGAAGTGCTTTTCAATTTCAGGGTCATTTAGCTCAAAGAATGAACTAATATAAAAAAGAATGAACTGCAAAACTTTTATGTAACTATAATAGCAAAACTTTTATGTAACAAACCGAATCCCCAAAGAGATCATTATCTTCTTGTAAGCCACGGCAGGGGTGTTTCCTACATCACATCAATATATACACGCGTCTCCCTCACGAGGGAGCAGAAGCACTTCCCATCTAACATGGTATATAGAGCCATCCTCTTCCCATCGATCTAGCCAGCAACCTCCTTCCTCGATTACCCTCGCATGTCGTCGTCATCTACCGTCTCCCTCAACCTTGGTGCTCTCCCATCTGAGAAGCTCACCAAGACCAATTTCATCCTATGGAAGGGATAGGTCATGTCAGTCTTGCGAGGAGCGCAGGTCACCGGCTTCCTCGACGGATCATATGCATCGCTGCCGAAGACGGTGCAACAACAGTAGGCGGACAAAACTGTCGCCGTAGAACCCAATCCTGTGTATGCACAGTGGATATCAAAGGACCAGCAAGTCCTCAGCCACCTCCTGAATTCTCTGTCAATGGACATCCTCGCCCAAGTTGTGAGCAAGGAGACGACTTTTGATCTCTGGACTCTCATCACCACCTTGTTTGCCTCGCGGTCCCAATCGTGCATCACCAACCTGCGGATTGCCATCACCAACACAAAAACGGCTCAATATCCAGCAGCGCCTATATCTCCGGGATGAAGAACCTGGGGGATGAGCTCGCGGCGGCAGGTCGCCTTGTCTCGGACCTAGAGATGGTGGATTACGTTCTTGCCGGCCTCGACAGAGACTATGACCCTGTAGTGGCAGCCATCAGTGCAGTAAAGAATCAGATCCTAGTAGATGATCTATTCACCAAGATTGCAACGTTTGATCAGCGCGTGGAGATGCTCAGTGACGGTCCTGATGCAGGGTTCAAGACCTCAGCAAACCTAGCCTACAGGGGGCGCGGTCGCGGCTACAGCAGAGGCCGCAGGCGCAGCAACAGCAGGGGCCGCGGCCGAGGCAGGTGTCCCTTCCCAACCCCATCTGATGGCAACAGCGGCGGCGGCGGTGGGCGTGGTCGCCCACAGCAACAATGTCAGCAGCAAGTTCGAGACTATCCAGAGTGTCAAATTTGTTACAAGCATCATCCAGGAGGTGCTCGTGATTGTTGGCATCGGTATGATGATGAAGATGAACATGAGGACAAGGGGGCCAACATGGTCACCGGCTCCTACGGTGTCAACACGAACTGGTATGTGCTACCTCTTAAGCACTGCGTTGGTTTTCCCTTGAATAGGAAAGGGTGATGCAGTAGAGCAGCGTAAGTATTTCCCTCAGTTTTTGAGAACCAAGGTGTCAATCCAGTAGGAGACTACACGCGAGTCACCTTGTACCTACACACACAAATAAGAACCTCGCAACCAACGCGATAAAGGGGTTGTCAATCCCTTGACGGCCACTTGCAAGAGTGAGATCTGATAGAGATGATAATAACACTAGTAGAAAAAGGGTCAAACGTGAAGCACATTAGTGTCGGTTTGAATTTGAGCAGGCACTAATGGTACCATTAGTGCCGGTTCGAACGGCTATGCATTAATGCCGGTTCGTGTTGAACCTTTAGTACCGGTTCGTGCCACGAACCGGTACTAAAGGGGTGATGGCAGGCTGGCGTCAGGCTGGGGCCCCACGATCACCTTTAGTACCGGTTCGTGTCACAAACCGGTACTAAAGGGCTAACCTTTAGTACCGGTTTGTGCCACGAACCGGTACTAAAGGGGTCTGACCTATAGTACCG